>NW_024425008.1:36807647-36902063 GCF_017311325.1 Ursus maritimus
TCCCTACACCCTCTCCCCTAGTCCCTGGCAAGCACAATTCTGCTTTTTGTCTCTATAAGTTTGACTTCCTAGGTCATTCTAGCTACTTCATAAACGTGCAATCATACATTTGTCCTTTGGGGTTTGGCTTTTTTCATTAGGCATGTCTTCAAGGTTCATCCATGTTGTAACACGTATCAGAATTTCCTTCCTTTTTAAGGCTGAATAATCATCCACTGCATGATGCATAGGCCACAGTTTGTTTATCCATTATCTGTCAATGAACACTGCATTGTTTCCGCCTTTCAGATATTGTGAATAATGCTGCCTTGAAGACGGGTGTACAAATATCTGTTCAAGTCCCTGCTTTCAGTTCTTCTGGTGATACATCCAGAAATAGAATTGCTAAACGATGTGGTAATTTTATGTTTAATGTTTCGAGAAACTGCCTGCCATACTGTTTTCCACAGTGACCGCACCATTTTACATTCCCATGAAAAAATGCACAAGCGTTCTAATTTGTTTGTTTAAACTACTGTGCTGAATGGCCTTTGGTGAGTCATAATTTCTCTGGACTCAGTTTCCAGATCTATAAAATGAGGGGATTGGAATGGACAATCCCCAGTTTCTTTCAGCAATAAAAAAACTATATTGGTCTAGTTAAATCAAGCTGCAATTAAAGCCAGAACGCAGTCCTAAAGGTTTATAAGCGTGACTTGATACCTTAAACCTTCTTCCTAATACAATAAACGAAGTAATCATTTTTCAAAGAAAAGGGCAAAGAGTCTAAAAATCATCTCATGCACCCAGCTGTCATGGATGACGGTAGTGGCCACCTCCAGAGCATCTCCTCTGCCGAACACTGTTCCAAGTATCCCCCACACAATATCTCATGCCCCGGTTGTACAGATAAGGAAACTGAGGCATGGCAAAATTACACTATGTGTACAAGGGAACACAGCCAGCAAGTGAAAGAGCTGAGATTTGCCCTTGGACAGCTCTGCCGTTGGGGGCAAGTTCCTCACCACCAGACCCGGATGAAGCCTTTCTTCTTCTTCTTTTTTTTTTTTTTTAAGATTGTATTTATTTATTTGACAGAGAGACAGCCAGCGAGAGAGGTAACACAAGCAGGGGGAGTGGGAGAGGAAGAAGCAGGCTCCCAGTGAAGGAGCCCGATGTGGGGCTCGATCCCAGAATGCTGGGATCACACCCTGAGCCAAAGGCAGACGCTTAACCACTTAGCCACCCAGGTGCCCCCAGATGAAGCCTTTCTTCCTCAGGTTTCTCCTTGAGTCCTGAGTGTTCTTAACTGTTTTCTTTCTTTTCCTTGATCACACTTCCATTTAAATGTCTCAGCCCTCTGCAAAAGAATAGCTGAATTTCCTCTGCTATGGCACTTAAGCTTTTTATTTTTAGGCATAGAGGCTGAAATGTACAAAACTGTCCCAGAAATCCTCTGGGTGAATGCTTTTTAGTAATTTTATCTGATACCATTTCAGTGTTTTTCAGAAAATCACTTTTAAGGGACGCTCCTTGAAGGAAGAAGAAATAGAATCCTTATGGTGTTCTGGGCAATAATCTTATGACGTGGCTTTTATTACCTTGATTTTGTAAGCAAGGACACTGAGATCCAGAGAGGTGCGGCAGCTCACCCAGGTCCCTGAGCCAAAACAGAATAGAGCTGGGAGGTAAGCCTGTCACCAAGCGAAGCCCACACTCCTTCCTACGGGGAGACATCCCACCAAGAACACAGAGCGCCACTTAGGAAAATCACTGCAGGGTCAATGACATATCACAATCTCAAGTGCTGTCTCAATCCAGCCGAGCAACTGGTGTCTGAAAGAAAAATACAGGGAAGTGAAGAGGTTCACAACTTCCCAGGAGCAAATCTGCAAGGAGAGGGAGCAATTCAGTCTCAATGAAGATCAGATTCTCTTTGGGCACCAGAGGCTCTCTTTTCTCTTAGAACAAAGACTGTGGAGGGAGGATATTACTGGATAACACATATTCTAGTTACCAAAACTTATTTTTATATATATCAAAGATATAGTTTAAAGTAATTGGACTTATCTGCTTAAGAAGAAACCAGCCTAATAATTCCATATGGTTCTGAATCTTGCTTAGTACCAGCTCTAGGTTTTATAGGGATTAGGTGGGGGCGGGGAGGGGGGGTAAGATCCTGGTCCCAGATTTAGTTGAGAAAAACTCTCTCAAAAGGATTCTGAAATACTAGAATAAAGTTAAGGACTTCTAGAATTTTGAAGAAAAAAAAGAGAAGCACGTGTGAGTGATGTTCAACTCAAATGATACGGTGACCTCAAGATTTCCGCTGGATTCAGACAACAGGTAGGAGATATTTATCAGAAAAATGATGGTCTGGATTGTTGACCCTTCACAGGGAACATTGAAGTCTCTTGAGGCACAGACTGACTTATTTCCTACCGTTCATGGTAGTAAACATATGACATTTACATACCAAGCCAGCAATGCACATTTCTTTATAGTTTGAACTAGTATTTTCATTTGAACTATCAACTTTGAGGTCTTTCTTTTAAATATTAAAAATGCTAAATGAGCTACAGTAATTGAATTAAAGACATGCGCCATGAAAAACCATGAAAATGATGGTGGTGGTTTTTGGCCACAGGGGGTTAGCACATCTGAAGAGCCAGATTCTGGACCTCGGTCCCGGAAAAGTAATAATGCAAAGTGAGGCTGATCCTGCAGCATGATAGGTTGTGTTCAAGTAGCTTAGGTCATCAGAGTTGGCCGGGCGGGGCCAACCCAGGTGAGTACAGTTCCTTTCCAGAAGTTAAGACACTTCAGGGCACGAATCCACAGAGACAAGCCCTCCTCCATCCTTTGTTCATGAAATTATAAAAGCCACAGTCTTTGTTTCCTCGGTCTTAAACTTCTACCAACGATACAAATCATTGTTCTTGTGAAAACATGCTAGATAGGAGACATTTGGGAGAGTCCAAAGTGACTTCACTTTTGTTTCCATAAGAGATTAGTGTTTCCTCAATATTAGGAGAGTCCTGGCACCTAACCTTGAGAATCAAGCCACCAATTACAATTCGCTTTGGCAATATTTGCCTAAGAAGGATTTCTATGATTATTTCACTTTCAGTGACATGGAGATTTCTCAGGGAGAATCATGCCTGCAGCCCCAGCACACAGTGACCTGCATACAAAATGTTCTTGAAACGGCACTGATTATGTGACTGGCGATTTCTAGAGAGAGATAAGTCTCCCAACAAGACAGCCAATATTTCCCAAATTTAGTTTTCTGTCTCAAATCACTGAAAAGGATATAACTTGAGGAAAGTAATTCTTATCCCATAGAAACTATCCGACAGAGAATGGATTGTTCTGATTTTTCCCTACTTGAAGAATTGCCCTTTTATCCCTCTTCATTCCCCTGTGCATCTAATAGGTGATAATACATGGTTTGTGAATTCAACTAATGTGGTTACAGGAATGACACAGATCACATGTGCTTTTTAAATTTTCAACATAAAGGCATCAAATCCATGTTTCCTCCTGACTTCAAAATAAGGCTTCCAGCATAGTACCTTAAATGCACGCGAAAAAGACTGCTCATGATACATTAACCTCACTGCACCGGAATCTGGGCCTGGCACCTCACTTGTTATTCAGCAGAATAATAGGGACCCAAAAGGCATCTGCAGAAGTTTGGAAAACCTCTCCCGGCCTTGCCCAGCACGCAGGGAAAGACCCCTTCATCCCAGAAACACCGTCAATACCCGAACAAACCAGGAATGGCATTCATCTGACACAACCCCCCGGCGTGTCCCGACTGTATAAAGGGGGTGCATCACTGCACCTACGCTAGGGCCACGAGTGCTAAAAATACTTGATATTTGGCAAACGTTATCCATGGCTCACAGTTGGCCCAGAAAGAATTATTGCATAACAGAGGAAAACACTCCAAGAGAACTCTGGTTCTTTGATTCTGCAGATTAAAGCATACACTACAGTTAGCACTGGGAGCTGACCAGCGCGAGGTACTGGAAGAACACAGAGAAGGACACACAGCCAGCTGGTTGGCGGTAGGCCGGGAGCTGGAAGCCTAGGCCAAACTTACAGATTTCAGGATCCCTGTGGCATCTTCATGGAGCCACGTAGGGTAGACCACTTCATCATTCAGGATGGCCTCAAAGAGGTCGTCTTCGTTCTCCGCCTCAAAGGGCGCGTGACCACAGAGCATCTCGTACAGCAGCACGCCCATCGCCCACCAATCTACTGCAGGTCCGTAGAGCATTTCCTGGAGGATCTGTGCAGGGGGCAGTGGGAGAACAGCTGACTAACGAATGTGTCCTGCAGGACTAGGGGAAACGATGCATTAGGAAATAGGTTTCAGTTCATCTCTAGAGGGCGGTCTGTTTTCTCTGTGGTTCAACTCCGAGGACTTTTCATCCAGGTGATCAAACCTTTATGGCCTGTTTCGGCCAAGGTAATGGCACGTGCAGATCCAAAACAGAAAGGGTTTGGGCGCTGCGTCCCTGGAGAGGGAGGAGGGGGTTGGGCTCACTCGCATGGGAAAGACTGAGGAACTTTACTTCTGCTAAACGGGGCTGGGATCAAAGCACTGAGTAGAGACAAAAAGGAAAACAAATAGCTCTGAGTAGAGCACACTTTGTCCTCGTTCGTGGCTAATGCCTAAAGCAATTGCAAGGTTTACAAAAAAATTTTTTAACCCAAACTGTTCTTTATTGGAACCAAGGACGTTTTCAGGCATCATTCACCCAATGAGGCTTCGGGGAGTGTGGACGTGTCAGCTTTCCATGCGCCCAGAGCTCAGGACACAAAAGCAGCCTGTGACATTAACGCTCGGGGTTTCCCAAGCTGCACTCACCTCTGGAGCGATATAGTCGGGCGTGCCACAGAAGGTGGCCGTGGTGACTCCGTTACAGATCCCCTCCTTGCACATTCCGAAGTCTGCCAGCTTGCAGTGGCCCTCGTGGTCCAACAGTACGTTGTCCAGTTTGAGATCTCTGAGAGAGAGAGAGAGAGCAGTCTGTGTAGGACGGCCAGGCCCCAGACCCGGAGGGCTGGCTCGTGGGGTGGGCCATGAGACCCTCCCAAGCAAGCTTCCCGCCTGCACTTCAAAGGTAACAGGCTTCTTTGGGTTATCTTGGAAAAAACTTATGTCAACTCTCAAAATTTGCCTCATGGTTCCTAGATGATGGTCCCATGGGAACAGGCGAACCACACAGAACCACGGAGGCGCCATGGTGTCCCCTCACGGGGGCGTCTTCCCAGTCGCTACCGGCCTGTCGTTCTGGAGTTTCACCCCACAGTGGGCTGTGGCGGGGCTCCCACGGCTCCGCGTTCCCAGCCCTGCTCGGGGAACCAAGCTCTGTTGGCCTGCTTGGCCTGAGGGAGAGACTGGTGTCCGTCCAGCCCGGATCACGTTCCACTCAGAGGCGGCTAGGTGATGACAGAGCTGGCGGGACCAGTTTCCAGGCCGTGCCCTGCGAGCTGACGAGCTGACACAGCCTGACCACGCAGGTCTTACAGAGAGCGGTCGCCGGAGACACCCAGGAACGCAAACAAAGTCCTGTTTTCTAGGAATGCCCGATAAGCGAGGTCAAAGCGGAGGAGCTTCCCGGCTGGGAACGCGGAGCGGGCCTCCTCTCCGCCCGGCGCTCCTGGCCGCAGCCTCCCTGGGAGTGAGCGGCTAAGCCAAGCTGTGCTGGGCCTCTGAGCGCCTGCTTCAGAAGCAAGCCTTTCCCACCCTAAACCAAACCCGGCCTCGTCCCCTTGTCCAGACAAAATCCCACTTCCCAACAAGCAACTGTTTTCAGGGGGCTGTGATCTGTGCAGACGGTTTCCTCCCCCCGCAGCCCCTGCCCTATAGGAGCAAGCCGTATTTAACCCCCGCGAGGGAGGACTCACGAGAGGCAGGGTGGTGGCTGGGATGACTGCGATCGTGTACTCGGGAGGGAGGCCACTGCCAGAAGTGAGGTCTTTCTCAGCCATTCTCCCAGGAATGGTCGCAGACCCCAGGCCCTGTTAGCGCCTGGCTGTCTGGCTTCTCCGTGATGGCACACATCAGAGGTGGCCAAGGTTAGAGATGACAGCCTGCCGGTGCAGGAGAGAGCAAGACCGTGGGGGTCTCAGTGAGCCTGGGGGTGGCTTCTGTCGACACCATGTTCTCGCCCAGCCGGCCAGGCCCGTGTGGACCTGCGCCCCGAGCCTGCTCCTTGGCGTTGCCAAACAAGGTTACTGGGTCTCTGAATTTTCCCAAAGTTGTTAGCTTGCTAAGGACTTGTACAGGATTTTCTTTGGTAACAGAAAACAAGTGCTAACAGAAACCTACAACGGTCTCAAGAACTGACCTGCGATTGCTCAAAAGCGTTTGTGACTAACATCCCAAGTAAGCGGTTTAATTGGATATTACTCAGTTGCTGTCACGGGTAGCAGGAATTGTTCCAGGAGAGAAGAGTGCTTGCGATCAGTTTTGTAAGCCACCCAGCACCATGCCCTCTGCACCGAGAAGTCCGGGAACACAGCCTCACTGGCCAGAAGACAGACCTGAGCAGTACATGGGGCGCGACTCATTCCCGTCACAGGAAGCCCGAGGCCGCAGAGGCAGCTTACACACTTCAATCCTGACATTTCAAACTCATTTTCGGTATTCTTCAGAACTGTATAAGGCCCGAGGGAAATACCATTGCTGGTTTCATACCAGGTGCTATCCAACAGACAAAACTCCCAAATTGGGATCCCAAGGGGGCTCAATTAAGAGTGTAATATAATCCCAGGCTATCAGTTCTGCCCTTACGTCCAAGCATCTCACACCTTTTCTCTAAGTTCTGTCCTGATATCCCCGGAGAGTCAACGTTGCCCCTAGAGTACCCAGTTCATGCCTCTATAATGATGTGTCCTGCACTGTATTCTGGAAGGCTCTGTGTACCTGTCTTCCCCTTAGCTGGAGCTAAGGCTTCCTCCTCCCTCACTCTAGCTTGGGCCTGGCAGAAGGTGCTGACCACAGAGGTAAACAGAAGCATTTCAGACAGACAAGAGTGGGCTGCCCTAGCCAACTCAGAGCCTGTCTTTTTTTAGGGGAAGAAAGGAAGCTTCATAAACCTCACTGGGATCCTTGTTCCAAAGTAATTAAACTTATAAAAAGGGATGTGCTTTTCCCCTTAGAGATGGATTCCAGAGGGAAAAGAAGAATCCCGAAATACAAGTTCAAATTCTTCGCTTTGGTGAAGCTGGAGAAGGGAAACTACTTTCGGAAAGGCAGTTATGGACCCAATCATAATACTTTTGCTTGGGCTTGCAGCCAGATGAAAGAGTAAAACATTGACGGGGTTAGTCAAATAGATCCAAAGGTTAAAGACCCATTCATGGCCACAGTCAGCTTCCATTCTAAGGGTAATCATTATTTTTACTTTAAAAAAGCAAAAGCAAAAAAAGTCACCCCATGACTTCTGACTTCAAAATAGGCAGAGGTCAGTTTGTGGCTTTGGAGTAGTTCCTCAACCTTCAATGCCAACATGTAACTCAACAGCCAAACTTAACAAGGCTACACAATGAAGATTACAAGTTCATACAGGGCAGAGGCTCAGATCCCAAAATGCCAAATACACAATTACGGGCTCATCATTCATTAGCTCACTGAGCACCAGTATTTCATAGCTATAGCTTTTGTCCTATAAACACGGAAAGGTAGAAAGAGTTATTTTATACATTGTTGTTGCTGGGTAATTGGGGTTACTTAAAATGCCCTCAGTGGTTTCAGAGAAGCATCCCAACTGGTTGAGGACAAAGGAAATTCAGAAATTCTATTTATTTTGTTTACACCGTGAGCTATTCCGAGAGTCATACAACAGAATGACATGAGTCTTTCTGCTTAGATCACTGGAATCAGTGACTCTTCCCAAAGAAATAAAGGAAGGTGAGTTGAGAGCTGGCTCCCTGAACAAGAATGACTCTAAGAGGCTATTCAGTAACTATTTTTAATGTATCTGAAAAAATTTTTTATCATGGAAAATTTCATATCTATACAAATGTACAGAGACTATAAGAACTTCCGTGGTGATCGCAGACCATAAGCGACAGTCAGTGCATGCCCAGTTTCGTTTGTGTATACCTTCACTCCCTACCTGACCCATCCCTTTTCAGATCTTGAAGCAAATCCAAGACATAAAATCATCTCATCTGTAAATATTTTCATATCTGAATCTAAGAGACAACAATTCTTCAATAAAATATAACTTTGATATTGGTCATTATAAAACATACAGTCAATATACTATTACAGGTATATTGCTTTTTGTCTGCTCATTTGGGTATGTGTGTGCCTGTGTCCAGAGAACCTGAAAAAAGATTCTGTGGATAAGAATAATAGTATGATAGTACCTAACACACACGGAATGTTCACTAGATGGTAAGTGCTTTAACCATATTATTTTATGCTCGTAACAACCCTCTGAACTAGGATCTACAGCAGCATTATTTAGTTACCCAGGGGTAAATCCAGAATTCACACTCAGGTCTGCTCAGCTCCCTCTAAAGCACGGGCGCGTAACCCACCATAGCAGGCAATCACTCTTTTATATCCTGGTATTACACTGTCGGCTAATCCTGCTAGTGGATTATTTCCTGAGAACACGTCCCCAATTGAAATAAGAACTATCTGATAATCAGTAAATATCCCAAGACTGAATTATGACAAAGGGGCATTTTTGTGCACATCGTTATGAAATGCATAATCAAAATTTTACCAAAAAAATTTTTTTTTGCTTTGGATTTTAGTCTGTGCATGGAGAGGGAGTTCAGTGGATTTTACCCAATCTTTGAATGTGCAGGAATAGGGGTGTGCACAGCAAATACGTCTCCAGTGGTCAAATATTCAGAAGATAATTCACTGCTCTCTTCTAAGGAGAAGAGACTGGTAGGTGGGTAAGGGTGAAGAGGTGGCTGGAAAGAATGAATTTAATATTATGATCACAAATTCACAACAAAACCACTTAGGGCTAGCTTGGATTTTGAGTGTCTGGGTTTACATAAACTTGCGATTTTTTTCAAGGCAAGACTGATTGTGTTAAATTGGTAAAAGAATGTTGAGGGGCGCCTAAGTGGCTCAGTCAGTTAAGCATCCGACTCTTCATTTCGGCTCAGGTCACGATCTCAGGGTTGTGAGATTGGGCCCTCCAGGCTCGACCAGCTCCAACTGGCTCTGCTCTGGGCGTGGAGCCTGCTTAGGATTCTCTTTCTCCCTCGTGCTCCCACACACTCTCTCTCTCTTAAAAAAAGATGGTGAAAAGTCACTGAAACAGCAGAAGTCTAATATCTGATTTTATCATCAATGAGCTAGAAGTGCCATTCATGTATTACTTAACGCAAGATGTTCAGCCATTCACCCACCCCACAAATCTTAGAGGACCATCTCTGAGCCAAACCATATGCAAAGGGCTCAGAGTCCCGAATGAGACCGGAGATAGCAGGAACCTGATAAGGCAGGGGCCAGTCAAAATTCCAGTCTTTGGTCCAAGAAGAAAGAGAAATCATCGAAAGGTCATACACAGGAGACGGATGGCATTAACTTGTGATTTTACAATGAGCCTCCAGCTACAATGCGGACAACAGGTTAGAGGGGGGTGAAAGAACTTGAGGAAACTAGCTGGCAAGCTACTAAAGTGTTCACGACACAAATGATAGTGGCCTGGAGCAGGGTGGGGCAGTAAGGCAAAGGGCACTAGATGGTCTGAGACCAATTAGGGGGGAAAAGTAATGGGATGTAGTAATGGAAGGATGTAGACAGTAAAAGGGAACAAGGCGTGAGCCTATTCTGGCTCACAGAATTTATTCTGGACATACTGAGCTACTTTTTAGACATCCAAGTGGAGACGTTTAAAAGCAGCTGGATATACATGGCGAGAAGTCAGAGGAAAGGCTAGGCTGGAGATATAAATCTGAGAGTCAGTAGCTGGGCATGGATGAGTTCACCTGGGGAGAAGGAATGGAATGGGAAGGGTATCCTGAGGATAAGATCCCTGGTCTTTTTCACACCGGGACCACAAATACTGGTGATAAATTAGAGCCAGGGTGGGCGGCACCGTTGAGCGCCCGGGGAAGCAAGGACCCAACTCTTCTGCCTCCAAATGGGCCATCCCTAGTCTTGTCAAGGTTTAATAGGGTTAGAAAACAATAACCTTTTACATTCAAAATCATCTAATAGATTCTTTCTTGGTTTAACTCTCAACCCCTGCTACATGATGCGATGCCTCTGTACGCGTAAACTTCAGTATTCTGTTTTACAAAAATGTTCATTGCTGCATCTTACGTAACAGCAAAAATTTGGAAATAAGCCACATTATTTATTAATAGGGGAATGGCTAAACAAATTATGGTGTATACATGACAGAATTTTATGGAAGCTGCTAAAATTTTATAAAGGACTAAAAATGTAGGGATATTTTTATCTTTTTTATCTTTTGAAAATTGTTTCTTTTGTGATTACAAGGGTAATATTTCCATTGCATAAAATTCAATCATTCCTGAAAAAATCATGGGGAAAATGATGACAGTCTCATAGTCTTCAAACCTTTTCTTCTTAATGCTTCACTAATATATATTATGAAGCAAATTGCTTTTCTTACCTAACAAATATTTTGGACATATTTCTATATCCCATAGATCTGTCTCATTCTCTGTAATGGTTATCTAAGATCCCATTAGAAAAGCGTATCATAATTTAACTAGTCCCCTCTCCATGAACATTTAGATGGCTCTCAATTTTTTACAGCCTCAAACCAGAGAGGAATGATCATTATTTGCACACCTGTAGGAAGGTTTACTTCAGATAGATTTTTAGAAGTAGAAATGTTGTGTCAAAGGATATAAATGTTAATAAACAGATGTTGAACTGCTGAAAAAGTTTGCACCAATTTATACTCCCACCAATAGTGTACGAGAACATCCATTTGGCTTCCTTATTCAAGTCAGACATCATCATCCTTAAATCCTTGCCAATCTGCTAGGGAAAATGATCTCATTGTTTTAACTTCATTTCTTATTAATGAGAGTAAGCTTTTAAAAAAACATATGTTTAACGACCATTTGTATTTCTTCTCTCTGTTGCCTGTCCACATGTTTTACCCATTTTAGAATTTGAGTTATCTGATTATTTTTTAGAAGCTCATTACATATTCTGGATAGTAGTGATTTGTTATATAGATTGCAAATATTATTGCCCAATTTGTTTTTAAGTTTTATTAACTTTCATATTTTTATACAGTCAAATCTTTCAATTTTTCCTTAATGGCTGCTGGATTTCATGACTTATTTACAGGCTGATACAATTCTAAGTGGAAAAGCAGTATACAAAATTATATTTTCAATATTCTCTTAATTATGGTTGTGAGGAAGGTAGAGGGAAGGAAGCAAAACAGGAGGGAAGGAAAGATGGAAAGCTAAGAGGGAAGGTTAAAAGTCTATTTCCGGGTGATAAGTTTATAAATAGTTTTTCTTTGCTTTGTGTTTTCTAAATTTCTTATGGGAATTACATATTATTTTGATAGCCTGGAAGAAGTCATTAAAATATATGTTTACATGTTTTGGCTTTAATTATTTTCTTTGGTTTCTGTACCATTTACAGCCATAATTTCCAAGGAAGATGTGTAGGGAATATAATCCAGTGGTAGAGATGGAAAGGATTTCTTTTGGAATTCAGGCTGCAAGGGCATGTTGAAAAAAAATCAACTTCCTTGCTTACGGAACCTGAACGTTTGTGGGCTCAGAATTCCGAACCTGTTGCCACAAGCTCATTATTCACTCCTGAAATTACCTGAAGGGTCTACCAAATACATAATTGTTGTGAAGGCATTGATTTTTCAACTGCCCCATGATGTGTCCCCATGGTGCTTAACCAACTTAATCATGAAAATGAGGCCCTGCTAAAGAAACAAAGCAACATTCCTAATTATGAAATGAAGTCCCCATGCCATTTCTCTTCACAAAGTGACATTTTATCTGGTTTCGTGGGGCTGATCTATTGGAACAAATTAGGAACAAATATGTGAGACATGAACACTCATTCTGAGGCTGAATGTAAAATAACTCGTTTTCTAAGGAATAAAGTCTCGAAGACAACTTCCAACCCTGGAAGTATTACCAACTCTCCTCTGAGGCTCCCCCATCCTTTCATAGTTCTCCCATCAGCTACTTAAGTTGGGAAATGAGCATACAAATGACCCTGTACAAGTCTGGCTATTACACTCCCTTTAAAACAGGGCCAGGGACTCACAAATCCCCCAGGCCAGGTGCTGGTTTCCATCCAGGTCTGGTGGCGGATGCACTCAGGATGGAGGCAGCGTGTTCCCACCTTCACCGCTGGGTATATACAGGACCAATTTAACTTGAGCAAAGGGATCGAGAAATTTCCCCTTGCCTTGTCTTATGGCTGGAAAAAAAAAAATGTACAAAGAAAACACCCGTTGCCTCTCTGGACAAATGTAGCAGGCAATGAGTTTGGTGAACGTCCACGGCGTGCAGACCACACGTCTCCCTAGGGACCATCCAGTAAATGAGCCATCAAGCTGACAGCTGAGCCTTCTCTCTGAAGTTTTTCATTCCAGGCCTCCCACCCCTACTCCCAGGAGGGTTGAAATTCCCTAGCTGAAGTGGCACAAATTTATTTAGTAGCTCCCTACAGTACTTTTATTTTATAGTTGCCAAGAAAACCTCTCTCACTGACTCCCCTTGCCAAAATGCTTCCTACGTGATACCGAGTGACGTTCAGCGCGCAGATGCCGTCTGCGCGGGAAAGCAGGCAGGCAGGATGGAGGGCTTCAAAGACACCAAGGAGATGACTGATCCCTGGTGGTGATGGGACTCCTGACCATTGGGCCTCGTTCTGACAACACAGAAAGGATGCCAGAGCCAAGGATACACGTGCACTTGACAGTCTGGGGGGGATAAGGTGGTCAACACGATGAATTCTGCTTGACTTGTCAGGCTTCCCCCGTGCAGACAGCTGGGTGCAGCGGACCCCATGGAAAACCACTTGCGAGGGCAGCTTTGCTTCCGGCCACAGAAATCCAACAAAGAAATGGATCAGAGAGTCACAGGGATTCCGAGAGCCTGCCAGCGAGCAATAGCATAGGTGTGGAGGAGCTCCCCGCCGGCTGCTCGCAGGGCGTGCTCTCTGGATAGATAGAGGTAGGGAATGATTTCCAATGAGGAGGCATCAGAACACGGGTCCCTCTTAACCCCCGTGATCTTAATGATAATTGGGGCAGCGGTGGAGTGGGGACGGGCGGGGCAGAGGGATCCTGCTAGGTTTATGTGCACACACGGCACCAATACCAACAGACAGGTTCACAGAATGAAACTCTTAAACCTTAGAGGGCACACAGCGCTAGGCTAATAAATGTTAGCCACTGTTGTCACCATTATTACTGTTAGTAAGTGGCTAAATGTTGCGGCTGTCATGCTCAGAAAGATTAGCCACACAACTGAGGCATCCATGCAAATACACAGCCTGACGAGTGAAGGGACAATGAGACTTCTTAGCCTGTCCAGCTGTGGCTGGTGCCCTCAGAGGAAACCCAGGGCTCTTCTGACTTGGGGGTACTAGGCTGTCAGCAGCGAGGCTGGTTCCCTGAAGGCATTCTGTTGAGAAGAAATAGGAGCGTCTGAGAGGGGCTGCGGACACTGCTGGGGGGAGGTGGGGTGGTGAGGAACGCTTTACGACAGGAAGGAGTGCAGTTGATAGCACCAACCTCAGGAAGGGACAGTCAGGCTGTTTTTGGCAACTGGCCAAACACAAACCTTTGCCAACATTAGTAATGCCTTGTGCAATATCAAAGGGGAGGGGAGACAGACTTCTGACTTGAACCAGAACTTACGGCCACATCAGCAGGTCTCATTGGATTACCTGCTCTTTCCATCAGAGATTAAACCTGAGCTATTTAAACAGAAGTCTGAAAAACCCAAGAGAATACCTATGGTTTCAGAACCACTCCCGGGTCCTTGGAATTAAATAAGAATCTCACATTTTATTATTTATTTATAATATTGTTATTATTATTATTATTTATTACTTTTCTTTTTTTTAAGAACCTCACATTTTAGTTCTGGGTTATAGTTGGTATTGCTGTGTTCTCTAATTGTGTTTTGCATAAAGCTTTGTTTTTTCCAATATGATCAAAATCTCCAAGGGCAGGCCCGGAATATTTCTGAGGTCATTTTCAGAGTACCGATCACAGGCTGGACATATGACAGCAACACACATCTGAGTCCCTTTCCAAGGATTTACGGATCTCCTCCTAATTCTGGGCATATCACAGCAAAACGCACAGAAGACATCGAATTCGCCCCTAAGAAACTTCCTTTGGAAGAACTCACTGCTACTTCCTAAGCACCTACCCCTTCTGCCCCTAGCACTCAGTCTTATAACCAGGTTTCCCAAAACATCCATATTGTTGAGTAATCTATTTGAGTAAATGTGGAGACATCATCCAAAAACTATTTCAATTTTATGTAGTATTATTCTTAATAAAAGTAATCTCTTAGATGCATAAGTAAAGTCATTGTAACTTCCCAAGATCTTAAAAGTAAATAATTCACAAATTAGGGAGAAAATTATTTTTTAGCCTGTGTGTCTTAATTAGCTTAGAAAGTATCATCAAACCTGTAAGCAAAAGTTGCTGATGAAGAGACCTTTTGAGAGACTAACATTCTTGTTGCCTAAATGCTGGACTAATATTGGTGCAGTAAATAATGGTTACTTCAGTTTGCTCAATTTTTCAGCACCTCAGTTTCTCTGTTAAAACATTAAGGTCACAAGGTGCTAGACTTTAGTCACCAACCCTGGATTTCACTCCACAAGTGACCTGTGTGGCAACATTTTATGTCCATATGTATATTACAGAGGCATTTAAAGATCTTTTGCAAATATAAGGTTTCATATACCAATAATAGTGGGGTATATTTTATATTTCCTAGAGAACTGAAATCCATGCTGATGATCTTATCTGGTAACAAATCCGGAGTGACCAATTCTGGGGACACAGCAAATTCAGAGTAGTGGCCAAGCACACAGTCCTCACACACATGGCTAGATAGAGGCCAAGGGCAAATTCTCAACTGTGCTCTTGTGGAGAAATACAGCTCCCATGTGCCTCCCTCATTCTGCTTCCTTCCCTAATCCCAGCACAACCTTGGAGAGGTTACTCAACCAACCTCTGTCTGATTCCAAAAGACAGTATAGTGTAAGGTTAAGGGTATAGATTCTGGAGCCAGGCCGCCTGGGTTTGAGTCTTGGCCCTGCTATTTACTAGCTGTGCGATCTTGGGCAAGTTACGTGACAATTCCATACTTGTTTCCTCATCATGAAATGCAGATAGAAGTTCCTGCATCATGAGAACTGAGTTATTTAATGCGAATTATTTAGAACCGTGCCTGAATGCATTAAGTACTAGAGAAACCTTAACTATTATTTTCTCGTTAGTAAAAAAGATAACACATACATGGCTTATTCCTCAAGATTTTTATAAGAATCAAAACTGATAGAGAGGATACACAAACATTGGAAATATTAAATAACACTGGCAGCTTTTGCATTTGGGGCAGGTAGGTCTCTTATATTATAAAGAGACACATCTGGCTTATAAACTGCTCTGTGGGTAGTGGAGCCCGGGGCCAAAGTAAGATGTGCATACAGTGCTGGGGCCCGGCGCTAGCCGTGAGCGAAACAGCTCAAGAACTGGTTAAGCTCCATCAGCCACCATACCTTCGTCTACTTTCCCCATCTTTGCTGAGACCAAATACTGAAGCGCTAAGATAGAGGAATTAGGCATTCCTCTGTTGATGGGCACTCGGGCTGCTTCCATAGCTTGGTTAATGTAAATGATGCTGAAATTCACACAGGGGTGCATCTGTCTTTCTGAATTCGTGTTTTCATTTTCTTTGGGTAAATACCCAGGAGTGAAATTACTGGATGATATGGCAATTTTTTGAGGAATTCGAGAAACAAAACAAAACAAATGAAGGGAAGAGAGACAAACAAACATAAAACACCAGACTCTAATTACAGAGAACTAGCGGCTGCCCGAGAGGAGGTGGGTGGGAGGGATGGGTGAAATAGATAAAGGGGAGTAAGAGTTCGCTTATCTTGATAAGCACTGTGAAATGCATAGAATTGTTGAAATATTATACTGTACACCTGAGATTAATATAATAGTGTGTGTTGGTTATACTTGAATTAAAAATAAAAAAGATACAGGAATGATCTCTGTTCACTATCAGCAGCCCTGCTCAGTGCAATGAGAAAAGGTTGGTTCAAGTTGAGGTTCACCCAGTTCCATCCCAGTCTGTCAAATGCACAAATGACCCATTTTTCTAAGCAGAATAAGCTGACAGAGGAACTGTAATTCTCCAGAAATAAAACACAGCATTCCCAATAAGTAACATGGCAACCGTGCCTCGTAATGCAGTCAAAACTCCGCCAGCGCAGCCAGTCCTTGCTTTCTAGCCATTCCCTGCCTAATTATTTAGGACACGAACCCAATAGTGGACACTGCCTCATACACTCAGTGATGTGATAAAATCCAGATCCTGCAAGGCCACTTTTGGGAGAAGTTGTTTCCAATTTTTCACTGTTAACAAGCAACGCCATGATAGATAAAGGTATCTTTCCGTCATGTCCAAACCTACTAATATTTTTTATCGCGTGTTTTCACAGGTGAGTAGTCAAATCCAGGTATCGTGCTCACACTTAAGAATCTCTGTTACGGCCATTGCATTGGTGTTCGCCTTCCTTTGCCACAGGAAGCCGACAAAGGTTATGGGGATTCAAGGGAGTGGGCAGGCAGAGAGCGCAAATTCCAAAATCCTGCCCCAGGATACTATTATTTTATGATTCTTATTTTCCCAACTAAAATATGATCTCCATGAGGACAGGTGCCTCATTGTTTTCCTTTTTCTATCCTTCTATTTTGAGTTCTCTTCGGTGCTTAACACAGTGCTTTGCACATAGTAGGTCCCTGATAAACGGCTGTTCCTCTGAACGGCATGCCCCCCCCCCAGCCCTCTGGTATGGGTTTGGTTCTGAAGACCCAGTGAGGCTAGAGGATGTGGGGCACTACTAGGAAACTGGGTGGATTCTGGTTTGTCCTGGGCCCCTGGCATCCATCCGGGACTTCCGAAGCCAAAATGAAGCTGGAGTCCTGTCTCAGGGATGACCTAGGACGACCAGGTCGACACCCCAGGAAACTCTGTGGCTCGGAACACACTCTCAAATCCACCCTACTCCAGACATTAATCCTTCCAAACCAGTCACGAGATACCAAGAGAAACCAGAAAGGAAAATTGGCTCCGCTTGGTGACTGCCTGTTCATGTTTGGCCTATAGGTGAGAGCAACCTTTGTTCCTATAAAAGAAGGATATTAAAAATTCTGTCAGCTGCCTAAACAGGATTTACATGAATTTAACTGGCTACTACAGGACACAGTGAACCTTGGAGTAGCTTCGGTCATGAAGGTAGGGACTGGGAGAAGAGAGCACGGGAGGTCAGGTAGGCTGGCTGAGTGTAGCTGGGCAGCGGGGTGGAGGGGTGTGAGGTGTCTGTGAGCAAGCTGGTGTCTCAGTGTACCTGGAACCTTCAGAAGGACACACAACCTTCCCTCTCTTCAGAGGTAGCATGGAGACTCGGGGTGCACACGCTGGAATGCTGGTATTACCTGGTATCCTGTCTGGTCAGTTAGTCAAGGGGTAAGAAAACTTGTCCTGAGCCAGAAAGCAGAACTTCTAGACTCAGCTCTGTCACCTGGCTGGGCCTCAGTTTCTTCATCTGTAAATGACCAGATGGTACTGGGTGACACCCCTTCCCCACTTCTCTATGCAATCACTGAGAACTGACAATCACTCCTCCCGACTGTGTTTAGAACCAGACACCCTCTCTTCACCACGCCGCCCTGGCCTCCGTGTAGCTCCGTCATGTCCCACCTGGATCCCTGTCTCTCCTAACTGGTCTCACCACCTCTGCTCTCGCCCCTTCTTTGGGCTGGGCCAGCTGTTTTTCTGAAAGTCAGTTCTTGAATGCTTGTACCTTTAAGAGGCCCTGCCTAACTTCAGCGCCCACAGGGCTCCACGGTGGGGCCTCTGCCTGCCCCTGCAGCCCTATTTCCCGCCCCAGGGCTCTCCCTCTTCTCAGATCCCCCTGCTCTCTCGTGGACCTCTCTGCCCTCCCCTGTGCCCTGCTGTGCCCTTGGATTAGTACTCACCAATAAACCACGACTGGCCTGCAATGAAGTAGCAAATGAAAGAATGAAGACGAATAAATGAAGTACTAATGAAGTAAGAAGAAAAGTTGAGTAAGCACTTAGAGACTTTTATAACTATTGGACAGTACTTTCATGTTTGTTGAATCTACTTTATGTCCTTCTAAAATTTTATTTTTCTAGTGATTGACTTTTATTACATTTTATAAAAATACCAGTCCTAAATGGATTGAAAAAGGAAAAACCCCACCGGTTTACCACCACAGACAGTGTGAGGAACCCCCGGCCTGCACCTTCCTCTGTCCCGGGCAGATGACTTCTCTCTCGCTGAAGCCTCGCTGTCTCGGGAGGGCTCTGCATCCCTTCCAGGACAAGCTTGGTGTCTCCCCTCCGTGCTGCGGTGGTATGCGGTGCATACTTCTAATTATAGCATTGACTACGCTGACTGTAATTGTTGGCTTCTCTGCAGGTCCTCCCCATGCCTATTTCTGCTAACCTCAGAACAAGGTGCCTGGCCCAGGGCTGAGTGGGCAATTAACTGTTGACTGAACTGAACAAGCCCGAAGTTTCTTACCCTAAACTCTGGTTGCCTTCCCTTTACCCAAATACTCCTTATGTTTAAGATCCTTCCGGCCGGTGTATCTCCCTCCCATGCCAAGCTGGTGTCCTGTAGAGACAGGGAGCTGAGGAAACGTGGAAGAAATGACAAGAGCTGCTTTCTGCATCTGCTGTGAATTTCTGATGCCACCCGTCCAGGTGCACTGTCCCCTCTCTAGCGCTCAGGCTGGTCCTCGAGTTAACTGAAGGAAGCTGGGCTTGTAGGTACAACAACCCGTGACTAATGTGTGTGCCTGGTGATTAAGCAGCCTTACGGCAGCGCGGACTGTAACCAGACAAGACAAATCACCCCTGTACGTCTTGCATAAAATTAAAAGGTCAGTCCAGGAAGAGAAGGAATAATGAGATTCCTGAAGTCCTTCATCAAGTTGAAAAGCTCATTTGATTTTTTTTTCTTCAGTTCAATGGAAAACTCCAAAACCAGAAGGGATTGGAATATTACATAGAAACTACTTAAAAGCTCAATTTAAGCCTAAACCAAAGAACATGATTTCCATCATATGGAACTAATTTCTTTTTTTGAAAGTTGATAAACCAAAATTTCACTGGAAACCAGCCGGGTGCCTGTGTTTTTCAGAGAAGGCAGTCTGGGAACACATTTCCTGAACCTCAGCTTCTTGGGTTCTACTCCTGGATTTTCCCCCTGACGCCACAGAACATGTCTTTGCTCTCCTCTCTGTTGCAGAGTCCTTTTTTTTTAAAAGGGGTAAAGTGATCACCTGCCCATTTAGAGGATGTAGTGTATGAAATCATCCCGAGAGCTTCCTGAGAGCCTTGGATGTACAGAGCCAGGGAACCTAGGCTCGCTTATGGTTAGCAAAAACCAGAAAACAGAACATAAAACAAAAAACCCAAAAAAACCAAGCAAGCCACAGAGACAAGTGATCTTTTTTCCAATGGAAAAGGGACTCTAACCCTCGTTCTAATTAAGAAGCAGAGAATCAGCTGATAAAGAAAATTATTAAAATTTAAGATCTGAAAAAAGTGAATTCCTTTGAAAACAGCACATTTGCACTGATCTAGGCGATACACAAGCAATCAAGGTCCACCCCCTCAGAGAGGCTCCAGTTTCATTCTGAGTTTTACGACCATTCCAGTGTCTTCTCTGCCTCTAGAGCCAGAATCCCGTTGACATAGAGGTGAACTTGGAGTTTTTGATCTGGGTTACCTGACACATTCCTGGCCAGAAAGGTGGTGCTCTCTCTCCTCCTATAACTTTCCGCTGATACAAATGAGGTCAGAAGCGCCAGGAGGCGGCAATGACAGGTCTGCGTAGGCAGAGAATCATGGGCCAAGGCACGCTTTCTCTTCTGTAAGAAGTATTTATACCATCCTGTTGGCACACATGGGGAAGGCTGTAAGCTTCCAAATGTAGTTTATTGCCAAAAGGAAGTTGAGACAGCCTCCAAGCCATTGTTCTGGGGTTGCCTTTTCTTTCTTGTGTGGCTCAGGAGGCAAAAGCTTCCTCTACCCTGCCAGGCCCTCAGAGGGTGGGACTCAGGGCCAACAGAGAGGTTCTCCCTGTTCTGGGCGGAGAGCTGCCTCAGCGGCTCCTGACTCCTGGCTGGCCCGAGCCAGATGGAACAGGGGTGAGTGACCTGAGGTAGTAGTGCCCTGCCCTAGGGACAGCAAACGTGGCCTGCTCTCCTAGGACCCACAGGGCAGGCTCTGGCTTGGGCGTTGCAGAGGCTGCTAGTTGTCCTGGGTGATGCTCATAGCCCCCGCTGGCTCTCAGGAACAGAGCCCCAGGTTTGATGGTTCTCTGTCCTAGCAAATGGGGACGGTTAACTCTCCCACCTGCTGGGTCAAGGCAAACCCCGTGGCTATAGGAAAAGGGAAAACGGACAGATAATATTAGTGGAGGCTCTACTTTGAGTCACTAAACCGAAGTCAGATGAGAGTTTACGGTGTGAAGGCTGTGTTTTCAAGTAAATTCCAAGGCAACCAAATACAATCCTACTTAAGTCTCTAACCCGTCCTCATTGTCTCCTTTGTGGGCTCCTCCTCCACTCTCCCTTAAAGGGCGGGCTCTTTCCTAAGGTTCTGTGCTTGGCCTTTTCTTAGCTTTCTTTCCAGAACTACCGCTAGACCAAATGGTGCCTTCGCTCAAATTAGAAAAAGGCTCCCCTTTCTGAAGACATGTTACCACCAGCTCCTAGAAAATTCATAGTTATGACACAAATCTTCAAGGACTCTGACGGGGTGCCTGAGAGTTGTTTAGTGCACAACGTGCCCAGCTGTGCAGTTGCTGTGTGCAACTGAATCCCACGGATTCGAACATTACCCTAGACAGATGGCTCCCCAGTTTAGATCTCTACCGTGACACCCCTCTCCAGAGATCCAGACCTGCATGAAAAATTAGAGAGTGACTGACTTGGGGGCATAGCTACTAGGAATGTCAAACCTTCAAACAACAAAGGATGGAACCTGGATTTTACCCAACTGCTGTCTTCACTCAGTTAAAAGTTTTAGAGTTCTCAGCTGGGAATCTGGAAATCATCCTTAATGTCTACTCCTCAGACCCCATACCCAATTCCTCAGCGTCCTCCCTGCTCTCCCTCCTCCCCCTGCTGTCCTGGCTTGCTTCAAGTCATGCCTATTTCTTTTTTTTTTTTTTTTTAAGTTTGCTTATTTTTAGTAATCTCTACACCTAGCATGGGCCCAAATTCATGATCCTGAGATCAAGAGTCACATGGTCTTCTGAGTGAGCCAGCCAGGGGCCCCACCACACCTTTTTCTTGCCTGACTTATTCCAAGGCCTCCTACCTGAACTCCTGGCTTCTAGGCTTTCTCCTCTATATTCTGTCTAACACACTATGTTTATTTCCTTCTCAGAAACCTCTGATGGCTTCTACTGACAGGTAAATAAAGACCACAGTTCCCGGCCTGGCATTCAAAGCCTTCCGTGTTCTCACCCCAACCTACTGCCGCCTCCCACTGCTCTGCTCTTCCGGTCACACTGAGGCCCCATGATTCCTTGGCACAGGACACACTTCTGCCTCCAGGCCTTCATTCCTATTGCTCCGTCTCCCTGGCCTGTATGTCCATAGTTGGCTGTTAACGAGAACCCATGGCTCAAATACCATTTCCTCTCTAAAGCCTCCGCTCATTCTCTCCATCAGAGTTAATAACTTCCTCTTCTGTGCTCTCATGACATTTTACATTGAGTATTCATGGTACTATGTCTTCAACTGTCAATTTATATATGCACTTGGAGCCCCCCAGTAGACTAAATCCTTGAGGGCAAGGATCCTGTTTTACTTATCTTTTGGTCTTCAGAGACAAACCCACTACAAAGCAGATGTGCGGGACAGAGTCAATGAGTGACTCAATGGCAAAGTCCTCGTGGTCAGACAAAGCCCAGGGACCACTCAGGGATGGCCTACTCTGAGTCTAAATGTTTGTTTCAAAGCACCAGCCAAACAAGGACAAATGAGTGAACTAGAGCGTGTCAGGTGGAGGTGAAGGGCACTTTCCAAACAGAAAAGTCCATTTAAAACAAACACACATTTATGCTATAACTCGCAACCTGCATCAAACGCAAATCCTAGAAAGCACGAGCTCCATCAGGGGACTGAAGCTCGGCACGGGGGAGGACGGTTGGCAGGATGTAGGGCCCCCTTCTGCCTCTGCCCAGCTCTCCGGACCCTGGACTGGCCCAGCCCCACCATCCAGGCTAAGAATGCCTGACAAGAATCTGAACATTCCTCAGGACCGTGCTCACCTTGAGAAGGTGAGAACTTGGATGTGAACGAAGTGACAACAGGATGCTTACAAATCTAGTTAGTGGCACTGTCTTGAGAAAATAACAAAAAATGTGACTGTAAGTTCTGACGGAAAGCAATAATGTCCTCAGGCTCTACTGCTTAAGATACATTTAGAGAGGAGAAATCCAGCAGAGAAAGACCACTGATAATAGAGGGCCTCATTTGCAAGATAAATTCAACCACCTTCGGGCATTTTTGATCTTTCCCCTATATAATACTGAGAGATATCCAAAGCCACTCTTATCTGAGACCAGATTCCCCAGTTTCTGGCAAAGGAATTACTAAGAGCACAAATTCACCCAGAGGGAAACTGAGGAGGGGCAGGCAGACTCTGCTCTTCTGACACAGTGGAAAATGTGGGTGTCTCACATACCACTGCTCTTTATATACTGTCCTGGAGAAGCCTGACTAGCACATAAAAAAGGAAGAACTTGAAAATCCAGCTGATCATACATTTTTTCCAACCATCTGGGCTTCTGTTTCCCTTTCGCTGTCACTAGGATGGCCTTAACAATATCTTTAACCGCGCTAATCTCTATCACTGTGCCTACAGAGGAAAACATTCCTTTTTTGCTCTGTAGAGAAGAACAAAACTACGACCTCTGCACTGCCTTAGTTTTAAGATCTATACCTGCTCCCTTCCCTCTAATGCCTCCGGAACAGGTAAGTTCCTTAAAACTAATGACCAAAACAAAACAACAGCAACAAAAAACTTGCCAACTGCCAGAACTTTTGTCTTCATCAAATCAAAAATTATCAGTATCTTGTGATCTGTAGTTTCTTGGAATCCAGGGAACGTAGTGGTTAGTACACATTCCTCTAGTTAGTTGCTGTGTTAAAGGCTGGGGACCAAAGGGAACAAGGACGTTTATGCATATAGATTCACCTTCAAAGGAAACAGAGTCTAGGTAATTCCATTTGAAGGCATCAATGCCTCGTAAGAGGCTTCGTGGAAGGCCACTGACTCCAGGAACTCTCTCATTCTATTACGACCGAACTATTACATTCAGTGTCTGCTTAGGAAGTCACTGTATGGTCGAGAGGAAGAGGAGGCGGTCAGGTGACCGATGGCCTATCCCATCCTTCATGGAAGTCTCAGGGAAGGATAGCTTCTGATTCTCTAGGAGACCCACTCTTGGCACTGAAGAGAAACCTTTTGGGAGAGTGGCAGGAGGCGGATGTTGGAAAAACAACAGAGGAAGATGAGCTTTTCAGAGACAGCCCACCCAAGAACCCAGGGAGTTTGAACTTGGCTTAGGAGAATCAGTGTCACACACTCAAAGGAGCCAGCATTCCGGGGCTGGCATGGACGGTGACACCACTGACCCTGCACATACCCCTGCTGGGGCTGGGACCCTGCCGCATCCCCACTGATCGGAGGCCTGAGGCCTCAATGTGGTGAAGTTCCTCCTGCTGACTCACAGGAGACCAGCAGTGTGTAGAAATTCCATGATGAAAGATGATATTCCCGACATTTCTCTTAGCTCTCAAATTTTCCAGCAGATTTTCTTGAGCAGTCTTTCTGTCTTCCAAACTTTGGAGGGATGGCTCAATGTTTCCAAAGTGAGGTGGAAAAACTCGCTTGTGGTTGTAAAATTCTAATACTGGCCTCATTTTCTCTGAGAGAACCACAAGAGGAGCTACTGAAATGGAAGACTGAACCAGGCCCCGTGGGTATTGATCTGGAGCAAAAGAACACCTGGGGGATTTGGAGGAAGTTAATTTAGCAGTTAGGGCCAAATGGAGTGTGGACAGTTTCTGATGGCCCAGCCTTGGGCCCCTTGTTTTTGTGTTTTAAACTGAACTTTAGTTGTGTAGACATATTAATTCTATTTGGCTAAAACTCTGTGATTGGAATGTCCTCATCAGACCCAATTCTGAAGCTATTTGAGTTTGAACCCCAGATAAAATACATTAGACATTCAACAATGACACATGGGGAGAGGTATCTCTCTCTTTCATTTCCCTTTTCTTTAGTTCTATGGAGTAAAACTAAAAATGAAAAACTCACTTATCTCCTTCCACATAATTTTCACGACTGGTGGTTACTTTTACGTCTTTATATGTTTCACTGGAACACCTGCTTCCGGTGGGCTGAGTCCCGGCCCTATCCTGCTCACTCACTGTGATATCCTAAGGCACAAAGTGGGTCTCAATGAATATGCGTTGCATGAATAAATGAACCACTGACCGGATACATGGATAAACAGACGAATAGAGGCCCATAAAGTTATGACTACAAATTTGTATCACACGGAAATATATTAAAGTATCAAGCAAAGAAAGTAAACCATGGGACTCCGGGAAAGGCAGTTTTCCCCAATGTGTCTTTGACACCAAGACAGTGACTTACACTAAAAAAGGTGATCTAAAATGGTTAGTAGCTGCATTTCCAATTCATGGACTAGGAGCCGATAGTCTCTGAAAGGAAAATGCTGAGAGAATGCCCCTCCTCCAGAAGCGGGCTCCTCTCAGTTTGTAAAAATATCCTTTTTCCTTTGGTTCTACCATTTCACAGGAAAAAAAAAAAAAAGCTGTAGCATGTAGACACCTCTTTGCAGGGTGACTGTGCGCTGTGCTGTCCAAAATGGGACTCTGAGGATGAAAGGGGGCGCGGGTGAGGAGGTCACAGGACCAAACTGGGACTCCTCTGGGCAACCTAAGACATGGGGGCTGAGGATGTCTTCCGCCAGTGAATTCAGTGAATCTAAGCCTACTCAAAGTTCAAGCAATTTCTTGAAATTCGTCTTTTGTTGAAAGTGCTTGCTCTTCATTGAATTTTTCTCGTGTTGAACTCCTTGATGAGTTTTTATCTTAATTCTTAGAAGGTACAGTATCTTGAGTTTCTCTGATAAATTGTCAGTTCTAGAGTCAACCTCTTTAAACACAGTGTGACACAGGCCACCCTTTCTAGATTACAGGTCAAGGGAGATACTGTGGAACTATGTCACGCATGGTAAGCCCTTGACTCTACCTCTTTTTTGATGAGCACAGAGTATAAAAATACACAATAGCTGCCGTGAACCGAACCAGGTACAGCCGGCCCCGCAGACGGACTTCAGAGGGAGAGTGCTGCTTCACACATTTGCTTCCTCTGGTGGTGCCACGGCACAAAGATTACACTCAGCCTTCCTGGCCGTAAAAGCTTCAGTTTTTCCCATTCTTGCTGCCAACGCTGAAATGCCAAGAAGTGCTGGGAACTGTGATTATACACACTTCATATTTTACATTCTGAAACCCCAAGGAATAAGCAGCGGAGAACAGAGTCCTATTTCTTAAATGGCAGCCGAACACATGCTGCACTCAGGCTCCGCCGGGCAGGGCCGCGTATTTGCATGGGGAGAAGCAAACAAAGACCTCACAGACGCTTCCAGTCTGTGTGTACCTTCCTGGCATCTGTGGCAGACCTTGGCTAACTTTTCGCATTTATTTCTTTTTTTGTTATTTTTTAACTTTCTGAATTACTCAACCAGATTCTTCTGGGAAAAAAAAAAATCACTACCCCACATAGAAGTCAGTCATAAGGAAACTCAGTTACCGCCTTTGACAGGTTTGAACCTGTCTGTTCACAGATGAGGAAACAAAACTCCACTGTTCTTTCGGCCCCAGTCGTCTCCCCTTCTTCGTGCTCCGGTCAAGCGGCCCGCCAGCAGCAGGCAGATTGCACTGGGGCAAAACGGGTCTCCCCAGCTGTAAGTTAATGTCACGGCCACGGTGCATTTTTCTCAAGTCCACCCTCTAGTGTAGGCGTTAAAACAAACAAAAACAAAAATAAGACAGGTTTCCCTCCCGCCCTCCAAGAATTCACGCAAGAGCCACAGGTACCCCGGGAAGGGCTCGTGATGACAAGACCTGTTCTTCTGAAGGGTGAATTTCCTGACTCACTGTCACCTGCTCTCCTCTATTGCTCACACTCCCATTTCTTTGTCAAAGGAGTGTGAAAATCCTCAGGAGGTGAACTTGGGAGGGGCAAGGCTTCTCACTGCATGGATTTAAAGGAAGATTTAATACCCGCTTCTTGCTTAATTTGCACAATTTGGAGGCCTCCACATATTCCCCGCATTCTCAGAGACCTCGAGCTCACATAGGATGTCTCCCCCTCCCCCAGGCAGCACTCACTCCAAGGGCCTTGCAGAGAAAGCGGTGGAGAAGCTGCTGGTAGACGAGCAAGCCCCTTGTGCAGGAAGGCAGGCACCGGCCCGCCAGGGTGGAAGTCTGTGCTGCCGCTCCGTAATCCAGTTATAAATAACAGCTGATGCAACGCTCTGCGTGTAGGGCTGGAAATAAACTTCTCTTTGTGGCCACATAACTGCAATAAACTTTTATAAGCCTGTTACACGATCTGAACAAACCAGCACAGTTTCTCCAACAAGAGCAGAATTCTTTGCAGGTTTGAACCCTCACCCACACCCCATTCTCCGAAAAGAAAAGGAGGCTCAACTGCTACCTTTTCACAGTTTAGAGCTGGTCTTTCTAAAGACTTAAGAAAAACCTCTGTTCTTCCAGGGTATCTGATAGCACCATTTGTCTTTCAATAGGAAACATATTCAAACACGGAGCTTGCATATGCATAAGCCATTTCTGGAAGGACATAGAAGAAATGGGTAACTGGGTTGCCTTGAGAAAAAGAAACTGGGAGGCTGGATTTAGCATCCACTGTAATCTTTTTAGAATAGCTACACATTTCTCTTTTTTTAATCATATGTATGCATTATCTCATCTAATTAAATGACACTGACATTCCTCTCCATCTTCTCAGATTAAACAATACCATGTTTACACCCATCGTCCTATCACTTCTCTCTCCCAGTGCATTCCCCCAGACATGTGTTGGCTCAGTTGCTAGAAATAAAACAGAAATGAATAAGAAATAAGAAATACTGCTGTGTCCTACACCAGAAACGGAGCAATACCAAATGAAAACAAAAAAGCAAAGCAAAGCTCTGGATGCAAGTCCTAACGGAGCCATGACAAACGACAGAAAACGATGAGTCCCTTGGCTTTTCACTCCGCACCCTCCTGGACAACACCCTTTCCCGCTGACGATCCCCTCTCATGCCTTATGGAGAGATTTCTCCTCTTCTCTGGTCTATCTTCCCCCTCCCCCCCCTTTTTTTTGGCTTCTTTTTAAAAAAATTGTTCTCAGAAATCACAAAAGTAACACAACTGCACCACAAGCAGTGATAAAATATGAAAACACATAATAAAAAATGAATAACTGTCCACCCCATCCCAAACGGCTTTGTTTCCAGTCTTCTACAACTTTCTCCACACATATATCTATGTTCAGACGGCTTTTGCTACTTGTTTAATACAGAAAAAAAATGGGACTGAAATGAGCATACATACTGCTCTTTAACTTCTCTCTTCTTCACTTATCTATCTATCAGGGACAAGCCCCGTCCCCACCCCCGGCGCCACTGTAGGTCTAACTCATTCTTTCTTTTCGTAGTCGCACGGAACCCCACAGAAGGGCTGTGCCATAACTGGGTCAACCGTTTCCTTACTGAATCTGTCTACCTCTGCGGTAGACTCACTGTTGGAGTTTCTTCCCTGAATCCCTTTTCTTCCTTGGTACTGATAATATGCACAGAGCATTAACTGATACCAGACCCTGGCATAAACACGTTCCACGAACTGAAGGCTCATAATAGTCCCTGGGACAGGTAGTGCTGTTACGCCCATGCTAAAATTAGGAAATGAAGTCTTAGAGAAATGACAGCCTTTATCTGGAATCACAGAGCTGGTACGAGGTGGAAGTAAGTTTCAAATCTGAGTTTGATTCCAAAGCTTCGCACTTTACCATAACCCAATACTGCCTCATTCTCACACTAGTGCCACGCAACCAACCTAGAGTCCGTGGTCACCATCTTAATGGGTAGCCTGGCATTTACAACTCTGAGATGGATCATTCGACCCGGAGTTCCACAGGTCCCTCTAACTTGAGGTGTTCACTTCTTCATCTCCCTGGTCTCCCCACACCTGTGCTCACCCTGTGCCTCGACTTTGGCAGTTCACCCCGGAGCAAGACACTGGCTGGCCTGAGTGAAAAGTACCCACCTTTTCAGAGTGGACAACAGCCGAGGACCCCTCATTCTGGGGTTCACGACTACCTTCTCTTTTCATGTCCACAACGAGGCTGACGCTGTACTATAAAGGGAGCAGGCATTACATTCCTCTAAGATCTACATGGAAGGAAACCTTGAACGCCCTATTCTGACATCACGCCAACAACTAACTTCTCGGCATGCTGGCTACCCTGATATTCAGCAAGAAAAAAATTCAATTAAACCCCAAATCCGACCTGGAAGAGGTAACATGAGCACTACTACTACGATCCATAGTTTAACCAATTACTAACTCAGATATTTCTGGTTTGACGGGAGAAGAAGAATGTAACAAGTCAACTGGATATTGGCTCAAGAATCTAGAAGAAAAAATTACACAGATGGCTTATGATTGCTCAGAAATCAGTGACTGCAACAAGAGAACCAGAATAGACAACATCACCCCACTGGAGTTTTCTTCTTTGACAGGTAAACTACATTAGAAGATCCAGATTGTATTCAAATATCTGAAAGGCTTTCTTGTAGAAGATCTGTGTTTTTTCACCTTACTCCTTCAAGGTGGTCCAGAACCCATGAAGAGATGATACAGGAAGACACTGTTTGAGCCAGTATAAAGGTGAAACTTCCAATAGCCATAGGTCCCTAGAAGAGGAGGTAGCAATCTACTCTCTGTTTGGAGGCGCTTAAGTATAGAAACAAAAAGAACCACCTGGCAGCTTGTTAGGCATTCATGCTTTGAAAGAGAAGGGTGTATAACTTTGAACTCCCTTCCAACCCCAAGACTCTAGAATTTTATCAGTGGGACATGGGACAAGTAAGTTTCAATGCAAGTATCAAAAATGGTGTAGCGTGGTGACTTTGTATGTGAAAGAGATGGTCTGAATGGGTATTCTGGAGGCTAGAGGGCCGGTGCCAAGGGAAGAAGGAGAAACGAAAGGCCACACAATCTGCCGCCTTCCCATCGTGCACACCATGCACACACCTCCAGTCCCAGATCACCCAGTGATGGCATTCTCCAGGGTGTGGGCCAGCTTGCCTGTCAGTCTTCACTCACTTCTCTTTGCAACTGAACCCAGAAATTCATCAATGTCTGAGCATTTTTGTCAAATGCTAACAGGGCACAGGCACCGAGTTATATTCCTGCTTAGGAAGTTTGCTAATATGTAAAATTTAACATTTGCAAGACAATGGAAAAGCGTCCACCTTCAGAAATATGTTGCAGACTGTCTATCAAAAGGCAAACTCTAACACCATGTTCCGCTCAGCTATTTATCTCACCAGGCTTAAGTACTGGGATCTAGGAGAAGGATTTGGTCTTAACACATCTGAAAACATAGCTCCAAGACTAACATACATGGCTCAGTGAACCGAAAGAATGACAGAGCTGTCATCTAACCCTCAGCTGTTCACTCACATCAGTCCACTGTGTTTTCAACTCCAGCAGGTGCTACTCTCTTCTGGGCTGAAATCATTTCCATATAGATTCTGCACTATCAGGCCAAGTAGTTGCAGAGCACCTTGCTTAATGTAATTGAAGACATTAAAAAACCAAATACATGTGTGAATGAATGGATCATATGGACTGAATGTTTATGAGACCCTCCAATTCATGTTGAAGCCCTAACCACCCAATGTGATAATATTTGGAGACGAGGCCTTTGGGAAGTAGAGTTAATGAGGTCATGAGGATGGGGCCCTCATGATGGGATTAGTGCCCTTGCGAGAAGAGATACTAGAGAGCTTGCCTCTTCTCTTTCTCCCGCCATGCGATGGAACAGCAAAAAGTTGTTGTGACAATGTCACTCAGCAGGACCTCCTCCAGGAATGTGGCTCTAGGGAAAGAATCAAAGACTGATCCCAATAGATGTGTATGAGAATATAAACACATCATTATTAATAATAGTAAATCAACTTAAATGTACTGTGAATTAAGTAGGCCCACGTGACAGACCACTCTGCATCACTTAATATTAGCTTGAAAGATGAATGGATAAAGATGTGGTATACAAATACAATGGAATATTACTCAGCCATCAAAAAGAATGACATCTTGCCATTTGCAATGATGTGGTTAGAGCTAGAGAGTATTTGCTAAGTGAAATAAGTCAGAGGAAGAAAAATTCCATATGATTTCACTCATATCTGGAATTTAAGAAACAAAACAGATGGACATAGGGGAAGGGAAGGAAAAGTAAAATAAGATGAAAACAGAGAGGGAGGGAAACCATAAGAGACTCTTAACTATGAGGAACAAACTGAGGGTTGCTGGAGGGGAGTATGGGGTAACAGGGTGATGGGCATTAAGGAGGCCAGTTGATGGAATGAGCACTGGGTGTTACATGCAATTGATGAATCACTAAATTCTGTCCCTGAAACTTATAATACAGTATATGGTAATTCAATTGAATTTAAATTTAAAAATTAAAAAAAAAAGAACATAGACAACTTTCATGGTAGGGGAAAATGGTTATAACACATTAAGTAATTAAAAAGTCTGTTTAAGAATGTTTATATAGTATGACTCGAACTTTCTTTTTAAATAAGTAAACACATTTAAAAACTTTAAGAAAATATATCAAAAGAAAAATGGTTATCTGTCAGTGGTAGGAATATAGGTTATTTCATTTTTATTTTTTGTATTTTAAATTTTCAGCAGTGACTATGTGTTACTCTTATAATTAGAAAGGCAAGAATAAATTTTATTTAAAAAATTTTAAATGCAGGGGAAAATCATTGCTCTCATTAATGAATACATACCCCATGAAGACGGTATATATATGTTTTTATGAGAAGAATAGTTTTGTACAGCCTAGTTTGAAGATATAGCCCTTAAACTTTAGGGTGTGAGTATTATTCAATAACTTAACACATAACTGTAGAAAAGTGACATCACTGGGCTTTCTACCTCAGTCATTATGTGTAAACATATGGTAGGTTTAAGAAATTTACAAAGCAATGTCCAGTTTATAAAATGACCGTGAAAAGTCATTACCGTTGCTTTTAGTCGAAAGGCATAAAAATTGAAATTGATAAACACTGAAGTCCTCTGAATAGAGCAAACAGATCTAATGTAACTCTGAAAAGGATTAGCGTCACCTTAAGCAAAAACGCATACAACCTCTAAGTCAGCAAGTACAGACACGTGGGCGAAGAATCATGGCAGAGACCGCCATCGTTTCTCAAACTTGAGTACTGCATGGCTCCTTTCTAAAGAACATTCGAAGAAGCACTGACCAAGTCTTTTCCTATGAAATCACTTTCATTTGAGAATTATAATCGTGAGGAAGAACTGTGTCCTTACAGCAGGTGAAAGATTTATATTATCAATCAAAATGAAAACCCAAATTTAAAAATTCTTAAAAAATTAGAATGATCAGTTGAAAAATACCAGTATGGATTCTCAACCCTCTTTTCAGCAGAGCAAATTCTCAGAAGGCTTTCATTTGTGAAAAAACACTACCTCGAATTCTGAGCAAATCATGGGTTTGGATTAGTGTAGTGCTGGAGACAGACAACGGGTTAGCCAGGCACGTTCCCTGCCCTCGTGAAGATGCCCACACGAAGAGACGCACAGGCCAGGAAAAGCGTGACGGGGCAGGTCCTACAGGATGCCGCAGGAGCAGACGGGACAGGCACCTAAGCTAGCTAGTGGCTAAGGGGGTAAGGAGTTAGCCTGGCAGAGAGAGCAGAGAGCATTCTGTGCACCTGCAAAGGCCTGTTGGTTGAGGAACTCGGCACCTTCATGGATTCCAAACTGAGGTGGGATTGTAGAGTTCCATCACATACTGTGTGACCTTGAACAGTTATTTTGCTTCCCAGAGCCTCAAGTTTCCTTACGTGTAAAATAGGGATATTACCATTTGCCTTGGAGAGATGTCCTAAGAGGTCAAAATTCATTACATAGAAACTCCTTACAGAGATATCGGCCCTTAGAGAGAAATGCTAAGTACATGTGGCCGTTATTCCGTATCGCAGAACCAAGGCGAGAGCACTCGGGTCCTCTCCCTCCTGCTGCAGCCCATTATTCTCTCTGCCATTCCTTGGCTCTGCAGAACACACTCCCATCCCAACAGCTTTGTGTTCTTGCCATTCCTTCTGCCTGGAAAGTTCTTCCCCCAGATATTAACACAGAGCTTGCTTCCTCATGTCCTTAGGTCTCTGCTCATCTCCTCAAATGTCCTATTCTCCCTGAACTTTATCTTCCCCTTACGCAACTTTTGCTCCATAGAATTTATTGCCCTGACATTCAATATATTCACTTTTTGTTTAACTGACTATCTGTGCTAGAATTTAAGCTCCTTGAGAGTGGGGTGGGGTTTGTCTGATTTGTTTCCAGAGCTTAGCACAGTGCCTCGCACACGGTAGGTGCTTAACACATATGTGTTAAAGGATTGAATAAATACCCCAAGCTTGAGGGAAGACCTTTCCTTAGTCTTCTTTTACTCTCTGGGGACCTGACATAAAGCTTTGCACTGAGTAGGCATTTCATGAACATTTGTTGAACTGTACAACTGAACCACTTTTTACAAATGTTCACCTGATACCTAAAGACCAAGTGACTGTATTTTTATTGCTTAGCAAATAAATCCAAGATTGTCTTTAATTCTAATAAAGCAGTAGACTGCTTGAACAATTTGGTGAGGAGAAGAACAAAACTGGTGATCAGATTTCAACAGTGAGTGGCATCAATTAACACATTTATCCATCAGTTCCAAATAACCACAGCCCTTGTTGATGCGAAAGGTCCAACGCGGATGTGGTATGCCAGGATCAGGATTCTGATTTAATAAGAACAGAAAGTGAAGTACGGAAACAAAATGTTTCAGGGCTGAAATTTCTTTCTGCCATTAATCTTAGTCCCTCGAGAAACTGCATTGCTGGGACTAAGCTGCCAGGATACGGGCTCCAGTAATGGTCCAAAAAAAGTTCTTGAATCTCCCCTCAAATGAAAAGCCAAAAATTTGCTTCAATACTGGAAAAGGCAAATCCCAAATGAATTCAACTGCTCCCCCCGTACATTAGAGAGTTAAAAGTTAAACAAAATGCAAAAGCATAGTCTCCAGGTATTACAATCTGTCCCATATGCTCCAGGACCTCTTAAGGAGACTATCTTAAGGATTTAGGATAAGTACGTGGTTTAACTATACTAAGTACACACAATTTCAACATATTGCTTAAATAGAAAGAAAATGATTTGGTTTGAAAGGAAAACACAATTTAGTTTACTATAAAAAGACTGGTCTTCGGAGGGTTGATATTCACAAGCTACAACTCCAATTTCTGTAAATGATTCCCTGTCATTGAGGAAGCATCTTAGGGATAATTTCAACTCAACCCATGCTACAAAGAAAACGCAAATCATCTGACAGCCTGTATACAAAGAATAACCTCTTATATCGACATGGCATGTTTCAAAGAGCTTTCACATTTTCACTTTCATCTGATCTGAGCTTCATGGAAACACTGCAGGGAAGCCATGTCAATGTATAGATGGGCAAAGCGTTCTGCAACCTGCCCACTCCCCCAGGACCAGCAGGAATCAGGGCTGGGTCTAGCACCCAGAACTTCTGAAAACCAAGCCCAGCATTCTTTCCGTTGAAAGAATATATAAGTGATCTTTTTCTATTCTCTTATAAGCATTGCAATTTAAATGGAATTGTACTTTGGGGAACACTTACTCTAAATGACACAATATATCAAAAAAATTTTGTAAGCCCCAGAGCCAAATTTAGGCAGATTTCTAATGGGGTCTGGTTTCCTAGGGTTCTGTCCTTGGCTCACCGTTCCATTTAAGACACTCTTGTTGGGCGATGTCATCTAGTCTCCATGATCTGAACTAATAGCTATGCCCTGATGATTTCTAAATATGTGTTTCAGCCCATCTTTTTCACTGAGCTTCAGACTCATATCCACCGGCCCATTTCACATCTCCACAGGAATGTGTCTCAGGTACCTAACATTATGTTTCTACATCTCGTCATCTTCCTCTTCTGCCTAGATGTCTTCCTGGGCTCATGATCTCTCCCAGATAATGGTAGCATCAGTTTTAACTTTTCATCACCTCCTACAAGTTTGCCTAAACCGCCATGTTAGGGAAAGTGGCCCTTCTCTGTGCTCTCATAATATGCTGGGCATTCAACCTCCTACCTAAACATCACAAATGACCCCAGGTTTCTCCTTCACCCCCTGGACCCACCCAGTCACTAAGGCCTGACTGTTGTACTTGCTCACGTCTCTCCATCTTATGCCCTTCTCCTCAGCCCCACCATCACCATCTTGGTTCAGCTCCTCATTATCTTCTTACCTGGAACACTGCAACAGTCGCAAATTGAACCTTCCCCTGCTACCTACATGTCCATGTCTGCATGCGCCCTCCCCCAAATAAATAGGAAATGTAAGTCCACTCATGTCAGGCAAGCTGCTGAAAACTCTTCAGAGGCTCTTCTTCACCTGCTACATAAAACCCAAATTCCCTGGCATGAAATTTGCATCCGACACTAGGAGTTTCCTATCAAATAACTATCCTGCCCCTTTTTCCTTAATAAGAAAACCCTGATTTGTAGCTGGGACATGGCCACGTAATGATTTCCTAGCCATCACTGAAGCTAGGTGCGGTCATGAGACCAAGTTCTGGCCAATTCCTTGGTAAGTAATGTGTGGAATTTCAGGCTCTTTAAAGGGAGCTAACTCAGCTGGGAGAAGTGCTCTTTGCACTTTTTACTGCCTGGAACAAATACAGAGATGACTCTGGAAGCTTTAGCAAACACATTAGGCCATGAGGTGGCCTTGAAGATGGCTGAACAGAAAAGATAGAAATCTCGGTCCCAAATGACTCCATGGAGCTTTCATGGCAGAGCTGGACTGCCTACTTCCAGACTTTTTATGGGAGAGAAAAATACATTTCCAACTGGTTTAAGGCACCATCATATTCCATTTCCTATTACAGGCAACGACACCCAATCCTAAGTGATACAGAATTCAAATATCTCAAGAATGTTAAGACTTTTTCATAGCTTCATTTCTGCCAACCCCTCAAGCCTTATCTTCCACCAGAGCTCAAAATTTAAGTTCCAAAATTCTTGTAGTTTTCCACTCCACCCACGTACTCACCATGAGCTTTCATGCTTCTCAACTTCTGCTCAAGCTTGCCCCCTACCTAAACACCCTCCTTATTTCTGTTCAAGTTTTAACTTTTCATCACCTCCTACAAAAGTTTGCCTTAACCTCCATGTTAGGGTAAGTGGCCCTTCTCTGTGCTCTCATAATATGCCGGGCATACTCCAATTCTAGAACCCATCTGCCATTAATTATTTATGGGCCATCTCTCCCAATCCACAGAAAGAGGCTCAAAGGGCAGATACCACATCTATTCATTTAGTATTTACATCTCCTAATAAAAGTGGGAGCTCAGTACATATGTTCTGAGTTCAACTGCATTTTCCTCTGCCTCTAAATGTCCTGACTAGCTCTTCATGTCAGCAGTAAGTTAAAGACTGAAACAAAATCTTTTCGTGGTATTTTTTTTTTTCCTGAGATGGGAAACAAATGACAGGTGAGCCACCCTAAGAAAACATCCACTCGGAGGAGGAATTTACTGTTTGGTTGCTTCAGACTTGAAATTTCCTCATCTATAAAGAAGAACCTGGCACTAGGCCATCTCAGAGGCTTCATATGGCTCTAGTATTTATATAATTCCACTGTTGAATATAAACACATAGAACCGGACATAAGGGACTCACTGTGAATGGACAGTTCCTCCAGCAATTGGCAGCATGACCAGCCTTACCTAACTTTTAAATAAAACACTTATAAGGAGTGTCTAACAAAATCTTGAAGTCATCAGATGACAATGAACACTCAGGATAATGAAAATTCTATTGTGGGAGGATATGCCTCCTAGACTCCAAACTCATTGGCCTCCTTTAGAGCTCCAGAACTTCCCATGCTTCCTCCTGATAGTGGGAACCGGCATTTGCTATTCCTTCTGTCTTAAATGCTCTTTCCATCCCTCTTCAGTGGCCACCTCAGCTCAAGAGTCACTTGCTTAGAAAACTCTTCTGTCTTTCTCTGACCAGACTGAATCACTGTATTAGAAGTTCTCACTCATTGCAATGCACTCCTCTTCTTCATGGCACTGGTCACCACTGCGGTTTTCTATTAGTGTGGTCATTTGATTGATGTCTTTCTCCCTTACTCAACCATACCCTCCGCAAGGGAGTAGCTTGGTTTTACTCATCATCGTACTCATATCCTCAGCAGAGAGTTGATGCTCAATAAACACTTGCTAAATATCTCCAAAGACTGTGTGAGGGAGGAGAAAAGTGGTCAAGTTTCATTGGGGGAAATGTCCAGCTATTCTAATGAGCTGAAAATCCTCTAAGCTCTCCTTCACATCTTGGAAAAAGGATCTTGAAGTCACTTTCTGGTGGAACAGCAGGCACTGAATGAGGCCACCATCTGACAGAGCAATCCATGACAAGCTAAGAAGCAGGAATGTGACTAAAAAAGTTTGGAGTTTTAGTAACCATCCCAGGTAAGGGTTCAAAGGCAGAATCGGATATGAAAGTTACCAGCGTATGGAGAACCCCATGGCTAGCACATCCTGAAGAAACAAGGGCTATGATGAAAATGACAAATGACAATTTGTAGTTGTCTTTGCAGCAAGCAGATCACAAAAGAGTAGACCTATTTCTTGGAGCAGAAGGAAGGATGTTACCAAATGGCAAAGGGAAAACAGAGCTCCTAAATTCGGCTTTCATCTTTATTTGAAAAGATTTTTCTCACTAGAGTGAGTACAATAAATATAAATATTGAAGTGAATTCCCATATAGGTGAAGTAACAGTAAGAGTCCAAAATTCCAGACTCAAATGAAAGACATTTGGGGACCCTGAAATTCTGCTGGTAAGAACTACTTAGGAGTGAGAAGTTCCCAGGAGATGGGAATCTAACAGATGTTGTAACAGATGTTACAATTTCCAAGAAGGGGAAACACAGATATCAGAAAACAATGACTCAAGTGTGCGGTAGTCATCACTGACCCATGCACGAATTGGTTGGAAAATAGATTAACTGTGAATTCATAGACACAGAAGCAATGCTCACAGAGGTGACACTCCAGATAAAACTAGGCTGAGCTAATTTCAAATCTCACAGGTGTCTGAAGTCAGCAAGGCATCTGTTGGTCCGGTATGATATCCTCGAGAAACAAGAGTCTGATGATATTAAAGATGGGTATACCCACACAGCTCCAGTAACTGTTTTCAGAGACTAGGTTAACAGACCTATCTATCTTGGAGGGAGATTGTCAATCTTCCCAAATTCTGAATTAAAAAAAAAAAAAAGTCAAATGAGGTAGAGACTGTTCTCTCAATTTGAGGAGAACTCAAAGGTGATTTTCTTTAAAAGTTCATGTGCCATGTTAGGTATACATGTAAAAGACAATATATTTCAGGTCTGGATCCTCTGTGGGTTAGTTCCACATCTGGACCATGGAACAACAAATTACCGCAGCAAGCACTTGGGGCTTTAGGAGTAAACACTGATTACCATGCACACAGGATGCCGACAAGTGCACAGGGCACAGAGCGATCAGACGCATGGGTTCCAAGCGTGTATTAAAATGCACTGTGTTCAAGTGTAAATGGTAAGGAGGAATGAAAACTTAAACTGTGCTCTTCTATAAAGTGTCGCTAAACATATTTAAGATACACTCTGTGCTTTGTTAAAAACAGCAAATCCACTATGTGCTGGCTGGCTTTAGGGGTTTGGGGTTGAAATGTCAACTATGGCTGAATTCCCCTTTAATATAGATTATGAAACATGATAGAAAATGGGATCTGCAATGCTAGAGGGCAGGTAAATGGGATGCGTGCCCCTTTGTCTTCTAACTTTTCTGTAGGACTTGACTCTGAAAAAAGTCAATGGCCGTGTAAATTATTCATGAGCTCTATCTGGGTTCCCCATCAGCCAACAAGCCCAGGACAAAGGAATGAATAGTCTTTTTTTCCCCTTAGCAAAGTGGCTCATTGACTGCTTACTTCCCAGCCCTTTCTTCTTGGTCTCTGGGCCATGGCAGCCCCAGACCTTCCAACCAAAGGCAAAGGCACAAACCCTGCTCTTGCTCTATCTCCAGGGGACCAGGCTTCTGTTCCTCCATGAAATGCAAGTGAACACATCTGAGAATCAGGGTCAAGCGGAAAAGCACAGAAATGTAGCTGGCCTTTCTCCTCTCACACAGGCTCTGTTGGCTAAGGGAGAGAAGAAAGTCAAGGAGCCTAAGGTACTTCTGAAGTCCTATTGGACAATCACTTGTCCATGGCACCACCTTTGTAACTTGCTGAAAAATAAACACCTCCCCTGACAAAACCCAAACAAACAACCACGCCTCTACAGACATACCTCTGAGATACTGCAGGATCCGTTCCAGACTGAACTGTCTGAAATGAGTAAATAAATTTTTTGGTTTCCCAGTGCACATAGAAGTTATGTTTACACTGTTCTGTAGTCTGTTAATTGTGCAGTAGCATTATGTCTAAAAAAATGTACATATCTTAATTTTAAAATACTTTATTGCTAAAAAAAAAAATGCTAACCAGCTTCTGAGCTTTCAGCAAGTTGTAATCTTTTTGTTGGTGGAAGGTCTTGCCTCTTTGTTGGTGACTGCTGATTGACCAGGATGGTGGTTGCTGAAGGCTGGATTGGCTGTAAAAATTTTAAGACAACAATGAAGTTTGTCATATTGATTGACTCCTTCTTTCATGAACAATTTCTCTGGAGCACGTGATGCCATTTGATAGCATTTTTATCCACAATAGAGTTTCTTTCGAAATTGGGGACAGTCCTCTCAAACCCTACCCCTGCTTTACCAGCTAAGCTTATGTCCTATTCTAAATCTTTTGTGCTCTTTTCAACAATCTTTCACAACATCGTCACCAGGAGTAGATTCCATCTCAAAAAACCACTTTCTTTGCCCATGCATAAGAAACAACTCCTCATCCATTCAAGTTTGATCATGATATCACATCTTCAGGCTCTACTTCTAATTCCAGTTCTCTTGCTGTTTCCAACACATCTGCACTGACCTCCTCCACTGAAGTCTCGACGCCTCAAGGTCATCATCCATGACAGCCGGAGTCAACTTCTTCCAACTCCTGTTCATGTTGATATTCTGACCTCTTCCCATGAGTGTTCTTAATTGTATCTAGAATGTTGAATCCTTTCCAGAAAGTTTTCAATTGACTTTGTCCAGACCCATCACAGGAATCACTATCCATGACAGCTGTAGCCTTTATGGAATGTATTTCTTAAATAATAAGAACTGGAAGTCAAAATGATTCTTTGATCCATGGGCTGCAGAATGGATGTTGTGTTTGCAGTCAATGAAAACAACATTCATCTCATTGTACATCTCCATCAGAGTTCCTGGGTGACCGGGTGCATTGTCAGAGCAGTAATATTTTGAAGGGAATCTTCTCTGAGCAGCGAGTCTCAAAAGTAGGTTTAAAATATTCAGTAAACCATGTTATAAACAGATGTGCTGCCATAGAAGCTTTTTCGTTCCATTTAGAGAGCACAATCAGAGTCGATTTAACACAATTCTTAAGGGTCTGAGAATTTTTTGGATGGCCCATGAGCATTGGTTTCAACTTAAAGTCACCAGCTGCATTAGCCCCTAACAAGAGAGTCAGCCTGTCTTTTGAAGCTTTGAAACCAGTCATGAACCTCTCTTCTCTAGCTAGGAAAGCCCTAGATCATATCTCTTTCCCATAAAAGCTGATTTGCCTACATTGAAACTCTGTGTTTAGTGCAGCCTCCTTCATTAGTGATCTTAGCTAGATCTTCTGGATAACTCACTGTAGCTTCTACACCAGCATTTGGGGCTTCATCTTGTACTATGATGTTTATGGAGATGGCTTCTTTCCTTAAGCCTCATGACCCAGCCTCTGCTAGCTTCAGACTTTTCTTCTGCAGCTTCCTCGTTGTCTCAGCCTTCACAGAATTGAAGAGAGTGAGGGCCTTGCTCTAGATTAGGCTTTGGCTTAAGAGAATGTTGTAGCTGGTCTGATCGTCTATCCAGACCACTCAAACTTTCTCCATATCAACATTAAGGCTGTTCTGCTTTCTTATCATTCATGTGTTCACTGGACTAGCACTTTGGTTTCCTTCAAGAACTTTTCCTTTGCATTTACAAGTTGGCTAACTGGTGCGAGAGGTCTAGTTTCACCCTATCTTGGCTTTCGTCATGCCTTCCTCACAAAACTCAATCATTTCTAGCTTTTGTTTTAAAGTAAGAGACACGTGACTCTTCTTTTTACTTGAACACCTAGAGGCTACAGTAGGGTTATTAACTAGATTAACTTCAACATCATTGTGTTTCAGGGAATAGGGAGGGCCAAGGAAGGAGAGATGTTGGAAAAGCTGGTCAATGGAGAAGTCAGAATACACATATTTGTGGATGAAATTTGCTGTCTCATGTGGGTGCAATTCATGGCACCCCAAAACAATTACAATAGTAGCATCAAAGGTCACTGATCACGGATCACCATGACAAATATAATGATAGTGAAAAAGTGTGAAATATCCCTAGAATTACCAAAATGTGACACGGAGACACAAATTTAGCAAATGCTGTTGGAAAAATGGCACTGGTAGACTTGCTCAACAAGAGTTGCCTCAAACCTCCAATTTATGTGTGTGTGTGTGTGTGTGTGTGTGTGTGTGTGTGTATACATATACACATACACAAACAAAACACAGTATCTGTGAAGTACGATGAAGCAAAGCACTATAAAGTGAGTATCCCTGTATTTGGACAGGTCAGAGGCATCATCCACGAGATCATCTTGGCTCCGATATAGGCCATCCCAGGACATGTCTGATAAACGGGCTTTCTGATGCTCCCAAGCTTCTCTCTGTGCTCTCTGGATCAAATTCACACCTTGGGCGACCCAACTGTGCCCTTTACTATGTGTGAGTTCCAAGGACTTGGTTTTCAAAGGCTTATCCTTAAGACTCTACTCACAGGCTAGTAACCTGAATGGAATTAAAATATCCTGTGAAATTAATCCACAGGATAAAAATAGCTTTTCAATCTATCCTAATTAAATGTGTCCCCTTCAAAGTCAATCATATCAGTTAGAGCCTGCATATGGGATTCAAATTGAAGAGTAAATTAAAATAAATTCTCAAACTTGAACTGCAGATGCCAAAAGTTTAAATAAAATTTCTCAAGATGTGGGCTGATACAGTTTCACAGAAATGACATCAGGTTACGCATCCTCCTCATTTCCAGACCAATGAAATGGGTAGAATGAGAAGCGATCACAACCTGCACAGGAAAGCAAGTCTGTAATGTGGTGCTCAAACAAAGCCTGTAACAAACGATTCAAGAAAATGAGTTTTGACCTTATTGCTTTTCTCCACTGCTATGGTCTGAATGTTCATATCCCTGCCTCCCTGCCCCGGGCCGGCCCAAATTCATATGGAGAAATCCTAACCTCTAAAGGTGATGATATTAGTAATGCGGGGCCTTGAAGAAGTGCTTAGGTCATGAGGGTGGACCCCTCATGAATGAAGTTAGTGCCTTTATAAAAGAGGCCGCAGAGAGTTCCCTAAACCCTCTGCCATATACGGACACAGAGAAAAGATTAGCCTTGACCGGACACCAAATCTGCTGGTGCCCTGATCTTAGACTTCCAGCCTCCAGACCTGTGAGAAATAAATCTCTGTTGTTTAGAAGCCACCCAGTCCGCAGTATTTTGTTAAAGCAGTCCAAAAGGATGAAGACACACATTCTGCCTCCTTTTCATGAATTCAAGTTGCCCTGTCACCAGAAGGGGAATAAGAAGCCTCCTCTTTAGTGGTGCGCTAAGTCTGCAAGTCTCTCCTCAGGAGACACGGTAGCCCAGTGGTTAGAGACGTAAGTTGAACTGTGGTTCGGGGCGCCTGGGTAGCTGAGTTGTTAAGCATCTGGCTTCGGCTCAGGGCGTGATCCCGGCGTTCTGGGATTGAGTCCCACATCAGGCTCCTCTGCTGGGAGCCTGCTTCTTCCTCTCCCACTCCCCCTGCTTGTGTTCCCTCTCCCGCTGGCTGTGTGTCTCTCTGTTAAATAAATGAATAAAATCTTAAAAAAAAAATTGTGGTTCTACACTAGTTAACAGTATGGTTATTAAGTCTTTCTAAGACTCAGTTATTCATCTAAATGACACGAATGAGGTTACTGTTGTATAATAATAGTGCTAGGAGGATCGGGGAGAAATGCAGGTAAAGAGCCGGCTGTCACATTGCTCCATGTAGCTCTTGTTACTATTGTTAATATTATTATTTGGATTTACAACAGAAGTCCCCATCAAGTAGGGAAGTCATAATTCTTAAAAATTAAATGTGAAGAAGGCTCTCTCCAGGGTAAACAGAGCAGAGACAGACGGACGGACGGACGGACGGATGGATGGATGGATGGATGGATGGTTGGATGGATGGGTGGATGGATGGATGGATAAACCACGGAGAGGAGAGAACAAAAGCAGAGCTCATGGCCCAGAGTCTGCTGCTACCACCAGAAAGACCTCCAATCCCTCCACCGTCAGACACTGGGTCAGCAAGCCCCGCCAATCCTGCACTGGGCAGGATGCTGCGGCAGGAACGATTCCATTCTGGAGCTGCCGGAAGAGATGGCCTGGTCAAGAAGGCTCAACACACAGGCCATCTAAAGCCACCTGTGGCAGCTCCGTGGCCAAAGGATGAGTGGAGATTCCTGTTACTTCCAACTGGTATCCAGCCTGGCTCGAAGCTCTGCACCCCCTCCTCAGTCTCAGAGCTGGGGCTGAGACAAAGGGCTACTATGTAATTGAGGTTTTAGGGCCCTGCGCTGAGAATTTATGTTTCTCTATCATGCCTGTTGTACCTGCTTTGCTTTCTCTCTTCTTTCTGGCATCGTTGACCAGCCCTGATGTGTTCTTTCCTAGCCTCGCTCCTCTTTTCCTATTTTGACTCCTAGGATATTTAAGAATATTCCATTCTTAAAGCTCTCTTACACTTTCATCGTGATGTCAGTAGGGTTCTGAGCCCACAAAGGGAACAGCATTAGCAAGGCTAATAAACTGCCAGTTTCAATCAGGAAATTCTTGACTTTGACATTCATGCTCCTAAAATAAAAATGATTTTTCCTCAAAGGAAAGCAACAATTGCATGTCAAGAGAAAGAAAGAGTTCGTGTGGTGACTAAGTTACAATGTTATTTAAAAGCAAGACATTGACCTCACGGAAAAAATGAAAAGTTAAGAATAAACATTGTCTAACATTCACTGTTACATTTCCCACCTTACCTAATCTTATGTCTGAATAAAGTTTCATCCGTCTATATCCCTTACATTCTGAGATCTAACAATGGCGACCCGATTTTAAGCCCCAAATATATATATATATTTTTTAAAGATTTTATTTATTTATTCGACAGAGAGACAGCCAGCGAGAGAGGGAACACAAGCAGGGGGAGTGGGAGAGGAAAAAGCAGGCTCATAGCAGAAGAGCTTGATGTGGGGCTCGATCCCACAATGCCGGGATCACGCCCTGAGCCGAAGGCAGACGCTTAACCGCTGTGCCACCCAGGCGCCCCTAAGCCCCAAATATATATTATACTCAAAAGACTGTGTGCCATGAAATGGAATCAAATAATATTCAGGAGGGGCTACAAATGCTAAATATTATCAAGCAGGACACTGCTCATCAACAGTTTACCTCTTAGCTCCTTGACTGCTGAGCTATAACCCAACTGACCCAGATTCTTAGCATGGTAATTTAGGGCAACAGATAACCTCGCTCTTTGGTGTAGGGATGGATTCTTAAAATGGAACGGAGCGCTTCCAACATGAAAACAGAAAAAAGAGCAACACCGTGGTCAGCAGCTTGTAGGGTCTGGCTGTATGAACTCATGAACCGTCTCTGTGGAGCCCCTCAAGCTGGCTTTATGAATACTACACGGGGGCAATTCTGGTTTGCAGGCAACGTGGAACACTACATTATTCATTTATTCTAATGGACACTCAGACCTTTGTGAATTCTAAAAAGATTTCAGTTGATTCCCAGGAAGAATGGAAGGGTGGATGAAGCCAGGAGGGCAAACAGGGGATGAATTAGGGGAGGGGTTTAGCAGTGACCAAAACTCACCGATAGATGATTCCTTTCTCGTGTAGGAACATGAGCGCCGAAATGATTTCTGCTGCATAGAAACGAGCTCGTGCTTCATCAAAACGACGAGACTTCTGAATGTGAAACATCAAGTCGCCCCCATTCACAAACTCCATCACAAAAAACAGACGATCCTGGATAGAAACACAAGAGAGGACCCAGCGTGGTGTAGCCGTCGGCCTAGAGTTCGGTCAACAGGTTACCCTGGGCTGTGGCATGGGCAGAAGAGGTCGTCAAGTGGAGTTCTGGGTGAAACATTCTGGCGGGGTCAGTGCTAGGCATGAGGGCTGTGGGATTAGATCCCTGGGTTGGGGGGTAGGGTGAGGGAGTAACACCTGGGTCTCCTTTAAGTGAGTCCACACAGCTTTGCTCTCTGCTTTAAATAAAAAGCAGGAAAGCCTCAGAAGCCTCTAGTTCTCATTGCAGCTCTGCACCTTAAACACCGTAACCTCGAGCTTAATTGTTTTTGGACGTTCGCCATTAGTAAAGTGAGAACGATGACGCTATCCCTCGCTGAATCATGGGGTTTTAGAAAGCGGAGGAGAGCAACGTAAATGGAAAGGCACATGCCTTTCCTCTGGAACATGCAGGGTAAAGCACAGAAAGCAAGGGATGCCTAACAGCTCCTCACCTTTGGGCAGGGAACACGCACAGAAAAAGGAAAACGTTGTAGACAAGTCTGCCTAACAGCGGTCTAATGACAGTCTCAGAGTGGCGTCAGCTTTAGAAATTCCACTCAGCCCAACAGAAAATTCCCAAGTCAGGAGGAGAAACGTGCAGACGAGTGCGATGCTATCTCCACTTGGAAAGAGCTCTCAACCCTGCAGATGAAATGGGCTCTTATGGGCGCCTGGGTGACTCAGTCTGTAAGTGTCTGCCTTCGGCTCAGGTCATGTTCCTGGTGTCCTGGATCGAATCCCGCATCAGGCTCCTGGCTCAGCAGGGAATCTGCTACTCTCTCTACCCTTCCCCCCTATTCACGAGCTCTTCTCTCTCTCTCTCTTGCACTCTTGCTCTCTCTCAAATAAATAAAGTTTAAAAAAATGAGAGAGAGAGAAATGGGCTCTTAAGATTCCCCATGCAGTGCACTAAGTACTAAGCGGTGTGAACAAAGTGCTTTTATTAAGACTTTAATAAAAGAAATTAAAGTCTCCATGAAAAAGTGATGTCTCCAAGACAGAGGACACTATAAAGTGCTTTGTTTCAGGAACCCCTAAGAGCAATGGATTTCCCGGCTCCCTCTGCTAACATTTATGAAGGCCACGGCTAGCCAGGTGCTGAATGAGGTGCCACGGATCCAACAGAGAGTAGAAAGGGCATAAAACAGGTACAACCTCTAGCCACATAGTCTGGTGTGGGAGACACACATTACTTAAAAAAAAAAAAAAAAAGAGTTATATACCCTGGTAAACATACAAATTCTGGTAAATCCTGTGAAGGAAAAGTAAAGGAAGCAGTGACATCTGGTCATCTGCCTGGGGTCCGTGGAGGTCTCTTCGAGCAAGGGACACGCAAGGTAAGGCCTGCATGATCACCCCGAACGGCCAACCACCATCCTTTTGGGGGAGGGAGGGTGGGAGGTCATTTAGTAGGGAAACTGGTATTTGCCAGTTCACAAAGGACGCGTGCTCAGAACTCATCTATCCTTGTGGGTTTAAGCACCCTGGTTCTGCTCAGTGTTGCCACATGTCCACAGCCACCCAGCTCACACTCCAAGTCACCACTGGTTTCATCAGGCCTTCCCAATCTGAAAGCAGAACTCATGACCTCTCTATTCCTGATTTTAAGTAAGACCTTAATTCGAAGGAAAAAAATCCCCTGGCTCTGCGAAACCTCTCTGTTAATGAGAAGTATGAATGTAAGGGTAAAGATGGAACAGCAGGGGCGCCTGGGTGGCACAGCGGTTAAGCGTCTGCCTTCGGCTCAGGGCGTGATACCGGCGTTATGGGATCGAGCCCCACATCAGGCTCCTCTGCTGTGAGCCTGCTTCTTCCTCTCCCACTCCCCCTGCTTGTGTTCCCTCTCTTGCTGGCTGTCTCTCTCTCTGTCAAATAAATAAATAAAATCTTAAAAAAAAAAAAAAGATGGAACAGCAAAATTTGCACGCATGAAAACAAAAACCAAACAATAACAAAACAACTCTTCTGGTTGGCCAATCTAAGCCAACTGGAAGCTCAACACAGTAAGCCATCGGACCGAGCCAGGGGCCTTCATCTGAGTGTGACTGACAAGCGGAGCGGAGACTTGGGAGGGACACGCTCAGATGAGCAAGGGTGTTCTTTCTTTTCTCTATGGGAAGGACTCGAGTGGAAAGAGCAGGGCAGTGGTGGAGCGGGTTGGAGGGTGACTATGTGACGGAGACCTAAGAGCTGCATCTGCTCGGGCAGGTGTGATGCTGATGCTGTGTTCGTTTAGACGGGGTGCCCAAGGGGGACCCGATGAAGACTCAGGTAGGAGAGCCACCCTAACCACCCCTCAACGAGCAGGTCAGCCTTACATGTATTTGTTCACCCGCCTGTTCGCCTTCCTCGTGGCTGGGACTGGCAGTCACATGAATTCCAAGAGCTCGAAATACCTGATTACGGGAACTGGGTCAGTAGGTAAGTGGCTATTCCTGAGGCTGCTGGAAGTCAGTGTACTGGGCAAGGCCTTCTAAGGCAGTAGGCATCAAAAAAGATGAAGATATTGTAAGGGCAATTTCATCCATTTCTAGTTCCCTCCAAATCATTCTCATGTCTCAAGTCTGAAAAGCCAGAGCAGGGGCTGAATTCCAAATCTGGGGGAGGAAATAACGCCTTCTTGTCTCACTCTTTCATCTGTTTCTCAGCCCAAAGCAGGAGGCACATTCTCAGAAAATGCAGGAGGGTCAGAGGGGCACAGCTATCTGTGATGTGCCACGAAGTCATAAGCCTTAGAACTGAGAAAACAGGGGCCTCTTTTCATTCAGAATTTCATTTCAAACCTCCGGTCTGGCACCACCTAGAACAATTCTCAACCCCCAAGTTACATAAAAGTCTTGCAACAAGCAAGCAGGAAGTCGAGACAAGCCAGCCAGATATCATGACCATTTGACCAAAAGTCATGGTCTGTCCTATCAAAGACCTAAATTAATATCACAAGGTTGAAAAATAAAAACGTGTTCGTCAGCTTGCCAGATGTTTTTCCTGAGAAGAGACTCTCTCTTTACATGCCCCTCTCTTCACCCTATTCGTGGCCTTTCTGAGGCCTGAGGTAACCAGGCCATCAGGCTTGTTGGAGTAACATCCAAAATGAGAGGCAGTCGCCTCTGGTTTGGGTCCCTGGGCTCCATGGAGTTGAGGGTCTGAGTTCTAGTATGCAGGCTTTCCAGTACCTAGTGAGGCTTTCAGAGATCTGTTATGCTTCCTTGAAGGTTCTCAACAAGAAAGAATGTTTACTGAGCACACACGATACCAGGTCCTGGGTAGAGAGCAAGGACCGTAAATGAATGCAATCCCACACCTGCTCTCAGGACATTCAGAGAAACGTGGAGAACATCACCCTGGTGTGCTAAGCGCAGTGGAGGCACAAAGAGGTCATTGTGGGAACAGAGCAGGGGCAACCAAGCAGCCTGGAGGCTGGGGTGGGGTGTGGAGAAAGCTTCTAAGAGGCGCTAATTCCCCAGCCCTGAAGGCTGAGGAAGCAGGAGTCAGGCTGGATGGGGGAGGAACCAAGGTCTCTGAACGGCTGAACCGTCAGGTGTGAGGCAGGGTACGACGGCTGCAAAGGGAGTCAGTCCCTAAGTGCTGCAGCGGCTGAGGGTGGGGCCTCCCTGTGACACTGCTACTTTCATAACCGAGTGTTGATAGAAAAAGCAAAAGGCTAGTTAGGGTGGGTGCTTCCTTTCACCTCATCCTCAGGCCCCCTACACCTGTTAATCCAGGTGGTCCCTCACCTTTGGTCTCTACCGTCATGACAGGCCCAACGTCTGGGCTAGAACAGGTGGCAGCTGCAGTCCTTGGCTTGGAAAAGACTCCAGGGAGGGTGGGACAGGCTGCACACACTAAAACGACCTCAGCTACAAAAACAAATCAGTCCGCTGGATGTTGCTGCCCTGGAATGACTTCCAGCAGCCTGAAGGAAATCTTTCCTATTTCACCAGTGTCCCTTACAAAGCGGAGGCACGTCTTCGAAGTTCTGACAAGAGGCAGAAGACAACCTCCTACCTACAACCCCACTCTCAGTCTGTGCTGCTTAAGAACGCGTCTCCCTGATTACCCGACAAACGCTAAGTTATGCTTCCCAAACTCAACTGTGAAGCAAGTAGAGGGAGCGCCTGTTGGGACCCCTGAGTTGAGGGAGGCATCGCATAAGGGATTAAGGTTGCCCGTGAGTCACTTCTAGGGCAGGGAGGAGGTTCCAGATCCCACCCGAGGCAGAGGGTTTCTGTGTTTAAGCCTTCCCAGCTTTTCTGAAGTCTGGTTTTCTAGAAATTGAGTCTGGATACCTGCAAGCTTTCCCGGAGGCCTCTGGCTCCTGTAAGGTACATTTTGCCCTGAACTGCATGGTAAGAAACCTAAGGTACCTGAGACTGGTTTAATCTCAGTTCTAAAGCCAAGAGGCCCAGCCCTTTGTCTGTCCCTTGCTCCACCTTTGCCCCCCATTCAACGAACCACAAATGCAAGTCATTCACAAGGGTGAGGGACACCTGGGGGAATAAAAGCAACTCAGAAATCCCTTTGTCCCACGCCTCCGTGTGGACTACAGCAGGCCAAGGAGCTGATGCCTGGTTAATAATAGATTCCTGTCATCGCCTGCCTGGCTGCAGGAACCGCTGCAGCCTGGGCCAAGTCTGTCCTGGCTATCAGCTCAAGGCTGCTACTTCTCCAGGTCAAAGGGGATAAAAATATCCCCTGAACTGATAGTGGCTCTCAGTACAAGCAGTGTGCATTCCCTAAAGCCCCTCATAAAGATTGTTCTTTAAGAATTAAAGCTGATGAGCAATTGCACAAAGTTTGAGACAAAACACTTGAGTCGTGACATACCAAGATGGTAACTGCGACAAAGTGACGTCACCTCCGGAGGGTGAGTGCAGAGGAATGGGGCGGGGGAGGGGTAGGTCCTTCAGGGCCACTGTGGTGGGCACCTTTGGAGGTGTCTGTTCAGCTCACAAATCCCTTTCTCAGAGAACTGCCCTGGCTTGGTCACATGGGGAAATGCTGGACATCCTGCAAACAGTTAGTTGGGACCACGCTGGCTGCTCCCTTCCCAGTCTCTTTCCCAGAAAATTGGAACCGAGATGGAGAGGTTTTAATTTAGGCTGTGCAGGGCACAGGAAGTGAGGAAACGTGAATTAGGAAGCTGAGGCTATCTTTGTGGTGAGACCATGTGAAATGTCTTGGTAAAACAGAGTACTGAAAGCATGGCTGGAGGGACGGATGGATGGATAGACAGAAAGACAAGAGAGAAAAAATGGAGCAGAAACACATGTTGAGGCAGAGACAAGAGATGAGGGAGCACGAGGGAGCCAAGAAAGAACCTCCCTGGGTTCCTCCTGCCTTTCCAGTTTCAGATCCCTGAAGACAGCTGGACGATTCTGGCCCCCAGGTTCCATGAGACACCCCGCCCTGTATCTCTGGAGCTTTATTTTCACTTCTCCCTTTTTTGCATGACCTTGGTTAAGTTGCTTTCTGTTAATTGCTACCGGGAGAATTTTAACTGAAACACACACCAATTCTTAAGGGGCGGGAGGTTTCCTTATAAATCTGGGATAACCACACCTATAACTACAGTGATCAGGTGAGGATTAAACCAGAAGCAAAGTGCCCCATAAGAGCCAGGCCCAGAAGAGTCTCCACAAACTACTGTTATTAGTCCATCATACAAAGGGCCTGAAGTTTGTTCTAGGGTGTGCCTAGCGCCCAAGTCCCTGGTGTCACCAGGACAAAGCCCAGCACAGTGGGGAGGGTACGTGGCCTCTCAAGCCAGGACACTGGAGATGCAAAAGCAGCTCTTGCTGTGCTGTATTTATTTTCCCCTTCTCTCTCTCTCTCTCTCTCTCTCTCTCACTCATCGCCCATCTGCAAATCAGGGATAATATGATTCCCGAACTCACAGGTGTGTGAGGATTACATTATTTAAGCTAAGAGTTTCTAACAGTGCCAGGCACACAGCGAGGATTCCAGAAGCCTAAGCCAATATCATCCTCACTGACACTGCTACCTCCACTCTGGCTTCGGCCACCACGGCTGGCTGCTCCTGGGGCTCTGCCCCCCCCCACCCCGGGGAGCTGCAGCGTCCTGGGCAGTGAGCTGTCTGCCGCTGATGCAGAGATGGGGCCTCGCTCAGGGGCTCTCAGGCTGACAAGGAGGCAGGACTGAAACAGCAGCCGAAACTACTGTTGTGGGTATGAGACAGGAATCTGGAGGGTTCGAGGAGTCAGGGGGATGCCAAGCCAGTTGCAGGGTGCAGAGCATTTCCTCATATGGCATGGTCATGGCCTTGAGCTATGAAGGACTTTTCTTTCTGGGAAGTGACGACTAAGCAAGGGTTACAAAACTGGATTTGATAACCAAAACGTCAACCAAGGGTTTCAGTTCCAGCAAGCACTCTAATTTTCTAATTTCAGATGATAATATTCTCTATTTTAAGAGCTTTATAATCATGATTGTTATTACTGCAAAGCAAATGGACTGCTAACATATTATAGTGAGACCTCTTGGAATAGCTCTTCTCCCCTTCCCTAAAGTTGATTTGCTCTAATCAACAGATTAAGAAGATTTTTCTCTTTATTTATTTATTTTTTTTTAAAGATTTTATTTATTTATTCGACAGAGAGAGAGACAGCCAGCAAGAGAAGAAACACAAGCAGGGGGAGTGGGAGAGGAAGAAGCAGGCTCATAGCGGAGGAGCCTGATGTGGGGCTCGATCCCAGAACGGCAGGATCACACCCTGAGCCGAAGGCAGATGCTTAACTGCTGTGCCACCCAGGCGCCCCAGATTTTTCTCTTTAAAGCAAGAATCCCTAGTCCCTACATGTAATCAACAGATAAACATCTCAGTTGAGGATGTATTATGGTGAGGATGCAGATTACCTTTTGGAAATAATTCAAGGAAGAGAAACCACATTTAAGGTTAATGACTAATTTAGTGATGGCTTTAAGGTGACATTTAAGCTAGAAGCCACATCTAGACTTACTCCCCCAAGTCCTAAGAATTGCTTTGGAATAATTTCTAAAGGAATAACACATCAATCTTCTATCAAAAGCCACAGAGTGCCACTGACTGGCTGTGGGCAAGAAGAAGGAAATCTCTGGTAACAGACGGCATTGTGTTGAATTTCTCATAAGTGCTCCCTTGCTTTATGGTTTTTCTCCAACGAAGTCATCCACGGGGTGAATAGGGAGTTCAGATCAACAGGAAACAGTGACTGACGTCAAAGAGGTCACAGTGGAAAAGCACCCTCATGAGGAAATCTGATTGCACCATGCCTGAACTGGAAACAACTTCAATTTAACCACATTAAGAATGATTACAAAGGCCTCAAGGAAGAAACAAGGAGAAGGAATCTAATGGCTTCATTTTTTTCTTTCTTTGACTTACCATTTTGTGTAGCCCGAAAGACAGCAGCCGCTAATCCAATCACTCAGCCACCCCTCTCTCGAGTCCAGGGGCATGATACATCCTCTCTGAGCTCAGAGACTCGTCTTTGGGAAGGTGAAATATGTCTCCAATAGGACAAGCCCTTAGGAAGGTGCATTTCAAAGCTGGTGGGACCCACGGCTCTTTGCACAGACCGAGTGTTTTCCCAGGACACGGGATGCACTGGCCATCTCTTGTAATGAAACGTGACAGGGTTCACTGACATACGTAGCAGACTAGGCTATGGGAGGCGATCTAACTTGCAGTTCAACACGCGGTGAGGCACAAGAGCCAGAAGATCCTTAAAGCGTAAATAAGCACTCAACATATGATTGGAGATGGAGCAGTGTCAGGGCTTAAGTCCCCCCCCTTCCTGGCACAGCCACCTCCGGGCCACACGCATCTCGCCCAGTCTCACTGGGCTGAGCTGCCTTTGTGCACTTGGTCTTGTTTTCTACAAAGGACGGAAATCTTTGAAGGCAGAGCCGGATCTAAACGCTGTATCTCGAATACCAGCAAGCTTAGTGCCTGCACCTGGGGGGCTAACATGACAGGAGGCCCTTTCTGTTTTCTAATACAATTTAAATTAGAACACTAGAAAAGCTGGAACGAACTGCCAAGATTAGTTCAATCCATCCATTTTAGGTGAGTCAAGTGCAAAGAAGGGAAGTACCTTACCCGTAGTTAAAATAGTCAGTGGGATAGTTCAGGAAGAGAAGCAGATCTGTTTGACACATCACTTCATTTCCCTTTATTTATAAAGCTTTGGTTTTTCTGTTTTTACAAGTAATTGCATGTGCATAGTTCAAATGTAGTTATAAAGTAAATACATGGAAAACCGAGTGAAAAATAAATAAAATGAAAATGAATCACCTATAATCCTGACACCCAGAGACAGAAGTCCAAATACAAGGAGAAACAAAACTAGCTGTGGCCTCCAGCATCCAAGGAACTGGAGATTTCAGGGCAAATAAGAAATTTACAAGGAAGTTTTGAACTAGAATTTATTTACCCCTTATGTCCTACTTATACTTGCCGCTTTTTAAAGAGAAAAAGAGAAAATGAAAAACCCATCCTTCTTTCTTCACTTCTATTACGTAATAGTTCCGGATGTACTCTGTCACTAAACTGTGATTTTTTAACAGCTGCATACTATTCCCAGGGCCATTTCTATGGAGTCCTACAATTAGCCAGACTTCCGGTTAAGTTAATGGAACTGAGAGGATGTGGTATGAGTAGTCTACTTACTATACTGTACTACTATTAAAGATAATTTTTACTAGCCTGGAAACCTGGAACAGATTATTGTCAACTGGGCATGCTGTTTTAATTCTGACTTAAATACACAAGTCTAAATTCTGAACTTAGATTTACAAGGAAGATATCTTAGCTTATTATTCACTTTTTTAAAAAGGTTCAATCACTTAAAAATATGCACAATAGGATTCCTCTAAATCATTATTTCACATGGTACAATTCTCTGTGTAAAGATTTCGATTTAAGCCCCAAATAGAGGAAGGTCTATTACAGATATTTACGGACTTAGTTTGCACAGGGCTAGAGGATAAAAAGTAAAAATGCCATTTACTTATTTAGGTTATTTTTTGTGACCGGAGTTCCTAAACCTTCTCTTCAAGAAGGCAAGATTTCATCTCTACCTGTGATCTGTGGATGCATTAGACATGTCCGCCTCCCAAGAGGAGATTCTGGGTTACAGTTGTCTAAATAAACATTCTGCCCAGTTAGAGAAGTAGCAAATCTGGCCAAGAATATTCTCTGCCTGCCTTGAGCGGACTCCTGGGAACCTGCTGGCCAAGACCCTGCTCCTTCCTCTGCTCTGTGGGCTCGTAGCACCTGCTGAATTTCCATTTGGAATTCATTCCACGCGCTATTTGAGTTTGGTTCCTCCAGCGCCGCCACAATATGTTCTTCTCTGGCCCTTTAGCTGGGGAATGAGATACGTTCAAGCCAACGACACCCCCTGCTCCCCCAGTCCCTTCCCAACCTTTCTGCACTGTGGGCCAAACACTGATCTCCACCATCCGTGCAGGAAGAAAGATGCACACCTTTCCACACAGGCAGGGGGACCAAAGTAAAACAGGCGTGGTCTAATAAGATGAGGGCCAGGTGATTACAAATGGAGTAAAAGGCTTAGCCAGGGGGGAGGATATTGTGTTAACCTCGTAGGGAAGCTTCTGTTGGCTATGGGGAGTTCTGAGGGGCCCTGTAAACCCCAAGAAGGAGAGCAGAGCCTAAGACAGCAGAACCAACGATCTCATCCCAGATCCAATTACAGCTTCCAGCCCTTTGGTGAACCGACTTCATCTGGGCACCTGGTTCCTCTGCCTATGAAACCACTTCCTTCTATTCTTCTGCCTTTCTGCCACCCGCCCCCACTCTTGCTTAGAATTCCTTTCTCAGCTGTCCTCTGCTCTCCATCTATGAACACCCACTGAAACATTTTAAATTACACTTTCTACTATACCCAGAAGACACCGAGGACACCAAATCCAATCTCCTGAGTCATGTTTCTGAGCAACAAACATCTTACCATTGGGTTTCCTGCTAAGTGAATTCATCATATTCGATTCCCCCAGGCTCCCAACTGGCCAGGGCTCTGGCCCCTCCTCCCACTCTCTTACCCTAACAAGTCTTAGCAATTCCACCTCCTTAGTGTTTCCTTGACTCCACCCCCATGGAGCTGGCAGGTCTGACAGGCCACTGTTTCAGTATCCTAACCAGGTCTGTGACCCCCTGGTCTCCTTCTTCTGCAGATGGCCGCCAGAGAATGCCTCCTAAAATGCACATCTGATGTTGCTCTTGGACTTAAAACCCTTGCCAGCTCCCTTCACCTCCATGATGGAGGCTGAGCTCCTAAGCAAAGGACGTCAGACCCATTAGGACTTTGCTTCTTCACTCCCCACATTTCCTCTCCTATAATCTTGCTGCATCAAGCTATTTGGGGTGTCCTGGGCACATCACATATTTGAATCCTCTGTGCCTTTGCACTGCTATTGCTTCTGTCCGGGAGGCCCATTTTCTGTCCTCCCCTCACCCCTGCCCCCATGACTGTAGGGCTCATATTCATCCTCAGAACACAGCTCAGACAGCCCAATCTTGTCTCAGAGCCCTTTCAACCTCTGCAAGGGCCAAGCGATGACTCTCTTCTACACACGGTTATAGGTGCGTGTATTAATACACACGGTTATAGGTGCGTGTATTAAAGATGATCCCTGATTGAAAGCAACCAGCGGGCAGGTCCACACTTTGTTCTTCCATATGTCTTCAGTCCCTGGCACACAGTGTGTGCTAAGGAAACATTTACTGAATTGAATTAAAAATGCAAGCCAGATATAATACTACCGTTCAACAGAGACCCAGCCAACGCGTCCAGTGGCTAGGGTCTACGTTAGTCAATATTTAGAGAGTACTCGCTCTGAAGACAGCATCTAAGGCACCTGTGCCTTTAAGCTGAAGTAGCATTCCCATGTATGGAAAACAAATAAAAGAAAATAGCAAGCGCGCTTCCCCCAAAGCACACTCATGTTGCTGCTAGCACATTTTTCTAGGCTGGTTGAGAAATGTTTCTTAAAGCTTTGATTATCTCTGTTTGTAAAATCCAGTCAGATGCATCACACATGGGATGGGAATCTGACTCACAGATAGGCTGGCACCTCTCTCTGGGTGGAGACGATTTTCATAAAAAGTGACTGATTCCACACCTTGATGGTAGGAGAGAAGCATAATCATTAAATGCCAAAACAAGAGAAGCTGTGCTATTTCAACCTTTTGCTTTTAAACATAACCCCTTATAGATATATGCTCACTGAGCTCGTCTTTGGCTCCCCAGCCGCCCCCAGGCTCCGATACGTCTGTCTTATCGCAGCAGGCTTTGCCGTTCAGAGCTGCTGGCCGGGCGCGAACCCTGGCTCCCGCCCAACAGACGCCGTGTGCCTCCACGGCCTCCTCCCAGCCCGGGGCCCTAGCCTGAGCAAAGGCCACAGGGCAGCCTCTGATAACCGGTACAAGCCCCCAAACAGGAACTTTGCTGGTCTACAAACTCCGGGAAAAAAAAGAAAAATAGTAATACTTAATCTTACAAGGAAGATTTGACACACTTTGCTTTGGCCCCTGTAAAAAGTCAAGTGATCTTTTAGTCCACTTAACTTCTTAGATCTAGAACAGACCACCTGACATTCATACAAGGCAGTGGTTTTCAACCAAGCAGAGCCTCCTCCTCCCAGGGGACATTGGTAATGTCCAGAGACATTTTTGGTTGTTACAGCTAGGGACGTGCTACTTACATGGAGAGTCAGGGATGCCGCTGATCCCACAGTGTGTAGGACAGCCCCCCAGTAGAAAGGATTACTCTGCACCAAGTGTTAGCAATGGGCAAATGACATTATGCAAATAAGTGAATATTTTTTACTGGAAAGGTTGAAAATGCAGCAGGCATTCAGTTGTTCAAACTATGTGACCTGTTGGCAAAGGTCAAAGTAGTGGGGATAAAGTTCTGAGCCAGGTGGAAGGGAGCTTCCTGCTTTCAGATCGGTTCTGAAGCCCAAGTACAAAGGGACAGATGGAGTTAAGGAGCAGTCTCTCAATTCCATAGGCTTCCGGACGAGAAGCTTTGACCCATCTCTAGGTCAGCTCTGCCATATCTGTCCCTGACCTGTTGATGACATCGGACACACCTTGAACTCCCTTTCACCCACTGGTCGACAGACCTTGGTGGTCTGGGCTTGTTGTGGACTGTGGACGTGGGCCAGTCCCCACTTCACAAGCTGATCACAGCTCAGGGCTCCCTGGGAGTGAGGGGGTGACAGGACGCACAAGGAAGCAGATGGAGGAGCTTCCCATGGTACGGCCCAGGAAGGGAACAACATGTATCCGGAAGAGGGGAGGAATTTTGCAGGACCGACTTTCCTCCTTTATTTTGGTTGGGAATTATATATTACATCATTTTAATGTTGAAATCTCATACGCCATGAGAATGGAATTAAGAGACTCTGGGAAAAGTTCCAAGGCTCCCTTCATAACAGCTAAGCAGTAAATCATTAGAGGCCATCCTCAAGGAGTGGGCAGGAGTGAGCTGGAGGGAGATACACAGCAGGCTCTTTCGCAGGACAAAGAAACTACAAGTTGGATGCCTCACACAGAAAGGAAACAGGAACTCCCTGGGTGGCCTGAAGGGAAGACAAGAGCATGCCAAAGCCCTCCAGCAGAGAGGGGAGGGTCTGCTGGTGAGACCGGCCAAGGTATCAGCTGACCACAGAAGGCCCCTGCCCTTGAGCAGAGTCAGTCTTGAAAGCACGGGGTTAACGTGGGGGAGCTGGTGTCTCAGCAGCCCCACGCCCGGGCTGTCCTCGGAGAGACCAGTTTACCCAGTGGGATGAGGATGATTGCACCACGGCAGAGGGGAGCAAGGAAGCAGGCTGGGCTGCTGCCCTTCCTATCGTGCCTCGTGCTTTGGACCCCCAAGCCCAGTAGTGCTACGGGACCCACGGCCACGCAGAGGCAGTGCTGACAGGTTAAGCCACCCCTCCCCCCAGTAATCCTCACCAGGTCCTCCACTCACTGCACCCAAGTAAAAACAGGGGTGTGCTTCAAATGCAAATGCAGCTTCAAGACAAGCGCCCTATCTGGCTGTAAAGAACGCTGTCATCAACACGGGGGCGCATATGTCCTTTCAAATTCGTGTCTTCTTTTTTTTTGGCTAAATGCCCCATAGTGGACTTACTGGATCATGTGGCATTCCTATGCGGAACGTCCATGCTGTTTTCCACAGTGGCTGCACCAATGTCCTTCCGCCAACACCCGCAGCCACCCTTGCAGTGAGCAGAGTATAATGCAGAAACTTGTTGAACCGCTACGTTGTACACCTGATGCTAATGAAGCGAGGGGTGTGCCAACTAGACTCAAAAGACAAGTCCCCTAGACTGTCTTTGAAGCCCACGGCTGCTCTGAGCCTATCCCGTATGGAAATCCCAGAACTGCTTCTGTGACCCACACACCGAAGGGGCACCAGCCGACTGGGCGTCACAAATGGCCTGGTCGGGCCCATGGATGCTGCAGGAGAACAGCAGCTCCCCGAGGGTGTCCCTGCCCGGGTTTGTTCCCTGCTGTGCACCTCCCCCTTGGGGCTTCTAGCAGAGTCCCAAACCTTGAGGACACTCGGTGCACACGTGTTGAATGAGTAAACACCTCCTCACCTCGCCTTCCGGCAGCGACTCTGCAGACTGCCAGGTGGGCTGAGATCACACTGGCAGGCGAGGCTGATCAGTCACGAGAGGCCCTGGGTAGGTAGTTCCTGGGCTTAGAAAAGATGGACGCAGCTGGGCACTTACCAGCGATGAGGTAATGACAGAGAACTCAAGGGCTGCAAACCTAGACTATATTACCGTCGATGGTTTCCACCCAGAGCAGTCGGGTTTCACACTGCACCACTCTGTGGTCAGGGTGGGGTGGACTCCCTGCAGCCACTCACAGGTGGAGCTTGAGGCCCCGGCCTGCACGTGCCAGTCAGTCCTGGCAGGAGTCAGCCCACCTGCCCAGGGAAACACCTGGAGGTTGCCGCTTGGCGTTGCTTAAAGCTCAGACGCTAGTGGGTTAGCCCTGTAGCCATTCTGGTTACGTGTCTGAGGAAAGACTGGCACACGAGGACGATTTCCTCCAGACCTCAGTGTTCATTTTTAACTACCTCTCCTCTCGTGGCATAACGACCGTGTTCACACCACACTACCTCCCATATCCTGCTATTCCATGTGTACTAATCCTCTCTTCCCAACAAAGACCGAGGATTAAAAGGACTGTTTCTCTTGCCAGCACTCAGAGCGATCATGAACTGATAGATTTTCACTGAACTATTTGGTGAAAGGCCTGTTGCCTTCTCCTCCCAGGAGCCAGCCCGGGCACTTCAAGCCCTATGCTCCAACACAGCGCCTTGGTGAGGCCGGAGCGTCTATAGTCTGGCAGCTTCCCCTCACGGTCAGGGAAAACCCTAACAAAGCACTTACCACCAGAAAGCTCTGACAGCACTCGGAAAGCACGGGGCCAATTCTGACCAGGGCCAGTCTTGGATACATCTGGGGAAATGACACACAGTCCATGCCCCATCTTACCAAACATGGAGGTGGCAGGTCTCCATGATCTCCAGATCATTAGTGTTGACAATGGCCAGTGACAACAAGGCCAGTTACAACTGAACAACCTCAAATTGAAAAGCATTCCAACTCTTTCAAAGCTCTCCGTCACACCAGGTCTCTGGGCAGTCCTACCCAATCAGGGAGAGCCAAAGGAACAGCAGGAACTCCAGCTTCTCCTATTTCCCACTCATTTACATGGCTCTGCTTAGCCACAGAAAGCCCAAGAGGACAGATGCAAAGGTCCCAAATGACCCCCCCCCCCAAAAAGAAATCCAGACCCTAGAGATGGTCTATGTGCATTTTGTCACCAGATGGAACACTATTAATAAGTTGGGAACATGCCCAACTGGGAAACACCATGTTCTGGCTCATGTTCTATTTTGATCTAAGCCAAAGGCAAACTATAACAAATGACCCATAAACAGACCAAATAGTATTTGTGGCAGGCATTGCTCAGGGAAACGAGGAAACCTAGTTCTAAACAGATAAGAGGAAATATCCTTTGGTGTTTCATAAAAGGCCGCAAAACTAGATAATGTAAAAAACTGTCTTTATTCCTGCCTAATGACACTATTCTCGGCACATATTCCAGGGAGAAGACATTTCTATATGAGGTATTTTAAAGATCATGGCATAGATCACTAAGCTAGATGACCTGGTGAAGAATCCATGGTCTGACGCTTGCTTGCTGTGTGATCTGGGACAAGTTATTTAACCTCTTTGGACCTCTCAGTTTCCAGATCTTTAAAATGAGGAGAATAGTATCTATATCACCCTGGATTGTCTTGGGTATTGAATAACTCATTGCATAGATGTTCATGCAATGCCAACACGCACAGCCGTATAGGCACCAGTAACGGATATAAGCGCCTAGAACACACGCTAAGGTCTCAACAAACAGCAGCCACCATTCCTCTTCACTCATCCCTTCCACCAGGCGGATACCACTCGGGCCCTAAGAATCCACCAGCTCTCTGAAGGCATTAACAGAGGCCTCTTCAGACCCTTGTTCTTTCTAGCTTTTTTGGCTGCACTTTTCCCTCTCCTCACCTAACCACTGTCACAGGGTTTCATCCCCTAGTTCCGAACACCACGGGTAACACCACTCCAGGGGCCGAGTGTGCCTTCTCGTCCTCTAGACCAGTCTCTGGCAGGAGCTCTGCACACAAAGAGGCTGGTGACCGCTGCCAAGTACCCACTGCCTGAAAGGGGGTGGGAGAGAAGGTACTGGCCGGGGGCTGGGACCTCCAGAAGGCATGTTCGAAGCTGCTGGACACCCCGCTTCATGGCTGAGGGGCCCATGGGCCTGTGTTTAAGGACAAGCAGAACGCTGTACTTTAACATTTTTTTTCCGCCTCTATTTTGAAGGGGCACACTTCACTGATTTTCAGCCAGGGGACTCGGGGGGCTGTGCAGGGCTGCAGGGGGCCACAGGTGGCTGCGCAGTGCTGCGGGTGGGGGAGTGGGCAGAGCTGTGGGGCAGGCTGCAGCCTCCCACCCACCACGTGCATGAAGCTAACTGCAGGGTCACTCTCAGGACCCACAGGTCCATGAGAGAAAAACACAGATCCAGATGGAGGAACTTAGATGGAAAAAAATCAAATGCAAGACCTTCCTAAAAACAAAGGGGCTATGAGTTAAGCCAGAAGTAGAACTCAGAGTTCTGACACTGGAGGTGGCAGTGTAGTCGCCTGCCTGATAAAATTCTGAAAGATTCATTCCAGAGCCACATGACTTGTTATCTCATCTGTCTGTCTCTCACATACACGCACACACACACACACACACACACTCCTTTGCTAATATTTCCCATAACAGCAACGGAGAAAATAGAGAGTAACATCCCTGCATACTCATGTTGCCAGGTGATTTTCAGAACATACTTAACGCACAACTCAAATATACTGAAATCACGGTTAGCAGTTGTGTAAGTGGACAGCGTTTAGTGTGCAAGATTACTGGACACCTTAACCTTGGGAAGGAGGATTTCTGCTTTGTTGACCAATATTTGAGGAGCGGTTTCTTCTGGAAGGCTGCGTTCCTGTGAGAACCGAGGGGCACTAGCAGCAAGGTGTCCTGAGGAAAGCCGGACAGGTGAGGATGGGTGGGGGTAGCAATCCAGAGCGCTGGCCTTCTGTCCCTGTCGAGGAAGGGAGCGTGCGTTCTGTGGCCCACCTGAACACAGCAGATTGCAAACACAAACGGCAGCGTTCCCAAAAAAGAGAGGCTCCGCATGACTTGTGTCTCTGACCTGGGCCCGGGTCCTGCGCATGACAGGCAGCTCCTGGGCACCAGGCACACAGCATCTTCCAAATGGAAATTTTCCTTCAATAAACTGGGTCTCTGAACAAAGACTAAGGCATCTGACCAGTATTTACTTTGCCACTCCCCCTCCTGCTACTGCCCCCTCTTTGTTCTTCCCTCCCTCCACACTCAGCTGAGGCTCCAGGAGGAGAGCCAGTGGACAGCCCCTGGGAGCTGGGGGCGGGGGTGAGGGAGGCCTGGATTCAGGCTGCAAATGCCAGGAGGCTCAGCGGCTGCCACAAGGGCCACTGATGAAGAGGAAAGAAGAGCGGGGAAGGCAGTGTTCACTAGCCTGAACCCCAACAGGGACCCCCCTCCTCCACCCTGGCTTAGTAATGCCTCACCCCTCCCCATCCCCACTGTTAAAGAAATAGAGTCCCTCGACCAAAATCAGCAAATAGAACAAAGAAGAAAAAACATCCTTCATGTCACTACCTTCGAGCCGTCCCTGGCAGTTATTTGGTGTACTTTCCCCACAGGCCCTTTTTGGAGGACCTAGTTTGCCCGTTCACCATCTCGAACAGAACCTGATACGGATACACGCCACTAATCGTCATAAATTCTGCATTATTTCCCGGGCTCTAACTTTCTAGTTCCATCATTTACTATATCAGATTTTAAGCAAGTGACTTAACTCCCCGGTACTTTATCACTTGGCAAAATGAAGATAATAATTGCACCTGTCCCATAGGGCTGTTGTAAGAAGTGCAAGGAGCAAATAATACACGGTAGATGCTTAGGACAGTGTCTGACACCTGATCATTTCACTACGGCGAAGGTTTGAGGATGGCAATTTAATTACATATTTGCAAGTAACATGCATTCTCATGAAAGAATTGGAGGCAATAATTTCTGAGCTCATAATCCTATGAAGCAAGCTTGATAAATTATCTACTAATTCGAAATTTATTTTTTTGTGTTTGCCAAGAACAAGAGTGGCTCCAAAATTCCTACTTTTGGGGTATTTACTCTACCCTCTATGTGGGGTCTGTGCTGGCCCTGGGAAGCCCCAGGACATTTTTCTTTGGTGTAAAGAAGGAGGCAGTCATCACAGCAGCGAGTCTTATGTGTGAATAGTGCTGCACGTGTACAGAGCATTTCTGCACTCTCTCCTCTGGTCCTCACTATGCTCCTGCTTTCATGTTAACCATGAGAACTTTAAAGCTCAAAAGAATTTTTAAGGTGGGGTCGAGCCACTCCAAGAAAAACAAAGCTGGAAGAACTCGGGTCTTCCACATCCAAGGGCAATGCTGCTTCCATAGCAGCAGGTTGGAGGGGAGCCGAGGCAGACAGGAGGTGCTGAAGCAGATGATGAGTCAGTGACATGTGCACTGACAGGTCAGGGCACAGAGCCGGCTCCGGGGTCAGCCTGACCCAAAGATGAACCTTGTCTCCCCCACTTGCAGTCCAGGCGACCCTCTGCAAGTTACCCACTGCCTGTCTCTGGGCCCCAGAGACACTCATTCCACAGGGCTGGATGTAAGAGGAATAACCATTCTCTAAGGGCTTCTATAATGAGATGATACTTTGCAGAGAGCTGGGTGTGACCCTAATACCTCACCTCGGCTCACTTCTAAATGCTGGCCTTAACAGTTCAGCATAACACACGGATTAGTGGCTCATTTTAGAGGCCGTGGCCGCCAAACTGAGTAGCTCCAAAGTAATATATCTGCTGTAACGTAGCAACTAACATTTTCTGTTCTGTATAGTTAGTTTTTCAACAGCAAATGGGGATAGCCACTGGGGATTTCTGACAGATGGACAGATGTCTGGCAAATAAATGCCGTGCATATTATGGAGTCTGAGACCTTGCAAACTGGAGAGAAGGTATAAACTATAGCAAAATGAAAATTGTATATCTCTAGCTCAGCAGGAGAAAAATCCACTTGATTCTTTAGGTTGGTTCCCTCTACTTTACCATCTAGACTTAAGACAGGAGAACATTCCTTTTACCCTTTGCTTTGGAGACATCTACTGCAAAACACAAATTCTAACTCCCAGTGTCAGGTCCTATCTCTGGTGGAAAAAATAAAATCACCTTGCAGTAACCACTGCCACCTTGTGGCCACACATGAAACTACCACTAGGGAAAAGACTGCCAGTGCTTAACACCTGGGGAACGCTGTGGACATTGTGTGTGGCCACCAATAATTTGCTTTATTGTATAATATATTTTTCTAGAAAATTCTGCACTGTTTATGCTATTTTCATTGGGATCCCAATCTGTTCCAGGTTCATTTCTTGTTCTACTCTACCATAACACAATCTAATTGTGTTGAGACCTCAGATTGTTCTATAGAATCATGGGCATTTCCTTTTGCAGGTACGAGTCCTCTGGTGTTCAGTGTGAGACACTTCCTTATTTGTTCATTAGAGTACCTGGAAACAACAGACACTGCACAACCAGACTAAGTTCACTAATTGCCTGTCAACTGTCTGATTCAAAGGTTATCAGCCAGTAAAAATTATCTAACTTAATGTCATAGAAAACCATCCATTCTTTGGCCCAGGCCCCAGACAGATGATCCGAGAGTAACCCTGTCTGGCTGTCTTGATTCATGGTATGGGCCCAAGGCTCAAGCTTGAAATGCAGGCAGACAACTGGTACCAACCCATGGTACCGTCCTTCTTGACAAGGGTGTTTTCAAGCCCGACTGTCACTGCATTCCCCTCTGACGCAACAGCTGGATGAGAGAGGTGAGGGTGAGGGAGGGGTTTTTGCAGGCAGAACACAGCACAGGAAATAGAATTTCAAGGGTTCTCCAGGAAGTGGGGAGGATGAGCACAAGTAGAGCTCCAAAGGAGCCCTGGACCGCAGAGATGGGCAGCCCGAAATCAGGCAAGGCAGCAGGGGCCGCGTGGGCTCCAGGGCTGTTGGACTGAACCACAGACCATGAGGTGAGGAGGGTGTGGCCCCCTGGAGTCCAGACTAGGAGGGGAAGGAGGAAGGAGTGCAGGGACAACCAGGACCTATGAAGCTGTTAGCTGATGCCCCAGCTCCTTCCAATATGCTCGCACAGCATGGGAGTGCATGTCTCTAGTACATTCTCCCATCTCCCAGCTCCCAGCCTTCTGGGAACATCTGTGAACGCTCAGCCTCATACAATCAGAGGAATGCCAATGAGAACTCTGAAGAAACCATGTTTTAAATCTGTCTGATCATCACCATGATAGATTGCATGGCATGAGGGGGAAAGAGGCCTCACATATGGCCTGGAAATGTGAATCCAGAAATACGGCAAGGGGCGCCTGGGTGGCACAGCGGTTAAGCGTCTGCCTTCGGCTCAGGGCGTGATCCCGGCATTATGGGATCGAGCCCCACATCAGGCTCCTCCTCTATGAGCCTGCTTCTTCCTCTCCCACTCCCCCTGCTTGTGTTTCCTCTCTCGTTGGCTGTCTCTGTCTCTGTCAAATAAATAAATAAAATCTTTAAAAAAAAAAAAAAAAGAAATACGGCGAGCAAGAGAGAAGAGCCTGGGCTCTGCAGTCAGACTGCCTGGGGTTTGGACTCTTGGAAGTTAAATTTATTTGGGCCTCAGTCTCCTTTAACTGGAAAATGTGAGTGGTGCTAACTTCACGGGGCTACTCGAAGGATTTAGGGAGACAATGCTCATAGACACTTAGAACAGTGCCTGGTATATAGGGTGATAAAATGTTAGCCATCTTTTACTGCTGTGGGGAAGAAGGCTGATTGGAGTCAGTCACAATTCTCAAGCACACACCACTGGCCAAGCGATACCACTTCTAGTTGTGCGTCAGATAGAATAATAGAACGATATGTAAAACTAAAAGTGCAAGGGGACTCAATGCAACACTGATGGGAATAAAAGACTAGGTACAACCTAAATACGTAACAACAGGAAACGAGCTAAATAAATAATGCCACGGTCTTAAAATAGAAGACTTTGCACCTGTTTTTAAAAATGAGGCAGCTAGATATGTACAAATATGACACAATTTCCAAGATATATGTTACATTAAAAGAGTAAGGTGTAGAACGGTAGGCAAGGTATGCTACCATTTGTGTTTTAAAATATCTGTCTATCTATCTAGATGCGAGTCTGTGTTGTGTATGCTTTCATGCGCAAAAGCCTCTCTGAAAGGCAGCACATGAAATTAGTAATAGCTGTTCCTTTCAGAGAAAGGATACGGATAATTGGAGGATGCTCCCATTACCCATCGCAGAAAGTTAGCTTTTTTTATAGTTAAAAAATAGAATCTGAAATGTCATTCCTCCACTTAAACTTCTTCCGTTTGCTCTTAGGACTAAAATCTAAGGCCCTTAACAGAGCCTACAGAGGCCCTTCCCAGCCGGGCCCAGGTCACCTCTGCCCCATCTGTTGTTCTCTCCATGCCCCTCCCCAACCCCCACACTTCAAGCGTGCTGAGTGGTCTTCACACCTCTTGCTCTCACTAACCATTACACCTAGATGGCACGTTTACCTTCATTCTCTTTGCCTCATTATTTTAACTCACCCTTCTGGTCTGAGCGTAGCTGTCACTTTCCCTAGAAATGGACTGCAGGATCCCCGGTACGGCTGGGATGTCCCTATTCCGCCCCCCCCCCCACACACACACACACTTTCCACAGCCCTGACGCTAGCAGAGACAAGGTACGTGTTCTGGGTTCTCTCTCCCAAAATGCCTTTTGACTGCAAGAAGGTTCTGAAATATCTCTGGGTGCCTTCTCAGAAGCCATCTCTCCTCTTCATTGAAGACAGAGGCCGAGTTCCAAGCCCAATGCTAAAGAGACCGCAGAGTGCCATGCCCCAGGGGATGAGTCAAGGTTGGTGGGAGCCAACCAGGGTAACCTGCTTATCTTGGCCAGATATATGTTCTTCTAGCATCCTTTGCAGCTAAGAGTGAGCAGGTGACTCAAGTCTAGAAAGATTTCTCTCTTTGCTAAAAGAAGAGTGGCCCACAAGGCCCTTGCGCCTCTGCCCTCGTGCTTCCAGCTCTGGATGCCATCACACGAGGTGTGATGTTGAGAGGACTGTGGCAAATAACTTGAGACCCCATGGGGAAGAGATGCCCCATGTCACTGGATGACTAACCCAACCCTAACATTGTCACTGCCAGACTTCAAGAAAAAAAGGGGTTGTACTAATGAGCTAAATTCATCCTTTCTGTTTATCACAAAGGACTCTTGGTTGGGTATTCCATTAACTGCGGCCAAAAGTATTCCTAACTGCACACCATGATAGCGTAGACAGACTTGAATCCCAGGATCGGTTCGCAGAAATCAAACAAAGGGCCCCTGATTACGGTGAGGAGCAATGCCTTGAGACTTGACAAATGAAGTTTCTCTCTCTGGACCTATCCTGATCTGAACTTTCGTGCCCAGGTCATAACTAGCTCAGCATTTAGGGGTAGAGCCAAGGTCAAAGTCACCAAGATTAGCAGCCCATGACATTTACTCTGTTCTTAGACTTCTATACCTTTCACTCTGCTAGAGGAGACTTACATACGAAGACCTTTTCAACCCTTGAGATGATCCTTCTCTGGGACAACATGACAGTAAGCGGTTAGTTCACTGGTTTCAGCTTTCTCCCAGAGGTCATCAGAAGTTACCGGTACCTCCCTATGGCCCTACAGTGAGAGTTCATCCCTCAAAGTCTGATGCACTTCTTTGTGAAATCTTCAACACCTTATTGTCCCGTCGCTTTAAGAAAGGAAGCCATTGAGGCGGTGAATGTGAGTCCTACTTACGGGTGTTTGAAAGCAGCAGAACAACTGTGTGAGGAAGGGGTGATCGCGAGCCAAGGACAGGACCCTTTTTTCCGTCATTGTGCACTCCACATCGTCATCCTGCAAGATCACATCCTTCTTCAGCACCTTCACGGCATAGAGGTCTCCCGTCTCTTTTATTCTTGCAAGCATCACCTATGGCAAAGCAGGAGAAGGGAGAACTCTGGAGATTCTCAGGGTGTGGGAACACGTGGGGCAGAATGGGCCTGGCACTTGGGAGGTGTGACCATAAATATGTATGCACACACTCAGAAAACATCCACGTAGCATGCTTACTGTAAGCCAGACACCTCAGAAGCCAAGCCTCACCTTCCCGAAGCTCCCCTTCCCCAACACTCGGATGAACTCGAAGTTGTCGATACCAAGCCGGCTGGAAGAATTAACCCCGATCCCATTTCCTTCTTTGGTGTTTTCCCTTCCCTGTCGTCTTAGAGTTGACCTGGAAACGAGCTTCTGCAAAGAAGAGTAGGAAAACATGGAGTCAGAGGACGCAGCACGGGCGTGAAGCATTTGTGGATGGAGACGACCTTATTTGCTGCCTCAACTCTCAACACAGCATATGGGGAAAGATCAATTCAGCTTGACATGTGATCAAGCTCTGCCCTTCAAAACTACCTCAGTAGCAGCTCCTGATCTGTGCTTACTGTATTTGGGAAAATAATCACTTTAAAATATATCTAAGCCACCGAGAGTTTCAGTTTGAACTCAAATGGGAGTGTATGAAACACAAACGCCTTAGTCTGGTCCCTCCAGTGGCTTGCGGTGGATTTCCACAGGACGGTCGGTTTCCAAGAGCGCCACCTGGTGTCCACTTCGTTCAAAGAGCCGGTTTCACATTTGCTCAAGGAATCCATACCAGGATGTGAACGAAGCAATATTTATTACGCATTATTTAAAATTATATAAGAGAAATAAAAATTAATATTAAAAGCTAGAATAATGAAAGAATGTATGAAGGATTAAAATTTAAATACATCTAATCTTATCAGCACCCCCTTCAAAAAATAAAAAATAAAACCTGTTACACATACACATATATCTATCTTTACACTTGATTTTTAAAGATATAATAAAATTGTGGTTTCATAACACACATTTTTATTCAACGCATTTCATGTGTATTTTTGATATCCTTCAAGAACATGAGTTTTAAGGGGTGTCCAATATTCTGTTTTATGGGTATATCACAGTTTATTCATTAATTCCCCTGCTATTGGAAGCATAGGTTATCTCCTTTTTTTTTTTTTTTTTTTTTGCCAGTTTAAATAATACCATCATGAACATCCCTGCAGGCAAATCTCCAAAGCAGGGCGATTAAGAATCTAGGCTCTCAAGCAAGCTGCCTGGGTCCAAATCACAGCTCAGTAACCTAATCCTGGAACTTTGGGCAAGTTACCTACCCATCGTCTCTGTGCCTCAGTTTCTTCTAACAAAGAGGAGGTTATAGCACCTGCCGCACAAATTATTATGAGGAATGAATAAAAGCACATAAAGCACTTAGATCGGTGCCTGGCACAGTCAATACACATGAACTGAGCTGCTGTCATCAACATGATCACGGGCATCATCTATTTTCTTATGATCACTTTCTGGAAATGCAATCTTTTGGGCCAAAATATAAATCTTGAAGACTTTGTTTTTTTTTTTAAAGATTTATTTGACAGAGAGAGAGACAGCCAGCGAGAGAGGGAACACAAGCAGGGGGAGTGGGAGAGGGAGAAGCAGGCTTCCTGCTGAGCAGGGAGCTCTATGCAGGGCTCGATGATCCCATAACGCCGGAATCACGCCCTGAGCCGAAGGCAGACGCTTAATGACTGAGCCACCCAGGTGCCCGTAAATCTTGAAGACTTCTGATACATAGTCAAGTGGCTCTCTAGAAAGATTGACCACCAGCACAAGGAGGGCTCCAGTCTCTCCATAGTGAACTGGAAGGAGGTCCTCTGTGGGTAAACCAGCCCCATCCCACTGGTCCAAGCCCTGCCACAGCGAGGGAGCTCCCTAACGGAGATGACTTGCAGATGTACACCTTGGGACATCTATAAGACGAGCTACCGCTAGACGACAGGTCAAAAGTCTAATGTTCGGAAGCTCCTGACCTATTTAGCTGAAAAACCCCAGCTTATCTGGAACAACTTCTAAGTAATGTTTTTGATAAACAACCACTGTGCAATTGCTTGAAGCTACAAGGCTTTGACTTAACCCAATAAAACAGTGATTATAGATATAAAACGGATCATCTTTAAAAATCCAGTTGTTGGGGCGCCTGGGTGGCTCAGTCGTTAAGCGTCTGCCTTCGGTTCAGGGCGTGGTCCCTGCGTTATGGGATTGAGCCCCGCATCAGGCTCCTCCGCTGGGAGCCTGCTTCTTCCTCTCCCACTCCCCCTGGTTGTGTTCCCTCTCTCGCTGGCTGTCTGTCTCTCTCTCTCTGTCAAATAAATAAATAAAATCTTAAAAAAAAAAAAAAAAGAAAAAAAATCCAGTTGTTTTTAGTAGTTTCTTCCCCCGGATCTCTGATCACAAATATTTCAAAGATAGAAAAACTTTCCTAGCTTGAATCTCACTTCCTCCACTTAAATACTTCCTCTGGTCGTGCTAGAAAACTCTAAGCCAGAATTTCTCAAACTTTTTTTTTTTTTTTAAACCCATTCTTCTCTTTTGATAGACTTAAGATTCTTTTTCATGTTGTGGCGTCAAAACACAGGTAATTTTGGTTTTGCCACTTTTAAATACCATAACATTAAAGATCCTTGGTTCAAGTGACAATTGACAAGTGGCAATGTACATTCTAGAGCTTGTGCCACATGGTCTATCTTATTCCCATGACACTTTAGGAGCCCTGGTGCAGGCTGAAATCCTTAATCCATGCCCTTCGGGAACAGCTGTCCCATGCATTAGAAATCCCCCTCCTGGGGCGCCTGGGTGGCGCAGTCTTTAAGCGTCTGCCTTCGGCTCAGGGCGTGATCCCGGTGTTACGGGATCGAGCCCCGCATCAGGCCCCTCCACTGGGAGCCTGCTTCTTCCTCTCCCACTCCCCCTGCTTGTGTTCCCTCTCTCGCTGGCTGTCTCTCTCTGTCAAATAAATAATAAATAAAAACTTTAAAAAAAAAAAAAAAGAAAGAAATCCCCCTCCTGGTACTAGCATCCTGCCTGTCTGTCCATAGTCTAGACATTAGACTTTGCTGATGCTTCCCTTAAATAAAGGAATACAATTTCAGTCCAAGTCCCTAATCTACCAGTAATAAGAAAATGGGGTGATGAGTACAGACATTTTCTGGATAACCAAGAACTTGACAGTGATTGCGCATCCCTTCCTAAGTACCCAGAGATATTTAAGTCTAGAAGTTTCCTAAACCGGTTATCAAGCTACACCTTTCACAAGCCACAATAGGAGCCAGGGCTCTTTCCCAGCTCTCTGCAGCCCCAGCCAGGAAGGCAGCCATAGGACGTGGGCCTGGGAAGTGGCTGAGGCTCTAATGGTCAAGAGCGAGCGGAGGTCACTCGGGGAGGCCGAGAGACAAAACACGCCCAAAGCAATGGACAACTCCACCCACTCCCAGGAACTGAGAGGAAGGAACTCCTCTTTGTTGCTGAACTTGAGAGATAAATTCACAATCCATAAACAAAAACTGTAGAACAGTGAGACTTCAGAGCTGGGGAGAATCTCAGACATCTTCAAGTTCAACCCCTTTAGAGAGGAGGAAGCTGAGGCCCGTAGCTGCTGGTCAACTCTACTGCCGGGGCCCCAGCAAAGAGGGTAACCCAGGGCCCTGGATTCCAGAGCTTCACCACACCACACTGACAGGAAGCTAATCAAAAAAAAAAAAAAAAAAAAAATCCTCCTTCTGCTTCCTGCTATATGTGCATGCTTATTTTTTCTTGTCATATAATTGTAAAAAGAATCCTTTTTGTGGAACAAAATGCTCTTTAAAAATACAATAAGTCCGTTTATTGTGTTTGCTGAGATTAGGAACTTCGATTATGCCTCATGCACTCATTCGGACTCACCACATCTGAACAACTTCTAAATTACGATACATCGAAAAAAGCCAAGTCTCACCGAGGTTGGAGAAATATTTCCAGGCTGGAGGCCCATCCCGGCCAGGGTCTTGGCGAGCTCCACTGCATTTACCCCACAGTTCGGGGCCACGTTCGCCTGACATCGGATGTGGACATTCATCTTACAGACTGGAGAGGGGAAGAGAAGGGAATCCACGTTCAGGAAGGAGTCAACATGTGCTGCAAAAAAGAACGTTAGTATCCTGAAAGATTATGACAGGGGAATGATCCAGGCTGAACAATGCCATCCTCTCATTAAACTGAACTTGCACTCAAAACAAACCCTGACATTTCTCCCATTGCTGCTTTATGCAGCAGCAGAAAGCCTGGCATACTGACGAATAATATATTTCAAATCCACTTTTTTCACTGTGACTTGATGAAAGACATCCACCTAAATCATGTGTAATAGTCATTGCCGATTGAACAGCGTGATTCAATATAGAAATCAAAACGTTCATCACGGTGACATTTCAGTCAATTAACTAACAAGGAATCATGCCAACTGACTTTATGCTTTTCCTTGTATCACTCAATAAAAGGTAGCAATCTAAACGCCACGTAGAGATCGCTGTTCAAACAGGATGGAAATGGCGTGTCTGAGAGAAACACCTCTAAGTGAAGCTCTCTTTCTGAGTATTGTTGTGGTCGGGGAGCCCTCGCAGCCCAGGGCACAGCATCCTGTGGGGCTGAGGTTCTCAGGCCTTGCAGCCTGTGGTTCTAACTACTTCATGGGGGAGAAGAGCAAGTTTTTTAAAGGTCAAAATCAACGACAGTTGGAAGAGGAGAGAGAAGCAAGCTACGTTCCCGGTACATAGGAAACGGACTTGGGATGCTGAAGGGACCCAAGTTCAATCAGCAGGAAGTTCTGACGCAGTTTCTTTGCATGGGCCCTGCTGACGGGAGGCAAAACTAGGGACCGCAGGCAACAAATTCCTGTATCTGGAGTGTCAACCCACCTCTGGAAGCATGCCCAGATCCAGGTTTGGGGGGCCTGAGTGTATGTAACTTAGGGTGTCCTCTTTAAGAAAAAGAACATCCAGTTAAGTGGGGAGCTCTGGAAGGTACCCTGGCAAGGGAGGGACCCTGAGGCTGCAGCTTCATTAGCCCCTCTTGGGAAATCCCCCTCTCTCGGGAAGGCAGGCACAGAGACACACAGGCCTGCAGTGCCCTTTCGAAGGTGCCAGTGACAACACGAGCAAAAAGCACTGGAAATGGATCACTGTCTGTGTGCTACCCCCAGGCCACGAGGGACAAGAACCACGTGCAGGAGCCCCAGGCACAGCTCTGCATGTCAGCAATGACTACAAAAGCAGAAAGTGCCTTTTGCGATGAAACCCACGCCCAGGGGAGACCATTCAGCTTAAGATCAAGCCTAAGCAAAGCTATGCACGAGCTGGGTGCTGTTTGGGTTGAAAAAGAATTACTTCATGTATCTAGGAAAAAAGAATTATGAAATGATGTCCTCGAGAGATGAAAGAGTTTGCCCTTGTTAAAGACAAGGACTAGTCCCTTTCTGTCGGCAGAAGTGGGCTTGGTAAGTGCAGGCAGTGCGGGACGCTGTCCAGCTGCTCTGACATCAACTCCGCCTCCCCCAGTGACTCAGGACTTAGCTAAAGCTTCGGGCGGACACTCGCCTGTATTTCTGCAGGGGACTGTGCCCCGTGACAGCCGGATTGTTACAGCAACACCCAGTGGGAGATGACTCAACAACTCCCCAGCTCCTAACAGGACGGGAATCACCCCTTACTCTCAGACCCTTTGCTAAGGCAAAAGCTCCAAACTCAGGCTGCACTGGGCACAGTTAGTGACGTGTAAGTCCATGGCCAAAGCTGACACATCCTTCACCCCGCCTACCTCTCTAATCCCTATCGATCTCTTCGAGAAGACCCCGGGGAAGCTCTCGTTGGGCTTTGACTCAATTCCTGCTTATTTCTGATGACATCACTAGACCTACTCTCCTGCCAGTTCTTACTCAAAACCGAAGCCTCTCTTTGGGCCACCTCACCTCCTACCAACTTCTGTTTCTGACCCAAATCCCATTTTTCCCTCTTTCAAATACCTATGAAAATCCACAGCAACTAGCAGGCCCTCAGCACTAAGCAGCTGACCGCCGGCTAGACAGAACACTGAATTTAACAACCGACTGGATCTACAGTTAGGAAATCTTTGGACCGGATGGGGCTCTCCTTACGTGCCTGACGAGCGACACATACACCTAGAACTGCGAAGACCTAGTTTACAAAGTGTCTAAAACCATCGGTCCTGGGTCAGCAGCTGAGCCTACAGAACTCCTAAAGCTTGCAGCGCGGTGCTCCCAGGACGCGGGTGCCCAGCACCCCAGCAGCTCACTTTTGCACTGAAGTCCTTGGCGCATGATGCCCCAGAGCAGCGAGCCACAGTGATCGCAGAACGTCGGCACTTTGTAGTTGTGGACGTTGAACTTGTGCGGGATGTTGATTCCAAACCTCTGCTCAGCGATCTACAAAAGAGCAGCAGGAGGACAAGAGCTGGGAAGCCTGCCAACAGCTCTTGTAGAAACTGTAACAGGAGCCCCCCAAACGCAGCATGTTACCATGACACCTGAGCTGGGGAGATCATTTCCCCGTGCTCGGGCCTTCCTCACCAGGCTGAGCACCTTTGCGAATCAACGAGACTAAAAAGAAAGGGTCTAGTGGACATGAGAGCATTCACCATTCTGGGAGATAAAGAGGAATGAAAACCCCCTTTTTTTTTTTAATCATCTTTTATATTCAGGCTGTATTTCTCTCCCCGCCAACTCCCTCACACCCTTGTCTATTCCCTAGACCCCTGTAGCTTCAGGATTAAACAGGTCTCTTATAGACCATATGCACTTGCTGTTAGCGCAGGCTTTTCCTGATATTGTGTTGGTCAGGGGTCTGCGGGAGAAGGTGGCACCCGGCGAGCCTAGAGCCACAGAAGGAATTCACTGCAAAGTGACATCCTAGCAGCTTACTCAGCCCTTCTGGGCTGTGCCCACCATCTGCATATTACAATCTGAGTGCTCAGGTCCTGCTTTCATCTCACAAAGTGTTTCCAGCAAATAATTAGACTAGGCATATGCGCTACAGTCTACGTCACCATTGGAGTGACAACAGACCCACATGGGACAAGGAGTGGGGCAATTAGGACTCCTCTTGAAACTTTGCTGGTCTCTTTCTCATAAAAGCCGTGGCTCGAACCTCTGCAAGTGCCCTTGAGCAACCCTGTGTGCGTACCATAAGTGACCGCTGAGCTCCAAGTCAGACTCTCCAATGCACCTGTAAACCCACTGCTCGTTGTCAGCAATAGTCCAGCCACTTTCTAGCTGCACAGTTTAGAAGGTGCTGACCCCCGCTGAATGCAATGCGAGTGATGAGAATGACAGTCAAGCATTTATATACAGAAGTGCGTCCTCCCGGAAATTTTGGAAGACACCGGAGGCGGCTAATAGTCACCTTATTGAGGAAGCACAATTTATAGTTAACAAATACTTGTCACATCAGTGCTATCTTGTCGAAGCCTCACAAAAAGCACGTGAAGGAAATACGGATCCCATTTTGAGACTGAGGCTGACAGAGAAGCTGGCTAGCAGAAGCTGGATTCCGCATTCAAATCCTGGTCATTTAATGCCAAACGCAGGGATCTTTTCAGCCCTCTAAAATGCTCTCCAAATTAGGAAAACTGATCCTGAGAGCTTGTAACCAGCTGACCACTAATGGGATCAACTCAAGGACAGGTCAGGCTACGCAAGTACAGACATAAAAATAGCAAAATATAAAAAGGAGAGAAAGTTCAATTCTGATACCACCAATCACTTCAAGGAGTGCAGAAGGGAAGTGGAAAGGGGATGAAGCAAGAAAAGAGAGAGCGAGAAGTGCAGACATGAGCTCATACAGGCACTTAATTAGCAAACTTCCATCTTCTTACCTTTGAATCCATTTTGTTAATATTGTTCTGGCAAGTGCAGGCTGTAACAATCAGATGATGGCAGCGCTTATGGACGACACAGGTGCACACTAGGGGATTAAATGCAAGGTTATACATTCCTCGGAGACTCACAGTCTGCCAGTTCTAGTAGAGTCAACAAGGGCTGCACCATGTCAAGGTGACTTGATTTGAGTGTCTGGCCCCCACGACGGAATCCAGTGCACCCATCCTTCCCACCGTCATTACCATCACCCTGATTCACGCCTTTGCTCACAGCCAAGCTATTCACACTCAAGTCTTGAGCCTACTTCATCCTTTCTGGATTTCCTCCTGCCTGCACCCCCCGCCACAGGAATCCTCTCACGGTAGAATTCTGGTCCTCTTGCCCCACGATCTAAACCTTCAATGGCATCTCACTGCCGATGAGTCAAGCTCAAATTTCCCAGCCAGGTTTCAGGCCCTCCAGAAGCTACCCCAAGCTTATCTGTTACCTTTCTTCTATGGGAGCTCTTTGTTCCAATAAAAACTAGATTGGTTGCTCTCCCTAGAGCAAGCCTTCACCCTCCCCTGCACACTGACCATGTCCTGTTCAATCCCTAGGATATCCTCTTTGCCTAACGCCTAACTACGTCTTAAGTTTATAATAAGACACAACTTGAGAAATGTCTCTTCCATGAAAATATACTACCCCTAACTCCCCTTCTAGACTAAACCATCTCTCTCTCTCCTTGGATCTCTTACAGCCCTTAGCCTGCCCCTGCATTTCAAACCTTCCACATGTAGCCTCTAATGCCCTCAGAATTCCCAGGCAGCACGATGCCTTGAACAAGACAGGCACCCATTAAATATTTGCAGAATGACTCAATCAATCGTTTGAATACTTAGAACTTCGGAATAACATTTTTTCCCATTTTCATCTGGATAACTGACATAATGCAGAGTCCAGTTTGCCATTAACAGATGAGCAAGTGCAATGCAGCAGTATGAAAATATATGTTATTTTTAAGACCTTTCAAGACATGTGGAGGTTTTTAGGATTAAATACATAAACACTGATGACATGTCAGCAAATAAAACAAATCTAGCTTTCATCAGACTGAATTTGAAGGAGAACCAAATTGAAAGTTCCCAGAAAATCAGTCTTTTTATATGAGGGAATGTCAAAACTATCCCTCACATAGAAAAACCTAATATTCTGAAGCATCTGAGGTTTGCTTTTTTCATTTGCTTGGCTAGAACTTTATCAATTTTATCGATCTTTTTAAAGAACAGCTTTTTATTTGGTCATTTTTCTCTATTGTTTTCCTAATTTCAATTTTACTGATTTATGCTTTAATCTTATTTCTTTTCTTCTTCTCACTTTAAGCTTCTCTCCTTTTTATAGTTTCCTTAAAGATGAAAACTTAGATTACTGATTTTAGATCCTTCTTTTCTAATATATGCATTCAATGCTATAAATTTTCCTCTGAGTACTGCCTTGCCTGAATCCCACAAATTTTGATAAAATGTATTTTCATTTTCATTTGGTCTGAAATATTTATCACTTTCTCTGGAGTCTTCTTTTACCCGTGTGCTATTTCAAATGTGCTGTTTAATCTCTAAATAGTTGAGGGGCTTCCCACCTATCTTTCTGTTATTCATGTGTAGTTTAATTCCACTGTGGTCTGAAAAGATACTTTTTATGATTTCTTTTTTTTTTTATGACTTCTATTCTTTTAAATTCATTAAGGCTTATTTCACGGGCCAGAATGTAGTCTACTTTGATAAATATTCCTTGTGAGCTTCAGAAGAATGCATATCCTTCTATTGTTAGGTGGAGTAGTCTATAAATGTCAATTTGATCAAATTGTGATACCCTTGCAGACTTTCTGCCTGCTGGACCTATCAGTTACTGAGATATTGAAGTCTCCAACTAGTGGATCTGTCTATACGTACTTGCAGTTCTATCAGTTTTTGTCTTATGTATTTTGATGCACTGTCATTAGGTGCCTACATGTTAAGGATCATCAGGTCTTCTTGAAAAACTGACCCCTTTATCATTAAATAATGCCTCTCCTTATCCCTGATAATAATCTTTGTTTTGAAGTCTGCCTTGTCTATTTGCTTCTGATTAGTGTTAGCACGGTATATACCCTTCTCAAACCAGGTATTTGATTTTATGTCCCTTAACAAGGTATGAACATATTGGTGTCTTCATATCTCCTGACCAATGTTCTTTCTTGCTCTTTCAACAACAGGTGGCCCACTGAAAATCAGCCCATCAAATATCCTGGCACTATGCATAAGAGGGACCAGGGTTGACCACAGGGCACATCCCTGTGCTGGACAGGTGCCAAAAAGTGACATCGATTCTCACCTGTGAGCATAGTATGTTCTCATTTGGGGCTGAGATTAATAGCATAAAGTCAATTAGTGTCATATTGATTATATATTCTGTGTTTTTCTAACTTTGAGAACTCAATAGAATTGTTCATACATGTTAAAATGAAAATTATATCCAAGAGTATGTCCTATTCTATTCTAAGGGAATAAATGTTCTGCCTCACCTTCTCCAGAAGAGAAGGCAGGATTTCCTTCCTGGATGGAGGCTACCACTCTGGGACACGTAGTGCTATTTTACCAATCACCTGTCGAGCGCACATCAAGAAGACAGGTCCCCTGTGTATAAACTGTGTGATGACGCTCAAGCCAGCAACAAGGGCGGCCCAAATAAAAGACAGACAAACCCAGTCTGCCTAAATCTGAGTGACAGCCTCCTTTCACTCCCATTTGCAACACTAGTAAATTGGTTTTATCTTAGAATTGTGAAAATCAAAATAAATTTAATGCATAATAACTTACAAGATCATTAACAGATTAACGTTGAGCATTTCTCACACTTTTTAAATTAAAAAACCAAAAAGCAACTGGGATCATAGCTTCTATTCCCTATCTAGGTTAAGAGACAACACCATGCCATTTCTCACCGCTATTAACAACAAGACTGTAAAAGACAAAAATTTAGCTTCAAGATTTAATGCCCACCAAATGGCATCACCTTTCAGTATTTTCAAGTTATCGCAGAGACAAAACTTTAAACAAACTTTATTAGGTACCTTGGCTTTAGAAATAAAAATGTCCCCTCTATGCTGGTTAAAATGTAGCCAAAATTCGAACCACAACTAAAAAGTTACGATTCTACAGGGGTCTCCTTTGACCTGCAGAGTTATCTATTGCAATATTAATGAAATGTATCCTGTTCTCCTCTTAGTCTAATCAGTTTTCAACATAGGAGCAATATTAAACACAGTTTTTAAAATGTTTTCTTACCTTGACACTGATAACCTTGTTTCCCAAATACTCCCCTGTTCAAGACAATAGAAACAAAGGTTAGCATCAATCTATTTCAGCAACAATGCTCCTACAATCATAGTATTTCAGGAAAACAAATGCATGCCATCCTCTGCTCCTTTATGAGAAGCAATCTCAGAGAAGCAGAGAGGAGGTGATTTCTGAGCCCTTGTTGGTTCCCACAGGACATGGAGGAAGTCACCTGATGATCAGAGTCCTCCAGCGATATACACAGGTGGGCGCCGGTGATCCTCATTCTACCCCCTCCCTCTGTGGCAAACCCAGGTCCTCATCTGGTCCTGTCACTGAGCCCCAGCCTGAAGGGTCACTCCACCACCTTCTTGGGTGTTCTCACCCACATACACAGAAAGCTGCACAGGCGGTGAAGGAAGCAGATGCGTCCACCGCAGGCGCCTGGCCTGAGACACCCTCCCTCTTCCCTGTGCCCCCATCACCCCGAGAGCCTGGGCGGGGGCGGGGCAGAAATGCTGCCGCAAGAAGCCTGTCAGGCCCACAGTTATCATCTTGATCTCTCCCTAGTACGTTCTCTGGGCGATGATGACACTATCCTCATTCTCATTTAACACAGACCACATTTTATTAAGCCCGGGGGGTGTGCCAGGCACCGAGCCAAGCTGCTGGCGTACGGCATTTCATTTAATCCTCACAAAAGTCCTATGAGGCAGCACGCATAAGAGGGAGGCTCGGGGCACAGACTCTGAAACCAGATGGCCTAGGTGTGACCTGGGGCACATCACTAACTCCTTTGAGCCACAGTTTCTTCATCTATAGAGGGCAATAATGACCACAGTACCTACTTCATAGGGTTGTCATGAAGAGAGAGGTGATAATGCAAAACACTCAGAATAGTGCCTAGAACTATATATATAAAAGTTCTATATAAAAGTTTATGATATAAGCAAAATAAAATTATCTTTATCTTACAAATATGGAGACACTGACGGACTATATAATTTATCTAGGTTCACACATCTAGTCCATACTCTTAACCATATATATGTAACACATATATTAATACTGTGTGTGAGTGTGTGTGTGAGAGAGAGAGAGGTGAGCAAGCAAAGGCTGGCTGAGTGGGAGTTAATGTTTCCCTGGTGGAAAAAATTTAGTGAAATTATCAAACAAGTTTCCATTGAGAATGTTAGTTGAGGTCACAGGTTGTCACCACAAATGCCCACAGGGGCAGGCAGGCCACATAAAGGAGGGAAGCAGAATGGTGTGACATGAAATAAAGCGTAGCAGACCTTTCGGGTCAGGAAAACCACAAGGAGAGAGGTGGACAGCAGCTAACTCGACAGTACAGATGACCGCAAGGGCGGAAAATGGGCTCAAAGATGCCAGGGCTTTTCGTTTGTTCAACAGAAAACGCAGCAGGAACTTGTTTCTGAAGACTCAGGCTGTGATGGCACATCTCTCAGCATCATGTCACCGGCCAGTTTAGGGTCTTTGCTTTAGACAAGACTCTATTCTTAATTTAAAATGCCAGAAACACAAACCCTGGATTCTGACTGCTAAAAGGTAGCAGGTACTTTTAAATCAAAGTAATCACACACACACAGACAGACACACAAACACACACAAAACAAAATACAAACTCTTTGATCAATACTCAAAAAAAAATTACTCTGAACCAAGTGCTTTTGACTTAAACGAAATGACTAAAGTTTGCAACAAAAACAAGGATTTTCTTTTATGCCGTAGATACTAAACTGTCTTTTCTCCTTCAGAGATGGGTATATTTGTGTACATGTTTGGGGTGTGTAAGGGGGCATTTCCTTCTTCTCTTTCCAAATAAATGTGTTTAATGCTGGCTCTAAATGAAGAGAACTATTAACCTGAATTTATTTTACATTATGGATTTGCCACTGAGGCTTAAGCTTCAGTCACGTGTATAGTAAGATATTGCCCCATTCATCTAGAATTTCTCGACTGTTAATTATCTCAATTCCTAAATACCAAGGATTATAGTACGCCATCGCTGAAAGTTATTACCTTTGGCCACATACCATAAGGCTGAAGATTAATTACTGTGTGCTTACTTTACTCACCACAACTAATTTCTATTACTCAGCATGTGAGTCATACTTTTTTAAAGCAATACTATTGTTTTTTCTCTTTTACTCAGTGGCTGATTATCCAATTTACTGATTATCTATATATCGATTGGTTAGCCTCCCTAATTAGTGCTTTTTCGCCAGTTCGTGATTCACTAGCACCTTTCACCAAACGACTGGAGAAAGAAATAACATCTAAACCTTGGATCCGTAAATTGTTTAGATTATTTCATTGGGAATTCAAATTACTGGGTCAACATATTGGAATAAAAGGCAAAAATGAGATCCTAAAACAACTCTTCATAATTAAGCTTCCTTCTGAAACCACACACAACCGGAGGAGGTCTTGATTATAGAAAGAAGCTCCTAGGATATGAGAAGCCAGGGAACCTCTTACCAGATAAACTCCCTGCAGTGAGAGCAGTAGGTGGGCTGCCTCAGGTATGTGGCCATAAACTTGTGTCCATTGATCTGGTGGACTCGCCTTCGCATAGCCCTTTGGCGCTTCCTGGTAAAATGTTTGAAGATTCGGTCTCTCTGGAGAGTGGCTGTACAACAAAAGAAAGGAAAAAGAATAATATGCAATGAAGCTAGCTGTATCTAATGTACAAGAAAGTGTAAAAGTTCAAATACTCTCCAAATTGTTTCTTCTTTCTTCAAGATGCAAAACACCCCCAGAACATCATCCTGCTTCCTGGCGACCTTAGGACTCTTAGTTTGTAAGGGTTGGACCTAAGTGAACTCTGAGATCCCCACTGCCTGATTACAGCTGGCTATCTTGGACCAGTCTCCCCAGCACAGACCATGGGCCCCCAGGGTTCTAATGTTCCAGTATGGGACATCAGCCTGGCCTCCTAGCTCCTGTCCCGCTGTGTGGGACCTCAGGGCCATCGACTGGCTAGAACTACTAGCCGGTAAAACAGATTTCTCATTCACCTTTCGTTCTGGCATCCTCACAAACAGAAGGAGGGAATGGCCTTAGCACGGTGACGACACTGCCCAAAAGCATCAGTCCCAACACCATCTCTGGAATAGGTAGAAATTAACCTGAACACAATGCAAGTTCCTTTTCCAATTTCACACTTTTAAAAAATCATGACTCCTGGCCTGAAGAATCAAAGCTGGGGGCACTATCTAAAGACAGTAAATTATGTCTTCCAGATAATTATAGAACTTTCCCAAGGTATACGGACTTATGATAAATAAAAAAAAGATTACTTCTTCAATAATGCTTTGCAATTAATCACTTCCATGCAAAGAAAATTTAAGAAATAATGCAAGAATAATCTGCTCATAAATTTTAAAACCTGGAAGAAATTGAAGATTTCCATGAAAACACAAATGACCAAAATTAACTGAATAAGAGCTACATACACCAAATAGACAAATTTTTTAGAAAAAAAAAATTAGTAAGATTTTCTTAGGACTGCCTCTCGAAAATCATCCAGGCCCAGATGGTTTCATGGGTGAATTATTTTTAGCCATGAAAAGCAAGATGATATTAAGGTTTAAACCTGAAAAGAAAGTGCCCCATTTTTTTTTAAAGGGAACTATGTGATACAATCCTAGGACTAAAAGATATAACAGATATAGCCAAAGATATATATAAAAGAAATATATATATTTATATATAATATTATATATATATTTATAAATATATATACTTATATAAATATATAACATAATATATATATTTATATATTCAATATAAATAAATATAAAATATAAATGTATTTTATATTTATACATATTTATTTTATATAAATATATTTATTATTAACCCCTGGTTTCATATATATATATATATATATATATATATATATTTTTTATGTCATGGACTCCTTAGTCTAGTCAAACTTATGGATCCCTTCTCAAAGTAAATCTTTATCATCTTAATATATATATACATATAATTACAAAAGAAGTATCAAAATATTAAATTTTAAGTGAGATAGAATAATATATATGCTTTTTTAAGAAATTAAATACTTAGTGGAGCACCTGGTCATTCTAATAATTTTGAAGTCACGATTAGCACTACTACATTTTAGTAGTGGTGAAGTAGTAGTTGCATTTTAAAATATCTGTAAACACTATAACATAGTATGAAAATATCCATGATTTCCATTGTGACAACATCACAATTACTGCTAACAGTGCTGTGGGTTAGTTCATAATGGAAGAAAATGCTATATTTGCATTATAGGTTAATGAAATTTTTTTCTTCCATCAGATTTCTGGACCATCTAACTTCTAGTTATGGACTTCAGGAAAAGTACCCCTCTGTCTACATATCAAGCTCACTCATGAATACTGATGCAGGGATTTTCATTATTGAAGTTCGTATACTTACAAAATGAACAGGAAAGCAATATTAGAAAATATTAGTGGTTTTCATGTTATGGGGTCTTTGCTTTCCCATTCTTTTACAATTAGTCCCCCACACAAATATTCCTTTCCACTCAGTAACACCATCTATCCTTGCCCTCCATATTGACTTCCCAGTTTCCTGAACGTGGTACTATGTGTGGTGAACATCTTGATATGCAGTGTAAGCTAACTGCCAAATAAAATGAAAATCTTGTGAAAGTTGAAGAATTTTCATGCAGTCTATGGAAAGTGATATTTGTGAATGGCAAGATTCCCACCTGAAGGCAATGGTAGATAAGGCTTTGGCAGAGTTAGATCTGTTCATAGGTGAATAAAAGAAATCTGATATAGAAAACAACATGATGGTCATTTTTAAGAGAGAATGAGTTGAATAATAACATCCTGGGAAAGGCCCTTGAGAAACTGATGAAGTCTCAAACACTTGCTAAATAGAGCCTATTTAAAACTTAACTATAGTAATCAAAAATAAAATATGTAGTATTCTGCCACAGAATTTTATCTGAAAAATTATTTTGTTCTAAAAATTAGTGTCTATGATGAAACAACGAAATGCATTCAACAAAGATTTTCATAATTTTAGCTTTTTGGTCAAACTCCTTCCCCCACTTTTTAAATATTAACAAAATTTAGTCCTCATTTTGAAGAATTCATTTTATATGGACTTTTCTCAGGAGCAATGACACTCAGATAACCAGGAAATTCTATACTATCGTGCATTACCATTTTTGGGGGGAGGTAGGGGCAGAGGGAGAGAAAATCCTAAGCAGGCTCCACACCCAGCACAGAGCCAGATGCAGGGCTCAATCTCATAACCCTGAGATCATGACCGGAGGCAAAATCTAGTCAGATGCCGCCACCCAGGTGACCTGATGTCACTGACCATTACCTTAAAAGAAAAACCCACCATAAACAAGTGGCAATTTTTCCAAGAGCACAACAATGGGCGTATTATTAGAAAACTTACTATATTTTATTCTATTAACAGGTAAAAGAAAGTATGATCATTTCAATATATGTTTAAAAGGTACTTGATAAGGTTTAACTTGTAATCCAACAAAAAAACTTTTTGAAAAGAGTAGAAGATTGTCTCCTTGACGTGACTAAAACATTATGCTCACAGGTCAAAAGATAAATGGTAAATAAAAAAAATAATAATAAATCCCATGAAAGCTAAGACCAAATAAGACCAATTATCACCTCTATTGCTTACTATTATTCTGAAAATACTTGCCAAAGCTGTCAGAGATGAAGAAAAAATAAAGATAAAGCTATCGAGGGAGAAAAGGAGGAAAGATGCCATGATTTGGATGTGTTTAATACATGACTAGAAAACTCAGGAGACATTAGCCTAATCTACTAAAAACAAAGTTCAGTAAGATGGACAATGGTAAATCATTAAAAGTCAACAGGTCTTTAGTAGATCAAAAGAACCATTTAGAATATATAATAAAAATATATTCCCATTCATAAAGCTACAAAACCCAAACTAGGAATAATTTATCAGAAGAAGTATAAGACTTACATGAAGAAAACTATAAACCCCAACTGAAGAATATGAAAAGATATGTACAAATGAACTTCTTAAAAAGAAAGACTTAATACTATTAAGTTGTCAATTCTTCCTAAACTAAATTCAACAAAATCCCAATAAACATCCCCAAAGGAGGTCTTTAAACTTGACAACTTTTTCAAAGTTAATTTGGCACTATCAATACTGAAAAACTGTCCAAAAAATTCTGAAGAGGGAAGGAAGACTTGTTCTACATAAGACATAAAGTTATAGTGACTAAGACAGCATGCTACCTCTCAAGAAGAATCCAAAACTAGAAACCAAGTCTGCTTAGCGAAAACATAGCTCAAATCAGTGGTAAATGATAGATTATCGATCAATAGAATTTAGACAACTAGTTAGCCTTTTAGAAAATATCTTTGCCTCACTCCTTACACCAAAAGAATCTCAGGTAAATGTTAAGGAGGAAGTTATGGAGAAATAGGGAAAAATTATATACTCCTAGGATGGGATAAGGGTAACAATACTCTAAAGCCATAAAAGACTCAGATTTGCAATTTAAGAAATTTAAAGTTCTATTTGGCAAAAGACACAAAACGGGAAGTTAAAACAAACTGGGAGAAAAAGGACTTGCCGCACATGACGAAGGGTTACTACTTATAATATTTAGAAATTGATAATAAAAAGGGATGAACAATCTAGTAAAAAGGGGACAGAGGAGGCAAATAGGCAATTTATAAAACTATAAATGCAGACAGACAATAAACACACCAGATGCCCAATCCTATCCTCGCCGGACAAGAAGCAGGAGATAAATGACATTTTACTTAAACTGGCAAATATTTATAAGGATTGCTAATGTGCCTATGCTTACAAGGGAATGGGAAACAGGCACCTCCACTTTCTGCTGGTAGGAGGATAACTGGGCTCCAGTCCTGGTCCTGCCACCTTCTGGCTGTGTTTACCCTGCTAAGCCTCGGTGTTCCCATCCATAAACCAGGTAGTGCTTTCCTCATAGGGTTTTTCCAAGGTCTGAGGCTAATGCAATGAAAGTGTTCAGCACAGAGGTAGGCCCACGGCGGCACTCAAGACATGTAGCTATTTCAAGAATTTCTTTTTTTTTTTGGAGACCAATTTGACAATACCTGTCAAAGCTGTATACGTACATTTCATTCAGCAATTCAACTTCTACGGTTGTTTTTTCTATAAAAATGCTAGGAAGAATATATGCTATATAGACATCAATTACTACTTTCTATTAAACAGTAAAAAGAAGGGTTTACATAAGAAATCTCAAAGAATGAAATGCAGAAATAGAGAAAATGAATTTGGTTAAGACACTGATGCTTTCAGAGGCTCTGGCACAGTTAAAATTGTACCTGCTTCAGTTTTTATTTTGGGGTGTGTGTGTGTGTGTGTGTGTGTGTGTGTGTAAAACCTTTGGCAAGCAGCCTAATTATTTTCATTCTCAGGTTTCCCATCTGTCTCAAGAAGATAACTATATCCCTGTCCTCAGACCTATGGGGATAGTGTCATAATCAATATTCTGAGCTTCTTAAAATTCTGGATAAGGATCACACATGAACAGAAGTCACTCTATTATACAGCTCTCTTCTGCAATATTTCCAGAAGCCATTTAGGAATGACAAAAAGACCAGATTTTAATTTTCCTTTGCTGGGCAGAGGATAAAATTTGGCCTAATGATCACACTATATCTAGCATATGTTATCACCAGCCTGAGACCTAGCTCAATACCAGCCAATGCAAAACGTGCATTGAATTACTAAACACTTATCACATCTAGATGCAAATTAAATTCTCCCCAGGGGTCTAATTATCAAGAGTTTACTTTTTTAATCCCTTAATAATATGAAGAGCGGTTAAAAGGTCAGCTCACTTGTATTTTTAATATTTCTTGAATTGAATCCCTTCCCCTCACCCCCAACAGCTATTGCCATAGTAATAACAGGACCTCTGAATTTTCCATGTGAGTCCTTCTAGCCTGAAGGACTTAGGAAGAAACTGCTTACAACCGTCCACCATGTTGGTCATCCCTAATGCCTTCGCTCCCGCCTTCCACACCTCCTGGAATGCCCTGTCCTCTTTTGTTCCCCTCCAACTAGTTAACTTAGATTTATCCCAGCTGCCTCAGAGTCTAAGTGGCGTCCCCCAAACCGTAAATCAAATCCCCTTCTTCCCAAAGCAATCTGGGACTGCCCCTCAATCTTTTCCTTTATTCCACAGCACTGGGAAAGAGTTCACCTCCGTATGGCAGATCTCTCAGAAGCACGTCCCATGCGGTCATTTTAAGGACGCTTCACTCCTCCCTCTTCTGTATTCTTTTGCCTCTTTGTTTAAAAAGCACAAAAACATACTCATAAACACCTGGGAATTCAAAAGATGTTTGGTTAAGAAAACGGGGGTGGGGGTTGCCCATGGCTTCAAAGGGCTTTCACTGTCACCTTCTCTTGATGGATGCCCAGGACAGGAAGAAGGAGCTCTCAGAGGGCACTCTGCCCGGGTACAGACTCCACCCCCACTTCACCATTACAGGAGGCTTCCTCACTGTTTGCACTGCCCCCTGTTGCCTTAGGACTGAGTTAACGAACTAAAAAAAAAAAAAGACTATTTAATCCTTTTGGGCCTTAAACCAACCCAGGCTTGGAGAAATTTTCCAGATCACAGGGGGTTTTTTGAACATGTTAGGCAACCTGATCGTGCTTTGCAGCCAAAACTTGCATCACAACTTCTGTTTTGCTCCTGAGGTGCTCACTGCCTCTAAGTAAATAGGAAGCTGGCTCAGTGCCCAGGAGGGAAACTCACATTCCAGGCTCAGAGGTGGGCAGGCCTGGAGCCCTGATCTGTCTCAACGGGAGTCAGTTCTGACAAGCCATCCCGTCCATGGGGTGGAGAATAATTAGGTCAAATACAACAAAGATTAACTATTTTGAAATAAAATTTTATGTCATAAAATCTGATTGTCATCCCACACACTCTTTAGAACTTTAGAAGGCGCAAGTGACAAGGAGCCACCAAACCACGCCAGGGTTAGTTTTCAGGGCAAGAAGTCTTGCTGGACGGAGACATGTTGCTAAGCTGAGGCCTCATGGGGGGAGGGGCGTCTCTCTGAAGTCTCGGTAAAGCTGCTTAACTTTATCTCAAAACCAGTAAATGCTTCATCCCCTTCAGCCTTTCGTTCCATCTACCTAAAGCTGCAGTTTTCTGTTCCAGCTCCAGAAATGTGTTATTTGGAAGTACTTTGGAAAGCTGAGATCACATCTCCTAATTTTCAAATGACTGTAAGCAAATTAAATCAGAGACTGAAAGTCTATGGCATGGCACCTTTAAATTTTCAGAATTAAATACAGATTTCCAGAATATAACATGCATAAAGCGCATAACTTTGACTCAGTGTACAAATACCATTCAGCTTTGTTCAGTTGGACTTGCTTAACAAGCAAGGGCACCACAGTTCACAAAGATCCCTGGCTTGTCTTCCTGGGGCCAAGCTGAGGAAGTTGTGTGACCTTTCTACACAACAGGCTGGAGTGTGTGGTGGTTGAAGCGGCAGGATCTGGAGCCTGGGCAGGAATCCTGCTTCCTCCCTTCCAAGCTGGGTGACCTTGGGCAAACTGGTAAATCTCTTATGCCTCACTTTCCTCATTTGTAGAACAGGAAGCGCAAGAGGACCTTCCTCAAAGGGGCACTTTGACGACTCGCTGAGGTAATAAGTGTACCATAATTAGAAAAGTACCTGGCAGGTAGCTACTACGTGTTACATAATTGTTAAAACCCTTTCTTCGCACTACCACAGAGACCAAGGAACAGAAAGGATTTAAAGATTTTATTTATTTATTCACAGAGATAGAGACAGCCAGCGAGAGAGGGAACACAAGCAGGGGGAGTGGGAGAGGAAGAAGCAGGCTCATAGCGGAGGAGCCTGATGTGGGGCTCGACCCCAGAACACCGGGATCATGCCCTGAGCCGAAGGCAGACGCCTAACCGCTGTGCCACCCAGGCGCCCCAGGAACAGAAAGGATTTAATTCATCACCTAATTGCCTAGAAATCAATACTTAGGAAACCATTACCTTAAACATCAATGCCCAAGGTTGACCTAGCTAGCTCGTGCCAGAACTACCACTAGAAATCCTCTGCTCCTGGTTTTATTTCAGGGCTTTATGGGTAACACCACACTGTACTGTGTCCTTTATGAACATCAGGTCTCCTGGAATCCCTGGAAAGTAATACATTTTTCTGGTGAGGAAACAGAAGCTAACAGGAAGGTTAAGTGAGGTCAAGCAGCTACTGATAGAAGTGGGGCCACCAGACTCACCAGACTCTGTGTACTACTGTTGAACTATTGAGCGATGCTATCCAACGTCTTTTTTTTCCCCTTCCTCCTGAGATATTTGTTTTATTGTTTGTGCCCGTGGAAGGGGATAACTGGGAGAATAACAAACAGGAAGACCTCAGAGTTAAGTGAGTTACTAGTCAAGAAAAAAACAAAGTATTATGTTGTTTATCTCTCCAAAATATATTCCTGAAAGGTAACAGAAGGTCGTGAGAGAATCTTGCTTAATATCATCAAACACACTGAATAAGCAACCATCGGATCACAAAACTGTGAGCATAGAGAATGATGCCTAAGAATTTAACATTAGATGATTCCTGTCTGAGATGATAATGATATAAACAGAGAGAGATTAGGACATGGGCTAGGCAAATACGTACCTTAAATGAGTCTTTACATTAAGTACACACCCCCAGTGGGTGAGAGCATTTAGTGGGTGCTGAGTGAAGAGAGAATCACAGGAGTTGTGTATCTAGGCCTCTGATTAATTAAGAATGACTTTATAAATGGACTGAACTTAGCAGTTGTTTGGAAAAGAGGAATGGGAATTTGATACACAGGATGGGGAGAGGGTTCCAGGATGTTAGGCCAGCACCAGTGACAAAGGCTACAAAAAAGAGTGTTCCTATTTTAAAATGGCACACGAAAGCCCCCCAAACAACACTGAGTAGTACAGAATCTTCTGTTTTTGAAAAGTGCTAACCACATGACTCACAGTTATTTCCAAATTCACATAGAGTAATTAGACTCAACGCATTAGGAGACCTGACTCCACAGGCCCCATGGACAGGTGTTTCTTGGGGGTTTGGCTCCCTGCGAGGAAGCTCAGCCTGCATAAACACCTTCCATCATGCATCAAGCAGACGGCTACCGTTGGCAAAAGGAGGAGAGAAAAATCATTTGTTACTAGACTGACTCTCTTGAGTGGCCCTCATAGCACCATGAAAGCCGAGCCCATCCTCACCCATCCCTCTAGCCTCCTCTGTCAGCAGATAGGTGATCAGAATAGAGCTCCTGGATGTGACCGAAGCTCCATCAAGAGCAAAGCGGAAGGCCTTTCGCTCCACTGTTACAGGAGAGAGCACTGCCTCCCGTCATCCCTCACCATCTTCACCTCTGTCATGCGGGAGTAGCACCAAGTACAAGCTCTCCCCTTCCCAGTACTTGGAGAAAAGGACCTCAGCTCCGACAGCATCTGGCTCCTCTCACTCTACAATTTCTCCTCCTTGTCCCCTTGACTAGCTCTCCTCTCCCACCCAACCTTGAAACTTGTGTATGTCCCAACACTGTTTGTACACCATTCTGGTCTTTCTGGATCTCCTCAGAGACCTCATATGTTGTCTTGATTTCTAACAATTTCCTATGTACTGAGGACTCCCAAATCAACAGCTCTAGTTCTGGCTTCTCACTATACATAAAAAGATACTGAACATTTCTAAGTAGCTTCTTAGCATCTCTCCAAGGCATCCCCATATGACCTAAAATTGACATTTGTAGGCTGAGCCCTCTTCCCTGCCTCTCCAACCCACCCTTTCTCTTAGATAATAGTATCGCTATCCTTGGAGTCACCCAGAAAAAAACCAAAGATGTCTTCAGATCCTTCATCTCCACCCACAACTAATCAACTGTCAAGCTCTATTAAACCTATTATGATCTGACTAGATCTGTCCCTCCCATGCTCATCAGGGATAGTTCATGCCGCCTTCTTCCTCTCATCTAGACTATGCACTAGTTTCCCAACTAGACTCTCTGCATAAGGTCGCTCCCCTCTGCAATCCATCCGGTTATGCATATGAAATACAGGTGAGATCATGTCACACCCCGTAGGGAGAGAGCTCCCCTGCTATAGTCTATGTAAATCTCCTGAACGGAAGTTAGAGTAGTTGTCCTAGTTGGACCATAGTAAGGTAAAGGGGGTGAGCTTTCCCCAAAGGGTAGTGTTCCCACTGTCCAACATCTGAGAGAAAGTCAAATCTTCAGGCAGCAAAATGACTTTCACGGGGCCTTATTTAGGTGGGAAACAGAGTCTTTCCCCTCGGTCCTCACTCTGTGGGGTTTGGACTTGAGGGCCCAGGAATGGGGTGTCCACAAAGTTCTGCAGAGGCAGGCTGAGGTAGGCTAGGAGTAAGCCCGGTCGTGAAGGCACAGAGAAGATGTGTTCAACATTCCTTGTGAGGGAAAGCATCTAGTGCGTATTATTCTGCGTGCACTTCAGCTTCTGCCATTAAGCCTGGCTTACATGGTCCAGGCAGGCCTGAGCTCTGCTTTAGAGAGTGCATTAAAGCGGACAAGCCACCCTCTGAGGCTACCATGGTAGACAGAGAGTCCTAGTGAAAAGTGAGAATCCCCAGAGAAAGATGAGTCCTGGGACATAAGACCTGGGGATACAAAGTCTAGCCACATCTCCCAGATGGCAGGTCTCCCGGTTGCCAAGCTTGGCGCACTAGGACTCCCTTCATCAACAAGTCAGCAGATCCTACACTCTTCTACTAAGTCTGTTCAGTAGACACCAATGCCAACATCCCTGACCCAACATCCAGGAACCCATCCCATCTCCTGCCTTTCCTCTTGCCACATGACTGGGCTCCTTCAGCGATCAGAAGGAATTGATACAACATCCTCAAGGGGCAGAAAAACTGGGATAGTTCTCCTCCAGTTGCCATCAGTCATTGGTTGATGGCTGCCTCGGGTAGGGAGCACTGATGTTCTAGAATTTTCAGCCTTTCTTTGTGCCCTGAGAGGACATATGGAGAGGACAACTGCGGCGTTCTCCGTAGAATGAATTCATACTTACTCTGGTCCTGCTTTCTTATTTATAGCTTGCTACCATAAACACCTCCTAACAAGTGCTTCAAACTCTTTGTGGAATTAGGCATAAATAGAAAATTCCTATAATAATAATTTTCAACTATTATTGTGCCTACTCCTTTCTGCACACGTAATTTGATGACAGAAATTCCCTCTTGCTATTATCAAATGCAAGAATCCTATAATTCCTTTCTGCAAAAATGGTACAAATTTCTACCCTGTTGCTGTAATTCTACAAATATTGCATTTCCCTCATCCACACTGATTTCACCCATAAGCAGACTTCCAGCTGCCACTTCTTCATTCTTCAGTTTTTTAAAATGAAAGTTAAACACTGCTGAGTGGTTCCTCATCACCAGGTTCAGGATGATGAGGAAATGTGTTTGTGTTTCATCAAATTTGGATTGGATTATACAGAGGTAGGACCCCATTACGCCTCTCACTGTCCTCCTGACTATCTGGAAAATACCTCAAAATGGCATTACCTTCAACTCAAAGCTTAAGTTAGAGTAAGAATCTTGGTTGCATGTGCTTTAAAATGTAAGTATTTTCCAATTATCTGGCAATTTGTCTTTTATCCTTCGTTACTAAATTTAACTGGGGAGCAAATGTCTCACCCGTGGTATCTCCTGTTCACAAGAACATTTTGAGTTTAACATAAGAAGACAATGAAGCCATAATGTGCTAAGAGCAATATGTGAAATATCTCCTTTTTGCTCTTTTGCTGTAGCTGTTTGTAAAGATAATATATGATCACTTGAGAAAATGCAAATGATACAGAAAATTATGAAGAAAAAAGTTTCTTTTAAAAATCACCTTAAATCTCACTGTACAAAAAATCACTATAAATATTTTGGTGAACATGCCAAATATATATGCCATGTAGACATTCAATAAGTGCTACTTTTCGCCAAAACACCTCCCCGTATCTTATTTTTTTTTTTTAAAGATTTTATTTATTTATTCGACAGAGATAGAGACAGCCAGCGAGAGAGGGAACACAAGCAGGGGGAGTGGGAGAGGAAGAAGCAGGCTCATAGCGGAAGAGCCTGATATGGGGCTCGATCCCATAACGCCGGGATCACGCCCTGAGCCGAAGGCAGGCGCTTAACCGCTGTGCCACCCAGGCGCCCCCGTATCTTACTTTTTTAAAAGACTTTAGTTGTTTAGAGTAGATTTAGATTTACAGTAAAATGAGGGGGAGGGGCAGAGGTTTCCCACATGCTTCTGGATGCCACACAAGCATAGATTTCCCCATTATCAACATCACTCACCAGAACGGTATCTTTCCGAACAAGGATAAACATATGATAATATATCACATAATCACCCAAAGTCCATAGTCCACCTGAGGGTTCACTCTTGATGTTGTACATTCTATGAGTGTAAAAAGTTGTATGAGGACATATATCCATCATTATAATATCATACAGAGTATTCTCACTGTCCTAAGACTCTTCTGTGCTCTTCTATTCGTCTCCCCTTCCCCTTCCATCACCACCTCTGGCAACATTTATTTCTGGTTTTCCTTTTCCAGGTCGTCACGCAGTCGGAATCATACAGTATACAGCCTTCTCAGATTGGCTTCTTTCACGTAATGACATTCATTTAAGGTTCTGCCATATCCTTTCATGGTGTAATAGCTCATTACTTTTTAGCACTGAATAATATTCCATGCTTCATTTATCCCTTCACCTACTGAAGGACATCTTGGTTGCTTCCAAGTGTTTGCAATTATGAATAAAGCTGCTACAAACGTACATGGTGCCTGGGTGGCTCAGTCGGTTAAGTGTCTGCCTTCAGCTCAGGTCGTGATCTCAGGGGCCTAGGATTGAGCCCCGCTTTGGGCTCCCTGCTCAGCAGGAAGTCTGCTTCTTCCTCTCTCTCTCTGCCTGCTGCTCCCCCTGCTTATTTTTTCTCTCTCTCTCTCTCTCTCTCAAATAAATAAATAAAATCTTTAAAAGAAAAAAAAGCTGCTACAAACATCCATAGGCGGGTTGTAGTGTGGACATAAACTGTTCATAATTTTAAAAAGTTACTATTTGTTTTTATAGTAATTAATCCTAAAGTTACCATTTGGTCATTGTATCTTATAAAAATGAACAGATATCACAACTAACTTAGAGGAAGCTAATAGCGTTAGCATATCATCCCTGTGAGAACAGGGTTTCCCTGGCTGAAATCTCTGTGATTTTCTCATTCACTAGAAGCTTAGGGACTGCTTTCCCCACCCCCGTCCCCGGCCCTGCCCCTGCCTCCAAGCTCAGGTTGGTCTTCCTTCCTCACCAAA
>NW_024425008.1:36902073-36927631 GCF_017311325.1 Ursus maritimus
AAAAAAAAAAAAAAAAAATTCTTATACAAACAACCTGTCCATCCAAACTCTTTTCCAGATAAACATGTGTTTCCTGCTGAGAACTAAAAAGAACCCTGCCCCATTGCTTGGCTTATTCTATTTCCCTTTCCATTTTTTCCCCCTCTTTTCCATGAGTAGATTTCTGAAGTCTCTTCCAAGCTCTCAGCTTCTGATTTTATGATTTTAGAAAAACCTTACAGGATATTAGCCATGAAGAATATGATGCCTAATCATTTCCTTCTCCAACTACATGGCTGGAAAGAAAGCAATGCTGCTCCCTCATGCTGCTGACTCAACACGATTTTTAAAACCAGTACAGTATTGCTCATTATAAGCGGACTAACTCCAAACCCAGCACTGAAGGTAAAATACCTTTATCACACAGCCAAATTTCTTACAACACTAACACCAGGGCTTTGAACCTCAGCCAGCATTTTATGATAGTTTAAAAAAAAAAAAAGCAAGGAGGCAGCTGCTTTAATCAAATGTCACTTATATCATATGGTCACTTCCTGTCAGAAGCTGGCAATTTAGAAGTGTATATCTTGGCTACTAGGTTGGCTTTTCTGTTTGTTTGCTTTTTGACAACTGCATTATGCTTTAAATTGGACAGGAACAAAATAAAATTAAAAGGAGATGGAAGAAATTAAACTTGTTTTTTTTTTTTAAACAGTGTAAACAAAGACTTGGTATTGACAGGGATTGAAACATCTGATGAACGTACATTTTTGGATTAGCAGTGAATTCCATCCTTTATGATCCAGTGTTGTTATCCCTGTGCTACCAGAAAGAGAACATTCCACCAGTCAAGGACAAATGAATTCTCTTTTCTTAAAATCCATTCAAAGGGTTCTTTCTTGACTACCATGAATAACCCAGCCTAGACTGTGAGTAAGAGTTCATACTTTCCCAGGAAAGACAGAGATGTACGTAAGAGTTCTTCAAACGGCAGGCAAAGGTGTGACAAATGCCTCCAACTCCTGGAGTATTTAGTACCAGCTCAACATGCCACACCAACAAAAGCCTGCCTATTGTAGTTTGAATTCAGAGGCTTATCATAATCTAGTAAACATGCAGTTTCAACACACAACAGCTCAACAAACTGCTAGGGCCCCCACAAAAAACTGAAGGACAGGACTCTCAACCCTCAGTTGTCTGAATTCACAAATCATTTTGGGACAAGGAGGTATTCTGCTCCACTTTGGACACTGAATAGCAGGCCATCTTTTGCAATGACGTTAGTCCTCAGTCCCCACATAGGCTCCAAGGACACTCAAACTCTTTCTTCCTTCTCCAGCATATGCTTATCCAACCAACAGGTCTCGAACCTTTATCAAGTGCTGGACACTGCAATGGGAATTAGGGGTACAATGGTGAACAAAGTATGGTAACGTCTTCAACTGTAAGTCTATTGCTGGAGAAAGACTGTAAACGGCTGTTACTATGCATAGTACAACCCTCCATGGGAGTGTGGATGGGCAGGGGCCTTACCTAGATGTGGGGGAATCAGAGACGGCCTCTCTGAAGAAGTACAGTAAAGCTAAAACTTTCAGAACGAGTGAAGAAGAGGTGAATTAGGAAAAACGGGGAAGAATGTTGCAAGAAGAGGAAGCCATATGTACCCGTGTCCAGCGCTGAAAGAATACAAGGTTTAAGGAACTCCTAATGTTCACCTCCTGACCTGGTCATTCTAACACCTAGTAGCTGCCTCGACATCATCAAATACTTGCCAAATGTCTACTACTTACCAGAGCCAAGAACACCACAGGGTAGGGGTAAGAGTACTCTAAGAAGGTTCTTGAATCACTATGCTGGGGTCCAGGAAGAAACTACTGGGACTCCCATTTGTTTCTCATACTCTTCAGTTCAATTCTGTGATACTTTCTAGTGTTTATAATATACACAGTACTACATATATATAACATTTACAAGAAAACATTCATATATTTGGAGTACATGCTCAACTATTGTTCACTGACCTCTGCAGGATCAAAACCAGTTTGGAGCCCAGGGCTCTAGATGGATTTACATACTAGTCGGAGAAACAAGCTACACAGAGATGAAAGGCACCAAGCCTAAGTGCTCTCTTCAAGTGTTTGAGGAGCAATGGGCGGGAAAAGTTACCTGAGGGCCGTAGTGGTCGGGGAACGTTCCATGACAGAGATGGCATTTAATTTAGGCCTTGACAGAGGAGTAGATCTCAGACCAAGTTAAGTAGAGAGGTTAGGAGAGGACATTCCGTCTGAAAAGAGTGACATAAGCCCAGGTATGTGGGCGCTGGGAAGCAATGAGAAAACCACCTCCTCTAACACAAATGGTTCCTACTGAGTAGCAGGACAGATGACGGGACCGGAGTGGACACAAACATAGGTAGGATGGCGGGCATCTCCAGTATCAGGCTAAGAAATTGCACTTTATCTTGCCAGAAGTAAGGACAGTTACGCTTTCCTTTCTGTGCCCAGGGGCAAGCCTTCTGTGGAAATGGAAACACCTGAGCTAAATGCACAGTGAAGGTGTTCTAATTCTTAAAGAGTCTACGTTACCACAGAAAATAGCTTTCAAGGATGAGGACTAAAGAAAGATGTTTCAGAAAACTGAGATAGCTCACCACCAAATACCTTCACTAAATAACTTTCAAAGCATTTTTTTTTTAAGATCTTATTTATTTGAAAGACAGAGCATGAGCAGCAGACAGAGGCAGAGGGAGAAGCAGGCTCCCTGCTGAGCAGTGAGCCCCATGTGGGGCTCGATCCCAGGACCCTGAGATCAGGGCCTGAGCCGAAGGCAGACGCTTAACCGACTGAGCCACCCAGGCGCCTCTTAAAGCATTTACTTTGAGGAAGAGGAAAATGATCCTCTAAGGAAGGTCTGAGCAACAGAAGAAAATGGTGAGTAAAAAAACCTTATAAACATTTAGGTAAATATAAACAAACAGCTGTGGAATAAGTAATAACATCTTGTTAATGGAGCTTCCAAAGAAAAATAAAGAGACATCTAAAATATCAACCAATCGTACATAAGCCAGGAGAAAGGGAGAGAAAGCAGTCTAAGATCCTTATTTGCTCATTAGGATCTTAGGCCATTTTTCAAAGTGGTTGTGCCATTTTGCATTCCCCCCAATAATATGAAAAGTTCTAGTGTTCCATAGTCTCATGAACATATAGTGTGGTGAGTCTTTTCAATTTTAGCCATTCTAGCGGTATCTTATTGTGGTTTAAATTTGCATTTTTCTACTGCCTAAAAATGCAGAGCCTATTTTCATATGCTTATTGGCCATTAATAGTTCTTCTTTTGAAAAAAATATCTGTTCAAATCCTTTGCCTATTTTTTAAAAGTTGTCTTCCATTTGTACTATAACTTTCTGATAATAGCTGTTCATTTTTGGAAAGATGTTAGCAACTGTTTTTTCCTATTAAGAAAAGAAACATACTCCTCTACTATTAATTCCATGGGAGTCACCGGAGAACTTTCACCAAGATTGTGTCCAAACTGAAGAAGACAAGGAAGGTTTCAGAAAGGTTATGGTTCATTTTTACCTTTTATACATATGTATTGGTGGGGAATGGGAGGGGGCAGGTGTCAAGAAATACCCAGGCTTACGATTTAAAATTCCATGCATATAGTATTAATCTGACTAACAAGCACAGAAAATCATCTTTTTGCCAAGTTTTTTTATACCATCTCTAGCTGAGTAAGATAATCCAGTTAAATTTCAATATTTTAAAGTTTTAATAAAATAATCCAAATTACAATGATTCTACTTCATCTCCATTTATAAGTCCTAGCACATACCACAGAGATATTTTTTTTTCTGGCCTCTCTAGAATGGGTCTGGTTAACATCACTGTCAAGTTCTTTATTAACTGAAATACATTTGGTTTTAGCAACTGCCACTGTGATCAGTCGACTATGGCAAAGTCCTCGGGACACATATTCTAGGATTCCCCGAGGCTCTGAGAGTATCCACAATGGGCATGACTGCTCACCTTCTTCATCTGGTAGTAGCATCCTTAGCTGTTGTATGGACTCATTAAAAAAAAAAAATCCTGAAACCCACCTTTGATCGCAAGATTAAAAACAATGGATGAGAGTGTGCCCTCTACCTGTAAAGCATTTATCAACCTTCAGCATTTGCCCTTGAGAAACATAGTATGGACTCAGTTCTACAGGTTTCTATTTGAGCTGTTGCCCAAAGCTTACCACTTAGTTCCTTAATGTGACATAGTGACTGATGAAAGAGACCTGAAGATCCTCTATGCTCTTTCTGGCCTCCAAGTTTACTTTTTCTCAGTTTCCTATTTGTATCGGATGAGAAGGTAAGAGCCGGTTTCTCTTGATCTGTAAGGAATGAAGCTTTTCATGTTTCCCTCTCTTCTCCACATCGACTGGAAACTCAGTGTAAAACTGTAGGACTTCTCCATAACAAGAGACAATTCCCTCTTGCTTTAATTTTGCTTCCTTTAAGAACTATTTTTAACCTTTCACCATGAACATGCAACATGAGATGGGGGGGGGGGGATTAAACAATGGCACTCAGAATTCTTTAAACCATCTGTGCAAAAAAGAGAAAACTGCCGTTATTGAAATTTTCATCCGCCTCCTCTCTGAAAAGGGGGGATTTTAAAGAGATATTTGGGGAATAGGTTAGCTAGAAAAACAATTTTTTAAAACTTTTTAGGCAATGATTGAATCTCAGATTCAATGAAACCAGTGGAGAACGTTTTCTGTAACCAATAGACACAGAAATTTTCACTTTCCCAAAGTAAGGGCTCCCGCTAACCCAAGTGAAGCATTGTGGGTGTTGACGAGCCGGGTTAATGCGCGATTCATAGAAATAAAGTGGATCAATTCTCAAACGACCTATTTTGGTAAGGGCCTACAACAAATAGTTGTGGCCTCAAATCAGAGACTTAACAGGCTCAGTAACTCTCCGCATCTGGTGTAGACTGTAACAAGGTGGAGATTTGGAGAGGAGAGCTTTGTCTCTGCTGCTGTGAGTGCCCACACTTCCGCATTACAAACTGTCCCTAATCCACTTTGGTAAACTGCATTCCTAAAGCAGTAACTCATAAGAGATGAAAGAGTCGAATTTCCTCAAACAAAACTGTCCACATTTTCTGGTAGTCTTACGAGAAAATTCCTCCGTGAACACAAGAACGGGTAGTTTAGCTTACACTTACACTGTAAGCGTAGGTAAAAGACTGAACAGAAAAACCATTTTTATAAGCTCCAGCTTTCTACTTAAAACTGTATAAATAATAATAATAGGAGACTTTCTTCTTCCTAGTTGTGGCAAACTCTAAACAAAAACAAGTCCTTACGGGAGGAGGCCTCTTGGACTTCCTTGGGGCAAAATTACCATCTAAGACGATAAAGGAATTACCCTGGATCAAAGGGTTATTAAGAAGAGACACCTTTGATGAAAACATTCTTAGCAAGGCTGTTTGCCCAGGCTTGTGAAAGAGCTGTGAACCTGGCTTCAGTGATGACAGGGTCAGTACGAACTGAACCCTTTATTCTAGATCGTGTGTCTGGGGGCTCGAGCCCTGTGTTTTTTATTAATAAACAAGGAAATCACAGTTCTGATTTTTTTTCATGTTTTCACTGAAGGCACTGGCAAACGCGTTGCACAACAGGGAATGTGACAGCTTGGCGGTATGTGTGGGGCACGCGCACTTGGAACAGGCAGAGACATGAAAACATTCTTCCCTGTGAAAATGCCAAACGAAACCGTCCCAGGATGCATCTTGGTCTGCTCCCCACTGCCCTGCAACTCAGGTGTGTGATCAGCGCTCTCCACAAAGAGGACAGCGTGCTCATGACCGTCATTACCCTAGATTCAGAAATCCATGACTTCGGTGAAGAAGGTAGATGGAGTTGGGGATAAGGACAACAGACTCTTCAAGAGCTGAAGCTACCTGAGACCGAGAAGGGCTGCATAGCTGCATATTCCAACCTTATAATAATAACCCCAGCCTTCAGCTGAAGGCCCTCTCGAGCCCGGACCAACATCCCCTTCCATGTTTACCACCATCGCCCCCGTGACACATTCCTACCCACTCAGGGCCCTTCCTCCTGCCAGACTCTGCCCAGGTCACTCCCCTCACCAGGGATGGCTTCTCACCTTCCTCACCCGAAGCTGCCTGCAGAATCCTCCTGCCCACAGCTCTCTCTCTCTCTCTCTCTCTCTTCTCCTTCTCCATTACCACTGTGCGGTTCTAAGGCTCCTCCGTATGCAGCACTCCACGGAGCCTTCGCAAGCTTGCATAGTTATTCCACTCCCTGGGTATTTTTGCCCTCTATCTCAAGTAGAATAAATTTCTTAGAGCAAGATTTTATAGTTTTATATCCTCCCAGGATCTGTCATAATGAGCATCTAACACCCATTAGTGATATCCTTGCAGATTATACTGATATGTCATGGAAAGTTATAAAATACAAGTTAAAGATCCCTTGTTTCCATTTCTGGGTGTCTAGAATGCTGTGGTTCAGTGGGACTGCCCGCTCCTCAAAGGCCGTCTCATCATGGCAACTGCGTTGAGTGATTTTTTTTTTTGGGGGGGGGTAGTGATCTTTAAAAGGGCTTGGCCATGGAATCATGTGTGAGCATTCATTTAGGCTCCAACACAATTTATATACCTACATTTGGGCAACTTCATTCACTTATTAAACATTTATAGCAGACTTTATCTCAAACTAAATCAGAATATCTGGGGTGGGGACCAAGAATCTGCACTTTCAACTCTAAGCACCAATGGCCCAGAAGGAAGGGCACAGCGATAAATAGTTAAAATGCAAAAGCAATAGTTGCCTTATCTCCAGCCTGCATATCTAGGGTGCCGTAAGACCAGAGGAGGGAGCCGGGGTGGTGCCGAGGAACCAGGAGCACACGCAGAGGAGGTGATGCCGGGACTGACTCTACAGCCTGAGCGGCAGTGTGCCAGGCACCCGAGAAGCAGAAGAAACACCCAAGGGAAGTCCTTTTGAGTCACTCACGCTCCGCCAGGCTCCCAGTTAAAAACCATTCAACGGCTGCCTTCAGGCTCCAGGGCACGCTAGTGCACCTGCAGCTGGCCCAGCCCCCACCAAAACCTCCCCACTCGTCTATCCCGGCCTGGCCCTGGGGTCCATGCCTGCCCTAATCTCTGCCTTCCCCTCCTCTCCTAACTCTCTCCGCCTACTCCCAACCAAAAGGACTTCAGGACTTGCTTTACTGACCGTTATTCAAGTCAGGGTTTGATGGTCCTCCTAATAGCATCCCCAGCACCAACACCGAGGGTCTTATCACAAAGACTCACATTTACCTGTTTAGACTGTGAACTGGGGTGTTTGCGGGGCGAGAGGTGTGGGGGGGGGAGGGGCATCCCCAGTGCCCAGTATATAAGAAGCAATAAATTAGTGAATGGATTAAATCATGCTTCTATGAAAAAGTTAACAGAAGTATAAAAGAGCTTGCCGGGTTCAGGTACCTACAAAGAGTTCACTACTGCTAAGCCACAGTGAGTATGAATGAGTAGTAGGAGATGAGATTTCAAAGGAAGGTTCATGCCAAACCTATTTGGGAAGAAGGATCATGACCTTCACAGATCATAGGAAAGCACTGAAAGGTTTCATACGGAGGAGCGGTGTTAGGAGATTCCCTAAGTTCTCTCAAGATAAGGCCAAGACAAACCTAGGTATGGGGCTGCTTTGTCATGATTAAATGGAGAATACACATAGGAATGATGTATACATTATAAAGTCATATGTAAAGGTGAGACTATCTTCTGCAAGTCCTGGCTATGAAACCTATCAATCTTAAAGTGTTTAGTTTTCGGGTCCCTAAAACTGGTTGCGTATTTTGATGATAAAAGGTGACAAAAGGGTAGAGATCAGGAAATGTAGCCACTTATTAGGGCACGGTGGGGGAACACAGCATCCTGGGAAGCCATGCCCTTTTCAGAACACACCAGTTATGTTCCTGGGTCACTCATAAAACCACCTATCAGATACTGTCTACTAGAAACTGGTCTATCAGTGCTAACCTTTGTTGTGCCTATTTGCAGCTCAATGCTTGTGTACTTATCTGATGGCAATAATCCACACCAGAGATGGAAGTCAATCAAATCGATTTAACACTTAATACAAAGAATAGAAATCTTTTTTCTAAATATTCTTACAGCAAGCTTCTCCATCACAGGCCAGAAGGTGTTGCAGGAGTCTCCGTTTGCTTACCCCAGCTCTAACCCAAGTTCAAACCCAAGCTGTCCCCCTGAGCTCCTGTCCTCCACAGCCCTTGGAGGCAGTGACAGGGAGAGGAGGGGGATGGAGGGGTGTTGCAACAGGCTCTTATCAGCGTCTTCCAGGAATTCTGAGCACACCTGCGGGACTCCTGAGGCATTTCTGGTATTGGGTTTCTCAGGAGGGTTGGAGAGCCGCAGATGGACATATAGATAAAATGAGTTCTGGACTCCTTTGTTCTCAAGCAATCATGTGATGTTTGAAGAAAATGAAACATTTTTCTAAGTGCCAAGAGACCACTGCAAGCAGCCGAACAGATAGTTAGGACAGGGGGTGGTTCCCCAAGTAAGGCACAAGCTCTCCACCAATTTAGCGCTGGACTCCAGCTCTGACATGGGGTTTGAGTGAGCTTGCTGGACAGACAGATGAAAGCTGAGCCCTCTAGGCACCCGTTCCCTCCTTCCCTCCCTCCCGGAGCCACGCATCTTCCCACAGATGAGAGTGACTCACTAAGCGGTATTGTTCTTTATACTAACTGACGCCCACATACCTGGGGTACAGAGTCTGCCTGTGGGACAGGCTTCATCAGCCCGGGTTCATGAGGAAAATGGGGGAGTGGCCCGTGCCAAGCTCCCAGAAACCCTCCCCTCCCAACCCCTCAACCGAAACTGAGAATGGCAGGGGAGAGGAGACCACATGCGGGCTTCCTGAAGGACAGACAAGGTCACTCACACACATGTATACAGAAGCACACATTACTCCCTAAGTATGAAGGGCAGACATGTAGAAATCCATCCAATGACCTTGAAACAACATGGTCCAAACTGGGATTCAGCTGGAGTTTGGCTGGAAGAGGCTGCAGGTGCTAGCCCACGTTTCCAGCCCTCCATGAGCAGAGCCAGTCATGGTGAGTCTCATGGAAACTAGGGTTCACACAGCAAAGATGAGCTCCATCACTGGGCCGAGGGCCGCAGGCCTTCTGCTCATGTCTGTGGCAAAACAGGACAAACTGCAGTAGCCAAATCCCAGGAGTTAGGTGGACAGCACCCAAACATCTCTCTTCCCTATTCTAATGTCCAAGTACACCAACCACGTACACCTACATACATGTACAAAACTCTTCAGTGTATATTTGGGTTCAAAACACCTGTGGATTTGTCTGATTTTAGAGTTTTGGTTTTTGGTGGGTTTTTTTTTTTTTTTTTTTGCTTTATTTATAACTAGTTCCCTGTGTTCCCGGCTTTAAAAATGATGACCTACCCCTCTGGGATGGCACACCTGTGTAGGTCAGAACTCCACACCAGTTCCTCAAACAGTAGAGGCCAGGGACCCTACACAGGGTTCTTATGGAGGTTAATCTCACTTCCCAAACACCAGTTCCTTCTTTTTAAAAAAATCAGTTTTATATATTGTATTGCATTGGTCCTTAACCAGGTGTGATTTTGCCCCTAGGGTCATTTGGCAATGCCCAGAGACATTTTTGGTTGTCACAACTGCGGTGGGGTGGTTTGCCAGTGGCACCTAGAGCACAGAGACCAGGGATGCTGCTAGATCCTAGAATGCACACCACGGCCCCCATGACAAAAGCTACCCAAACCTAAAGGTCAATCCCGCTGGCGAAGAAACCCTGCAGTATTTGGATTCTGTAGATTTCGTTTGGGAAAAAAAGGTATTTTGTTGCTCAAAAACAAGTTTGAAAGCTTCTGCTCTAGGACACCTGCCTGGACCCAAAGTATTCAACAACACAGTAAAGACTCTTTTGTATTAAGCTTCAAAGTCCTAAGATAGTACAGATTTTCACATCAGATATTTGCTTTTAAATTCCAATAGGTCTAGCTCCTATAAAGAGCTAAGGCCCCATCTTTTTTTCTACTAAACCCCGGGTGGGAATCAAGGAGCTCTAGCCACTTAGTAGGACCTAACGCAAGCCTCCTACTGTGCCGGTGTAGAATCCAAATAACTTCAACCGGGGGGCGGAAGATCAGATGGAGACCGAGGGTTTGTCTTGCTGGGAAGCCACGGGTGCTGGCTCCATAGAGATCAGCTCTCCATCAGTCAGGCAGAGAGCCAGAAGTTAAATATATTGCTTCTTTTAGGAAGGAAAGTGAACAATGGCCTCTTCATTTGAAACCACAATGGGAATTTAGGAAGGGGCAGAGCATAATTCCCAGGATGGAAAATGGCTTGGGCTCCAGCGTTACAGTCACTGCTCCTGTGGGACGGACTTGAAGAGATGCTCAGCCGTTGCTGGTGAACTCCCTAATTACTAATTCCTATGTGAAACCCAGCGACTAAGTGCCACCTTTCAATGCCAAGCAAAGGAATAATCCCGATTCTTGGGTCAAGGGAATAAATACAGCTGTTTATCCTATCATGAAGCCTTCCTGATACTCGGATGGTCTCTGGGGCGTCTCTCAGCAAATGGAAGTGACAGTCCACGCTTACGCTAATCCTTCCAGATCTAACGACGTGTCACACATGGCTCTCTCTCTAAGCCTTGCTTTGTCTTCCATCCCACTCTCTCCCCTGAGGCCATTAGGAAGAGGCCTTCTTCTAGAAGGCCCCCCAGGTCCCTTGCACTCCTCACTACATGCCATGCTGAACTGTGTTTACGCGACCACCTTCCTCTCCAGGCTGTGTGCTTTTTCAAAGTAGCCTGTGTCTACTGCCTGGCACACCAGGGACTTCTTATTTAATGAACGCATGGATGAGCTTGACCTGTCAAACATGCAACAGGCTCCGAATTATGAGCTCCCCAAACTCTCCTGGGCAGGCCAGACCCTCCCGTACACCGTACGTGCAACTTGCAGTGTGTGAACAACGTCAGTGCCGAACTCGCTTCAGTAAACACAGCCGAGGAACAGGATAGACCTGTGCAGATGTTAGATCTTTCTCCAGGAACCATTCCATATGTAAAACAATTGGAGGGTGGAGAAATTCAATAAACAGCTGCCCTTTGAGGTGGCAAAAGACACACTCTCCCTTTTCAAGTGTAATCAGCGGGTCGGATGACCTTGCCTCAACCCTTTCAGCAGAGAAACAACCCTGGTGTGGCTTCCTCATCAGTCCTTAGAAGCATCCACAAAAAAAAAAAAAAAAAAAAAAAAAAAAAAAAGCCCTCACACACAATAAACTGCAAACACAAACACACTTTCAACCTAGATGCTTTTAGACTATCAAGTCTTAGAAAATAAAGATTCAGGGGCGCTTGGGTGGCTCAGTTGCTTGAGTATCTGACTCTTGATTTCAGCTCAGGTCATGATCTCAGGGTCCTGAGATCAAGCCCTGTGTTGGGCTCCACACTCAGTGGGGAGTCTGCTTGAGATGCTCTCTCCCTCTTCCACCCCCCCCCAACTCACACTCTCTCAAAAATAAATAAATCTTTAAAAAAATAATAATATGATTCAATCCACACTATAGGCTTCCCCTCCCCCTCTTCTTTTTAAGAAAACTGGCTACTGGGACCATTCCCAAGCTGTGGGTCCGGAAGTGCTGGGCCGAACACCTTATAAGGGAAGATGACTCCATGGGTACCATCTAAGAGTACAAAATATGCATTAAATTTTTTTAATCCAATTAAAGACTTCACTGAATTCATCAAATTTTGCCATTAGGTATATTAGTAGTCCCAAGAGACATGGTGTCAAAATGGCTACACTTACACAAGACTCTGAGAAATGTAGTAAAGGCCTTGATAATCAAACCAGGGTTAGAAATCACTAAGCCAGCCCATTTAAAGAATTTCCTCCAGGGGCACCTGGGTGGCTCAGATGGTTAAGCGTCTGCATTTGGTTCAGGTCATGATCCCAGGGGCCTGGATGGAGTCCTCCCTGCTCAGCAGGGAGTCTGCTTCTCTCCCTCTCCCACTGCCCCTCCCCCAGGTCGTGCTCTCTGGCTCTGTCAAATAAAGAAATAAAATCTTATTTAAAAAAAAAAGCATTTCCTCCACTGTGCTGTACTAACAACCCTAGAAATCGGGCTCTTTTGGTTCAACTGACAATGAGAGATCAGGAAAGATTGCCAAAAGGAGGGCACTAACGGGGATTCTATTGGGTAAAACTGGGGTGCAGACAACAGGGAGGAAGCTCTTCCAAAGAAGTCTACTCTGGGGACCAGTCTCGCCTTGAGAGACTGGAGTTGCAATCACTGATTAATGAAGGAGCTTGAATCCACATCCTATACTGGACCCCAACCCCTCCTTTTCAGGTATGAGGAATACTGAAAGGGGGAAGACAGGAGAAAAATAGAATTTCAGAGCCCCTATGTGCAGCCGTCATAAATGTCATATTAACTAGGTCCCTTTGATTTTCTAAGTGTAGCAGGATATGGGCTGGGAATTTTCCTCTCATCCCAGAACTGTAGCTGAGGACAAAAGACACTAAGGAGCCATACTCTAAGTTCTGAAAGCCCCCTCCCATCAGGGCTTCCTGGAGACCTCTACCCCCCAATGCACCGGTTCTGTACCACTCCCCCAAAGTCAGAACAAGTCTGAAAAGTCAGGGGTGTCAGCATTAGAGGGGGGTGCAAGACTATTTCCTCCCCAACCTGAAGCTAAGGAGAGAGACTCCAAGAAAATCACTCTTGGGGGACAGGCTGGGAGGAGGAAAGGAGAGGAAGGGGAGATGGGAAGGAGAAAAGGGGATGTTAGATCTCAGGACAAGACTTCACCCTCCTGGAAGGGGGTCAAAAGGTACAAACTTCCAGTTATAAAATAAGCTATGGGATGTAATATACAGCATAGTGACTATAATTAATACTGTTTTGCATATTTGGAAGTGGCTGAGAGAGTAGTTCTTAAAAGCTTTCATCACAAGAAAAAAGAATTTTTTTGTAACTATGGTGAGAGATGTTAGCTAGACTTACTGTGATTATTTCACAATATCATATTACGTTGCACATCTGAAACTAATATCATGTTAACATGTCAATTATTCCTTAAAAAAAGAAAAGACCTCACCCCCTTCTTCACTCCAAGCGTCTGGGCCACAGCTGGGGGAGGTGAGCCAAGGAGGTCTCAACTGAGCATGACTAAAGTTTTCAAAATGATCAGGATTCAGTCTAAAACACTAATATGAGATTGCCCATCAACTGGTGAATAGATACACAAAATGTGCTATTTACATACGGTGGAATATTCTTCCGCCTTAAAAAGGAAGGAAGTTTTGACACATGCTACACCACGGATGAACCCTGAGGCCATCATGCTGAATGAAACAAGACAGTCATAAAAGGGCAATACTGTATGAGTCCACCCGTAAAAGATACCCAGAGTAATCAGATTTGCAGACAGAAAGAATGGTGGCTGCCAGGAGCTGTGGGAGAGAGGATGAGAATTTATTATTCAATGCATAGAGTTTCTGTTTTATAAGAGTTCTGTTCAGTTTCAAAAAGAGATGGTTGGAGGTGGTGGTCACACAACAACGCAAATATAATAAATACCACTGAACTGTACACTTAAAATGGTTAAGGTGGAAATTTTTATGTTATGTGTATTTTATCACAGTTAAAGAGAACTTAAAAGTACTGAAGGTAGTGATGGACGTGCTAATTAACTAGGTGGTGGGAATCCTTCCACGATGTATATGTGCACCAAATCACTGTGATGCACACTTTATTATTTTTTTTAAAGATTTTATTTATTTATTTGACAGAGAGAGACAGCCAGCGAGAGAGGGAACACAAGCAGGGGGAGTGGGAGAGGAAGAAGCAGGCTCATAGCAGAGGAGCCTGATGTGGGGCTCGATCCCAGGACTCTGGGATCACGCCCTGAGCTGAAGGCAGATGCTTAACCGCTGTGCCACCCAGGCGCCCCCAGTGTGATACACACTTTAAATATCTTACTCTTTGGTCAACTGTACCTCAATAGAGCTGGGGAAAAAAAACAAAAACAAAAACGGAAGGTAATAGGAAAGTTATAGAATTGGCCCAATATAGTGTAAAGGAATCCACTACCCAAAGGGAAAGAAGATTTCACATAGTATAACCCAAAGTAAGTGCTGTTAAAAGAATTCCTGTAAACATCCCCAGCAAGAATCCTCATTAAATGGATTCCATGTCCTCATCTTTTATTGGCTAATCCTGTCCCCTAGCTCTCCTTCTAGCTGGAAATAAAAGTCTGGATGAAACCTCTTCCAAAAATATCATTTCTGACATAATGTCAAAGTCAGAGGGGTGGAGGTTCTGCAGATGCTTGTTAAAGTGGGAAAGGGTTGGAACCATTTCTCCTTCTACCTTCTCTTGGCCTCACTTCATACCCTCACATACCAGCGTGTTGAGTAGGTGGGGTACAGGGCTACACAACAGAATGCTAACTTCAAATTCTCTTGCTTTGGTTGGAGAGACAAAACACACAGGCGGAGGAAGTATGTGGGGTTCAAGCATGGGTGTCCAGGAGAAGAGAGGTAGCAGTGAGAGAAATGGAGTAAGCAGAAGGGATTGACATGAGAGGAAAATGACGACTGGGATTGGAGCTGAAAGTGTTCAAAAGATACCACAGAACCAGGGTTCATGGGAAGAAATGAGGTCAAAGGTAATAACTGACAGTGTCTCTGAAGATGAAAGATCTTATGAGGATGGGTGCCCACTTTTAAGACCTAGAATGAGGGAAAGAGGCCCGTTAAGGACATAGGGGAAGGACAAAGAGATGGGAGCAGGATCAGAATAGTATAGCACCTCGCAGCGGGGGAATGCTTTTCTCCCTCATATTCAACAAAACATGGGAAGAGAAGATGCATGTGTTTGCTAATTCAAAGAATGGATGAACGCCACGGTGGGCGTGCCTAGCGTGTGACTGGATGCAGGAAGCTGACACTCATCAGAGAGATCGGGGCTGCAGACAGAGATGTAGGGATAGAGAGCCACAGGCAGAGTAAAATCTCCGGGTGAAAACCGAGCCTCAGGGATGTGAGTGAGAACATCAGTGGGCTGAACACTGACCCTGGAGAATAGAAACTGGAAGGGGAGGGAGAGAAGCCCAAAGATACAAAGAAGGAAGAGTCAGGGAGGTGCAAAGATGATCAGTAGACTTCAGAAGTCAAAAAGTATAGGGCCGTGAGGTGGAGGGAGTGATACGCATTATCATATGCACACGAGATGTCCAGTAAGATGAGGACTCAAAGCTGCTGACTGGACTTGGCACTACAGATGTCCTTGGTGACTTCATCAAGAGCTACTTGAGTAGAATGATGGTGAGGGAAGCCAGAGAGCTGCAGTAGGAGCTGGAGGAGAAAACAGAAGGCAAAGAAGGGGAGAGAGTGTACAGACTACGCTCTCAAGACATCTGGATGAAAAAGAGGAAATGAATTGGAATTACCCATGGAGGTGCTGGAGGTCTTTTCGGGTGAGGCGGCTTGGCATGTTTATAGGTTGGGAAAAGCAACTGAGAGTAAGGAAAACAGAGAAGTAAGAGGTAGGGAAGCAAAGTCCTTGAAGAAGCATAGGTCTTTGGCTAAAGGACAACTATCCTCTGGGACGGAGGCTAAGGAATGAGAATGGGTGGGAGTGTAGATAAGGTCAGGAGCAGGATGTTGTTCTCACTCACATCCCCAGGGATCTGTTTTCAGGGAGCCTAGCTGCTTTAGTTGGTAGAGCATGTGGCTCTTGATCTCAGGATCATGAGTTCAAGTCCCTCGTCAGACATAAAGCTTACTTAAAAAAAACTTTTTAAAATATGGGGATCTGTTTTCATCTGGGGATTTCACTATGCCTGTGGCTCTCTACCCTCCCATCTAGGTCTATAACCCGGATCTCTCTCTCTCTCTCTCTTTCTCTCCCACGTGTGCCAGGGAGGTCACACCTGATATGATTTTCTTGATTACACAGGAAGCAAGGCCACCTGGTTAGAATGAAGGCACAGGGTAAATGGGAGTCTTAAAAATAATGGTGAAGTTTAGTCATCATTGAAGGGAATGAGAGAAGGAGCTGTAGGTGTTGAGGACCACCACTCAGAATTCAGAGCGGTGATTTAGGGTCTCAGAAGGAGATTAAGCAGAACCAAACACAGCAGCAAGTTCACAGTGGAACACTGCTGAGAAAAGACTGGTACATTTTGAACTTCGGAGGCATCTGAACAAGACAGAATCAGAGACTGAAAAGAAAGGGATTGGTGAGGAGTAAATACAGAGTATTTGTTAAGATACTTGGATATAAAAGAAGAAATGGAATGGTAGCCAAGGATCAAGTGAAGAATTTTTTTCCATCAACATCACCAAAAGAGAAGTAACCGAGGGAGAGTAAGGGACTGCACAAGGTGTAGTCAGACAAGTGAGGACGCAAGAACATGCTAAGAGGGCGGAGAGAATGGATCTGCCCAGGAACAGGTTATAGCCTCTGTGAGAAGAGAGGTTTCCTTGGCAACCAGCAGAAAGGCAGACAGGAGATGGCCATACTGGGGAACAGTGGATACATACAGATGGGAGTCATTGCAGGATTTTTCTCAGCAGACTACAGAACCAGAATTTGGATGAGAAAAAAAAAAAGATGGGCTTAAAGGTATGAAGGTTTTGGAGTCCCTACAAACCCCACAAGAAGCAAAGTAGGATTTTTGTTGGGTACCTGGTTATACACAGAGAAGACCTACACCAATGGATCCAGCAGCATTCTTTGCCTAGGAGCAGCACTGCAGGATGACTGCTCAGGTCTGGCACGGGCATGGCAGGCATGAAGGAAGGTCAAAGGGTCAACTAACTCCTAGGCATCACTGACTTAGCACTGCAGTAATGGACTGGGAAGAGCTTAGGAATCAGATACATTAGTAGGGCCAGGTTTGGGTCAGGTGGATTTGGTGGGAGTAACATAAGGATTAGCAACATAAGGAAGTAACATAAGGATTGATTGAAAAACACACCATGTTTGAGATCCAACTGGCTTCTTTTTAATCTTTCATCTCTGTATTTAACTTTTGAACATATGGAATAGTTATCATAACTGTTTTAATGTCCTGTCTGCTAATTTTAAGATCTGTGTTAGTTCTGGATTGCTTATTGATTTATCTCCAATTACAAGTTGTATTTTCTTGCTTCTTCACATGCCTGATAATTTTTGACTGGATGCCAAACATTGCGGGTTCTACCTGTTGAGAGCTGGATAGTTTTGTATTCGTATAAATATTCTTGAGCTTTGTTTAGGGACACAGTTAAGTTACTTGGAAATAGTTTGATCCTATCAGATCTTGCTTTTTAGATTCGCTAGGTGGGCCAGAACAGTGCTAAGTCTAGGGCTGGTTACTCCCCACTAGGCAGCCAAGACCCTTCGGTGTACTCAACCCAATGCTCCATGAATCTTGAGGTTTTCCAGTCTGGTTAGTAGGAACAGGCATTATTCTTGGCCCTATGTGAGCACCAGAAACAGTTCTCTCTGACCCTTTTAGATGGGCTCTTTCTCTGGCCTCAGGCAGCTTCCTTATACTGGTCAGAACTCAGTTGAATACTCAAGGGGGACACATTGTCTATCTCTGGAGTTCTTTCTCTGGTCAACTGTCTCCTTCCTGGTATTCTATCCTTTGTCCTCCAGCTGCCTTACTCTTCCTGGACTCAGATCCATCTCCTCAACTCAGGAAGTCCACTGGGCTCCACCTGAGAGAGGGGAAGAGAGAGCATCCAAGAATATGAGGGAGCTGCGGAAGGAGCAACTTCACCACAACAGTCCCCGCCATTATACTCCATGGGCCGGAAATGGTGCTAGAAGCAGGAAGCAAGCACCCAGATCTTGACTCTGTTTGCCTTCACAGCAGCAACCCCTCCCAAAGACCCCTACAGGAAAAGAGCCTTTAAAATACCTTGGTGATACCTGTCGGTTTCCCAGAAACAGTTAAGCCTGTCTTTGGCCCTTCGGATTCATACTATTCTACCTGCCAGCACCGCGGAGCAAAGGAAAGAGGCTAACCCGAATCCACACAAATATTGTTTTTCAGTGCACGTTCTTTCTTCCCATGCAAAAAAAATTGCAATTTTGCCTCCAAAATATGCAGGAGGCATTTTAATTAATAATTAAGTAGTAGATTTAAAATGGATTTTCACTTGAACATAACCCCATCTTTAACTCAAGACGGAACTGGCTGGTGGTTAAGCCCTAAACAAAACAAGCCAGCAAGCAGACAAACCTTGCTTATGGACTGAAACAAGGGACACCATCTGGTAATACAAAGACAAGCAAGCCTGTAAGGTTAAAACCACAAAAGTCAACACACACTTGAACTTATAAATGAGAAAGTAATTTAATAAACTAAGGCAAATATTTGGGGAGAGACCGATGCTATAGAAATATCCACAGAGAGGGAACCAACTGCAATTTGTGAGTAAATAACAAAGTAAACAACCAGAGCTGCTCCAAGTAGACGGGCAGCACTTAGGTCAGGCTGGCGACCGCACGTAACAAAATCCTGATGCTGGGACAAAGGTGGGAGATAGGGGCCAACGCTGCCTGACAATTTACAATGTCTGCCCTGGCATTTAATATTCGATCCTCCAGGGATAAGAAATTAACAGTAAATAGTTCATACAACCTGCTCTTAAAACACACCTTCTTTCTGGGACCTAGAAATATCCTGTAAATATTAACCCATTCATCTTAACAGAGCTATTGGAAGAGCACACTTATTGCAATTGTGTATCTGTGCTAATAGAACTAGCTGACCATGGATGGGAGCTGGTTTTCAATATGATCCCAAAGAGTAAGTAAGTCATGCTAGACAGGGAAACAGACTGCTAGTCCCTATCTGTTGTCCTATCAACATTCCTATGAAGCACCCATGGCAGTGGAGCTGCCCATGAAGAGGGCTGGTCTACACACACACACACACACACACCAATCCATGATACAGTCAGTCCTCTCAAGGAGATGGCAGCAACATCAATCTAGGTTTTATCTAGAGCCTTGAGGACTTTCCCTTAGGGAAAAGTATAGCATTGGCTCTCATGGGCAGAGATAGGAATAGGGGCAACACATGTTTCCAAGGGCCCAGCATGCAGGAAACTGACAAAATAGTGCTCCCTTCACAGGGAGTGATCCTTCCACACATTCTCCCCACCCACAGCTTCACTGACGGTAATTCCTACCAAAGGCACTTCAACACACACGCCAGGATGTACTTTGCATCCTCCCAGAATATGACGTACATGTGAAGTTCAATTGCTGTCTAGGATTTGAAACAATGGCCGAGAAAAGGGGTTTATAGCATCATATTTTTCCCGATGCCTCTTAGATGATTCACCACAAAGTATGTGGGGTAAATTGGGTATGGATTTCCTTCTAAAATGGGCAGGCACATAATCTGCATCAGGTCCTAATACAGCCCTTTGTGGGTGTATGCATGTTTGTATGACCTCATGTAACCTTCACAATAATCCTGGGGATACATGCCACTAGCCCCATGTTTTACATATAAGGTAACCATTGCTCAAAGCCGCACGGCTAGGAAGTACAGGAAGCAGAGCCGGGTCCCTCTGAGCTAAAGCTGATGCCCTTCCACCAGGCACCACATCTCAAGCACAGTAAGAGATCCCCAAGGGCAATTTCCAGGGGATTCTGTCTGTAAGTCTCCGTTAAGACACGATTAACACTAACACCAGGAAATAAGCTTTGGGGCATTCAAGAAACTGGAGGCCTCACTAAAACTGACATATTATCTAAAAAGCTTGACTTATTTCCTGGATTAAAAAACAAAAACAAAACAAAGAGTGCTCTCCCTACTTCTCCAAATCTCCCCAGAATAGTAAGACAGCCTGACCCCAAACCGGAAGTGGAAGTGCCACCGGGGCAGGTTGGGATGCTGATGGTGCAAGAGAGGAACCTTTATGGTATTCAGTAAAGCACAAGAGTTTTTTTGGTTGACTCCAGCAAAGAAGTCACCCTTTCCCCTCAAAGACAATGAAAAGTGCCACCGTAGCTAGTGCACGGTGCTGACTACACACACTGAGAGAACACTCAGATCCCAACTGAGAGATGCAGACGTGGAGGTGAAGTCAGAGGGGATCCGGATGACAAGAGGTTCTGGGGAAGGTGGTGCCCTGGACAGCCCTGCCCTGTCTGAAGAGGTCACAGTGGGAAACTCCAAAAACGTTGTACAATGCCATGTACAAAACAAAACTGGTCTCTGGTTCATGATCCCTGGTCAGAGAAAAAGGGCCAGACAGACACAGCCAGCAAATAGTCAGTACTCTGCATATCAGAGAGAAGGCCCATAAAGACTGGATTTAGGGTGGCCTTCGAGCATTCACAGAGGCAAGGACCAAGAACGGAGGCACGTGGGGGCCTCCAGTGGGGACACGGAACACCTGAAGCAGAAGCATGAGGCAGGACACGACCTGTCACAGGTCCACTTGAGCAGGGCTGTGAGACTTGTCGCTGCACCCCGGCCAACTGCTCCCACAGAGTCCTCCCTGAGGGGCTAGCGGGAAATACCAGAGTCCTATGGAATCATCACGTATTAACGTAGTTAACGAAATCGATGAGGGTTCTCTCCCAGAGTTAAGCGTCAGTCTTTGTCAGTGAATCCTTCCTAAAGTCCTCTGTTAGAAACAACCCCTCCAGGTATGGTGACCTGGGCAGATGTTTTTTTCATTTTTTTAGTTATGAAAACATCACCACAAGTTTGAGAACAGTTCCATCACCTGTAAAAGCAATCACTTCCAGAAGCTCTAGACAACCACTAATCTTTCTGCCTCCATTCCTTTGCCTATTATGGACAGTTCATATTAATGGAATCATACAAAAAATATGGAAGGCTTCATGAATTTGTGTGTCATCCTTGCGCAAGGGGCCATGCTAAACTTCTCTGTGTCATTCCAATTTTAGTATATATCCTGCCGAGGCAAGATATACACCTGGGTGGATTTTAAGTAAGCATTAAATAAGATGGTGGTACCCAGATATGGAGTCCCTTCTACAGAATGGCATCTAAACAACTTGTGTAAGAGTTACGATACCCAAACTCACCATCTGAGCTTTCATTACCAAAATCGCAATAGTGATGTTGATATAGGTAACCTTAATGCCAAAGCATAAAAACAATCACCAAGGAACAGACTGAGCACTTTTAAATTTGTCCCTTCTCTGCTTAAAACTACTCTATTCCAGCCCTCCATGTGAACGGTTGCTGTTCTCACTTTCTGAGAATTAGAGACTTCCCATGCAACAACTTATGCAATAAACACAGGTGCCAGATAAAAGTGAGATCTTGCAGCTGATGCAGATCATGAAATTGACTGACAAGCTACTTCAATCACAGCAAACCCCTGACACAGTAAATCCAGGTGTAGGTCCATCACCAATGAAGAAAAGATCAACACTAATGGAGCCATGCCCAGCCTTTGGGAAAACTGAGGACACCTTCAAATATTTCTGTAAATAACCCTCTTCATGACAGTGTTGAGAAAGTCATCATGAAGTGGAAAATGTTATCATGCCTTCAAATAAGTCAGGAAAGTACACAACTGAGTTATTTGATCTGTTTTTGGTTCTAAGAATTAGTATAAAGGTGTCAGCATTTAGGTTACAATGACAGAAAGGAACGGACTTTCAGAATTTCTGTCATAATTTTTAAAGGCAAAGTACCAATCAAATCTTTTAAAACATATATTTTTTAAATGTTGGCTTCCATTGTAGCTGGAATCACTCTAAATTGCCTTTCCCTGATCCCGGTTACTCTAAGAGCGGGAAATGCCTATAACTTGTCTTCAGTCCAAGGGCTGATAGGTAGCACAGCCAACATTCCCAGCCTGCTTTTACCACTTTCAAACCCGGCTTGAGTCTCAGCATTAGCACTGAGTGTTTGCAGACATTAGCAAGGCCCTTAGCCTCTGAGTCTCATTTTCTCCTCCTAAAAGCACAGGAACTGTAACCTGACCTAGCTATGTCACGGTATTTTTAAAGCTCTTAAAAAAAAAAAATTTGGTGTTTTGTCAGCTCTTAAAAGACTACACCAAAGTAATATACTCCCCTCTGTGGTTTTTTTCTACATTTTTTTTTTCAACTAGCAAACCTTCCAATCACCAAAACTCCGTTAATCACATTAGATATGATTTGGGATACAACAGGGGTGCCGGAACTTGGTCAACCTTTAGAACCAACCAAGGTGTTATTAAGAATCTCTTTCTCTGGTCTCTTCCCCGGAGATTCTAATTCAGTCTGGGGCCTGAGAATCCTTATTTTTCGAAATTCTCAAGTGATTTCATTGCTCTAGAATAGATCCTCTCTTGTCATCTCATAGTTTTAAAGGCCCTATTTTCAGTAATTGATAAATCCCAATCCAAGGACTCAGATATTGGAAGTACACTCATTTACAGAAAATGGGAAGTATCATCAAAATTCAATATGAACTAAGCTTCTGAAAGTTATATACTAAGTCCCTACAACGTGCCCAGACCAAGCTCCAATCTATTTACTTCCCCAGATTTTTATCAGATGTATCACTAACACTTATTAAAGCTTCACAACAAATGATAGTTCCCACCAAGTTCAAGAACAGAAGACTCCAGCTAAGCCTAAGTTTTCCATGTTTTAAGTGGGTGAGGTGCATAAGAGTAATTTCTTAACAACCCACAAACAGAATTAAATTATAGCTAATTATATTGAGAGGTGCATGAACTTGTTATATATCTCCAGTCGATTTGAACTTTTAATGCTTACTTAAGCTGTGTAATGGATCCTAATTTAGCTAGAACAATCACAATGGAGTTCACAGAACTTGGGAAAGTCTTCATGATGAACTTAAAAATAATTTAGGCTTTAGCAACTTATATCAAATCATTGTTGTGGGGTTTTTTTGTTTAAGATTTCATTTGAGAGCAAGCGAACAAGAACCGGGAGGGTGGGGGTGGTGTTTGGAAGGGGGCAGGCAGAGGGAGAAGCAGACTCCCAGCTGACCACGGAGCCTGATGTGGGGCTTGATCCCAAGACCCCAGGATCATGACCTGAGCCACCCAGGCGCCCCACATTAAATCACTGTAAATGGATGTAATATGGTGCTCTTGAAGACCCTAACCAAAGGGGAAAAGATTATGCTCAATCAGCCAGCATCAAATATAGGTGAACTTTACCAAAACAACAAGGCATGTTCCGGAATAGGGCAGTGACATTAACAGGGTGCTGACCTTGTGCCGGCGATGATGCAGGGCACCTCCCCAGGACCTCATAGCCCAGCCACAGTCCTAGAGGCAACTCTCACTCACCGACCATCCCCCCACCCCCCAACACACAGACTTAGGGTCTTTGTACTTCCTGTTCCCTCTTCTCCCAGACGGGCCCAGGGTCCACTCCCTCCCTCCCTTCAGATCTCTGGCTCAAAGGTCATCTGATATGAACAGAAAACACATACAGCCCTGCTCTGTGTCCTGACTCTGACTTATTTTTTCACTTACCACTTGGCATATTACATTAATTTATCTACTAGTTTGTTTCCTCCCACACAACAAAATTTGAATTCTGTGATAATAAACCAGTGTCATTAATAAGTCCATGTATACACACTTCACATGATGTCACACGTAAACACTCTCTGTGTGTATATATGGATAGTCCTTTTGATCCACTGGACTCAAGTGGTAATAATTTAGTAGTATTGCTCAACCGATACGTTTTGTAACCAAATGTAAATTCATAGAGGTAGAAACTGATTTTCTCCAAAATAATTTGAGAAATAAGTCGCTACTTAGAAAAATCCAAGGCAGCCTATGACATATGCAAAGAAGGTGCCTGCAAACCGAGGCCACTGAGCCCCCACCCACACACTCATACTCTCGACCTCCTGCAGGGAGTCTTTCAGCATGGACTTGAGACCGTAGAGAGAAATCTCAAAACACCAGAATGGAATCTTTTTTTTTTTTTTAATGATTTTTTATTATATTATGTTAGTCACCATACAGTACATCCCCGGTTTTCGATGTAAGGCTCGATGATTCATTAGTTGTGTATAACACCCAGTGCACCATGCAATACGTGCCCTCCTTACTACCCATCACCGGTCTATCCCATTCCCCCACCCTCCTCCCCTCTGAAGTCCTCAGTTTGTTTCTCATAGTCCATAGTCTCTCATGTTTCATTCCCCCTTCTGATTACCCCCCTTTCTTTATCCCTTTCTTCCCCTACTGATCATTCTAGTTCTTATGTTCCATAGATGAGAGAAATCATATGATAGTTGTCTTTCTCTGCTTGACTTATTTCACTTAGCATTATCTCCTCCAGTGCCGTCCATGTTGTAGCAAATGTTGAGAACTCGCTCTTTCTGATAGCTGAGTAATATTCCATTGTATATATGGACCACAACTTCTTAATCCGGTCATCTGTTGAAGGGCATCTTGGCTCCTTCCACGATTTAGCTATTGTGGACATTGCTGCTATGAACATTGGGGTGCATATGGCCCTTCTCTTCACTACGTCTGTATCTTTGGGGTAAACACCCAGTAGTGCAATGGCTGGATCATAGGGTAGCTCAATTTTTAACTTTTTAAGGGACCTCCACACTGTTTTCCAGAGTGGCTGTACCAACTTGCATTCCCACCAACAATGTAGGAGGGATCCCCTTTCTCCACATCCTCTCCAACAATTGTTGTCTCTTGCCTTGTCTATTTTTGCCATTCTAACTGGCGTAAGGTGGTATCTCAGTGTGGTTTTGATTTGAATTTCCTTGATGGCTAATGATTTTGAACATTTTTTCATGTGTCTGTTAGCCATTTGTATGTCTTCATTGGAAAAGTGTCTGTTCATATCTACCAGAATGGAATCTTGATGCACAAGACAAGTTTCAAGGGAGAAGGGAAGAAACAGATCTTCCTCCTCTCTACCTGCCCACTAACACAGGGCGATACTGGGGAAGACCTAAGAAAAGGGATTCCAGGGGCACCTGGGTGGCTCAGGCGTTAAGCATCGGCCTTCGGCTCAGGTCATGATGCCAGCGTTCTGGGATCCAGCCCCGCATGGGGCTCCTTGCTCAGCAGGAAGCCTGCTTCTCCTTCTCGCACTCCCCCTGCTTGTGTTCCCTCTCTCACTGCCTCTCTCTGTGTCAAATAAATGAATACAATTTTAAAAGAAACTAATAATAAAAATAAAAATAAAAATAAAGGAAGGAAGGAAGGAAGGAAGGAAGGAAGGAAGGAAGGAAGGAAGGAAGGGAGAAAGGAAGGGTGGGCGAGCTGGTGATGGGTAGTAAGGAGGGCACATATTGCATGGTGCACTGGGTATTATACGCAACTAATGAATCATCGAACTTTACATCAGAAACCAGGGATGTACTGTATGGTGACTAACATAATATAATAAAAAAAATTATAGAAAGAAAGAAAGAAAGAAAGAAAGAAAGAAAGAAAGAGAGAGAGAGAGAGAG
>NW_024425008.1:36927647-36938538 GCF_017311325.1 Ursus maritimus
AGAGAGAGAAAGAAAGAAAGAAAGAAAGAAAGAAAGAAAGAAAGAAAGAAAGAAAGAAAACGGATTCCAGTATAACTGGCTGTTCATTTGAAACAGAAAGAGCAGAGATCAGGGGTCATGAGAAATGAGATTGAAGCATAATGAAAATAGACTCTGGAGCAATTATTTTTTCTATCACAAAATTAAATCATTTCTATTTTACCTAAATCCCAGTTCCACTGAGAGAATACCACATTAATGTAATTTCAACAAAAAAAAAAAAAAAATGAAGTTTGAGAAAATTAAGAAACGAGTCAAACTCTGTGTTTTCAAGAACCTTGATGTCAAAAGCGCATGCTAGTTAATAAGCCGGTGCCCCATGAAGCGCATCCACGGATACTTCTGTCCATAGATCTCTGAGCTATTTTTGAGGTTCAGCTTTTAGCACTTACACCTCTGACCACTTGCTCAGAAGTCTTGTGACTGCCTTGTTCTGCTCGAATCAAGCAACGGTGCGGCATAAAGCTACCCCGAACAGCCATCTCCAAAGTTAGAAACCACCATAGGCTTCTGGTTGTTCGGTGTTACTTCCTGACCTTCCTATTTTTATGAGAAAGGGCCTGTGACAAAAACTGGCTAAAAAAGTACATTGCACAGTAAAAATAATTAGAAAAACAGGGTTACGGTTTCAAAAAAAAAATTGCTGAATTATTCTGTTGCTTATAGGACCTGATTGTTACCTAACATCAGTCTCCAACACATGTCTGACAGGTCCTTCTTCCTGTGGTCACTAAATTAAAAGTGCTGGACTTCTGAAAAAAAGATAAAGGGAAAAGTCAAACTATTCTAAATTCTAAAAATAATTTGGTCTCAGGACCCTTTTATCATCTTAAAAATTAAAGACTCAGAGTTTCGGTTTATATGGATTTTTCTTTATCAATATTTGCCGATTTGAAATTAAAACTGAGACATTTAAAAATAGTCACTTAAAACAATAAATCCAGTGGATGACAACATAAGTAACACCTTTATGAGAGATAACTGTATTTTCCAAAACGAAAAAATAAGAGTGGTATCGTTTTACAATTTTGCAAATCTAACATCTGACTTTAACATCCAGCGGGACTCTTATATCTGCTTCCATGTTCAATCTGTTGCACCCTTGCTGTAGTTGAAGTAGATGAATTAAATCCAGCCTTACACAGAGAGTAGCTGAAAGAATGTTTTAAGAGCATTTTCCGATAATTGTGAGTATTCTTAGATACCATATCAAACTGGACAAGTGGCAGTTTCTTAAAACTTAACTGCAGTGTGAAATCTAAACCCACAATCAAGAAGCTTTTCATACTGTTACAGTAAATCCATTAGTCTATCTTACACTTCCCAGTGGATCCTCGCGTTGGTGGTATAGCGGTGAGCATAGCTGCCTTCCAATGGATCCTTGACCCACACGTGATTTTGTACCATTTTCCATTGGTCATTTAGAAAATACAGATTCACTGAGTTATGCGAATCTTCTTCCAAATGTTGACCTACTTTACTACACAATATTTAAAGATCAAAATTGTTAACATCAACAACAAACTCATGGGAAAATTCTTTTTTAAGTATTTCAAGCTGACAAGCTCCTAAATGGTGGATAAAATTTTCCAAAATTCTAATTATGGCTTGGAGGATCCAAGTTTATCATTGGTATCGAATACAGTTGTTTCCTTGAAGTAACAGGCTCACTTCATTCATTTTTTAAGAAAATACCTGAGAAACTCCCAAAACTTCACTACTATAGTTTGTCATTTCTACAAGTAAAAATTGTGTTCCATAAAAAAAGAGTGACTAGCTCAGCTAACAACTCAATCACACAAGTGGGTTTTTGTTTTTGTTTTTTTGAGCCACAATAGTATTTCAGTATGTAGCAGAAGTGCTTTATGGATAATTTCCATTTTCTCACACAGATTATAAAGATATATAGTCAAAGTTTGAGCTTAATAACACTGATAATGTTTACGGCTTCAAAAAAGATATTCTTAAATGAAACTATTTTTCTTTCCCTGCAATTGTCTGGCAATGAAGAAGAGACTGGCTACACTGTTGACTGTATAGTTTGGTGCCTTAATTCATTCCAAGGCGCCAGCAGTTTTACCCATTGTTTCTTTTGCGCCATTGAGCAAACGTCAAAACACTAAAAAGGGCAAATAACCTCTTAGTATTATAAAGAGAATAGTTTTGAACTACAGACCTCCTGAAAATATCTTTGGAACCCTCGGAAGTCCATAGGACCCCACTTTGAGAACCAACTGAAACAGTGTGAACAAAGCAATCAATAGTCAATGAAAGTAAGAGAAGTAGTCAGGATGAAGCCAATGACAATTGGGTTCTAACTACGCAAATACAGTTAGCATACCCTAAGCTGAACTTCCTTATTTTTTAATTCCTTCCAACGTCTAGTTTAAGATCTGCATTAAGAGAACCTACTGATAATCATGGTAAAGCTTGAGCAGTTCAAGTTCAATCTTTTCAGAGCTCTCTGATCCATGCCTGACATCCGAGAGGACGGCAACTTTCCCGGGTGAACATCGATCTTTAGGTTTAAAAACAAGGAATCCAAGGGAAGCTTTGCAAACACAGATCATCCCAAAAGATGACACAACTCTGAGGAGGGTGAGATTATACCACCTACAGGACCGTGCTCTTCCAAGGTAGGATAAAGAGAAAACATGAGCTGCCTCGCAGACAGCCGGGTGGCCTAGAAGGATCCTGGACCTCTGTGCTGCAGGCTGAGCTGTGCGTGGGCCTGGCACTTACCCTCCAGGAGAACACAGCACAATCGGTGTCTCGCGTGGGATTTACCATTTGCATACGGAGCATAACACCAGCCTCGGAAATTTGGTGTGGGGAGCAAATGACATAAGGTCTGGGACTGCATGAACATAGGTCACCAATCACTAGGGTAAGAGGCCATCCTGCTTCCACAAAGAAAATAAAATAAGGGCTAATGCTGCTATTTGTCAAATTATGGCCTAGCCTAGTATCTGGTCCTCAGAAGGCGTTCAATAAATGAGCTGGCTGTGATTCAGAAGAGGAGTGGGCAAACTATGACACCAGACAATTAATCTCGATCCCTTAAAAAGATCAGTTCTTCCATTTCTAGTTTCCCTTCTTCTCTCCCTTCCTCAAAGCCTCTTTCTTGCTCTCCTGCCCTGTCTTCAACCTGACATTCGTTTCCAGCAGTAGCCACGGAACTGCCGGGACCAAAACTGAGGTGGTCACTCATTGCTCAGGCTGAATATACCAAAGGAATACAAGTTTTTGTAAAAGCTAAATTGAAAACGAATTAAATCGACACACTGTCACCTGGCTTGAAACATGAGAAAGGAATCCTGAAAATGAACTTCCATCAGCGATAACCTTTTTCCCTTCAAAAATGACATGCACTGCGAGTATGAGATGCAGTGAGAAACTGTGGGTTGCAGCTTTCAAACGGTAAGACGTTTCATCTGCCTTGGTGTGTGTGGCCACAAGCATTTAGCAGAGAACTTCGTTATGTGTAAACCAATGGTTTGACACAGGAAATTTGAGCTAAAAACTGAGGCAATGGTACTTAAAAAAAAAAAGATTAGAATCTGACTCTACACAGTAATGCACTGCTTTGGCAGAAAGAATAAGTAGATACCAAAATTCAAGTGCACCTTCACGTTCTCCCCAGGAATCAGTGCCAAGTAAGGTAGTAAGAGCCTGAAAGGAGGAGGCAATTCAAAGTTCTAGCACAGCTGTTTTTTGTTTGGTTGGTTTTTTTTTTTAAGATTTTATCTATTTATTTGAGAGAGAGAGATTATGAGCTGGGGGAGAGACAGGGAAAAGGGAGAGGGACAGGTAGAACCCACACTGAGTGTGGAGCCCCTCGCAGGGCTCGATCTCACGACCTGAGATCAGGACCTGAGATCAAATCAAGAGTCAGATGCTCAACTGACTGAGCCACCTAGGGGCCTCTATAGCAAAGTTTTCTAGACAAGCACCAAATCCATCAATGATAGCTGTTTTGTCAGGTTGTATTTTTGTTTATTTTTTAAGAAGTTACCCCCCCCACCCCCCACCAAAAACAAAACTGGTACAGAATACCTTCAAGCATGCTTGGGGAACGCTGGGGGAAAAGCATGTCCACCCAGACCTTTGGTCTTACCATCTTCATAAAGATACTTCTACCATTAATTCTTTTGATTTACTTTATTCTTTTAGGAAACTATCTTAAAATTAAACCTTGCAAATACAAAACGTTATGTAATTGTTAGTAGGAGATGATTTACTTGTCATTCATTTTAAGTGAGAACGTTACGATGGAATGAAGGGCATTATCTTACTCATGTCTTCCTACCTGCCGTTTTTGACTCATAGCTTAATATTTACTTAGAACTTAAAAAAAAAAAGTACTGAAGTACCTTAGTCATATAGAATTTTTAACTTGCCTCTTCGTAATCCATAAAAATTGGGAACTAATGATAAAACATACACAGACCAAAAAAAGAGAGCCAACACCAGATTTAATTTACAAATGAGGATAGGCAATATGCATTCAAAGTTAAAGCATCATTAGATGTTATAGATGCAATCTAGGTTCTGTTTTTTGTCCAGGAAATAGATAATTTTTTAATGTGTAGTTTTATCTTAATTTTTTACTTCTTATTAAATACAATTTGAAACACATGCAGAAATAGAAGAGTATAATATACCCACATGTAACCAACACCCAGCTTCATCAATCAATTCTTGGCTAATCTGATTATATCTGTACCCCATTCCCTCCTCCCACTTTTTGATTATTCCAAAGTAAATCTCAACTATCAAATAATTTCAACAGTATTTCAAGTATCTCTAATAGATGCCCTTTTTGTTTTAAACAACTACAATATGCTAATCATATCTAAATAACATTAATAATTCCTTAATATCATCATGTGTCTAGTCACTCTGCCTATTTCCGTGGCTGTCTCCTGAGAATTATTGTTTGTTTTACAATTTCTGTTGGAATTGGGATAAAATATGGTCCATATACTGAAACTGGTTAATATGTCTCTCTTTTGTTATTTTGGTTTTCTCTCCCTCTCTTCTTTCTTCTAATTTTTGGTTGAAAAAACCAAGTCTCTCCCACAATTGCTTTTTTTTTTTTTTTTTTTTTTTTTTTTTTTTTTTTTTTTTTTTTGAGCGGGAGAGAGAAATGGCAGGCGGAGGGGGAAGGGGAGAGGGAGACAGAGAATCTTAAGTAGGCTCCACACTCAGTGCAGAGTCCAATGTGGGGCTCGATCTCATGACCCTGAGATCATGACCTGAGCTGAAATCAAGAGTGGGACGCTCAACCGACTAGGCCACCTAAGCACCTCTCCCACGGTGTCATTTAAAATGTTCGACTGTGCCCAGTATTTTCTCTAACCTAGTGGTTAGATCTGGAAGCCTGACCAGAATCAGGCTGAATTTTTTAAGCAAGGCTACGTCACAGATGGTGTGGTGTGGTTCCAACAGGAGGCACGAAACGTCTGCTTTCCTTTTTGGGGACCAACCATTGAAGTTTGGGGTACCCTGAGTCCAGGCAAACTTCACTTATACAAACTCAATCTTAAAATCTGACACTGTATTTCTTAACAGCACATCTTTTTTGATTTGTTCTGACATGAGGTATCACTACTTTAACTTAATTTCTTTGTTACTTCTCTTCCAAGTGGAGCAGTTACCAATTCACGGTCATGCATTTTCATTAGTTTCCTTTATCTCGTTCTTTTTTTTTTTTTTTTTTTGGTCACTCCACTCTTCCAGGTAAAAGCTAGTCCAATACAGTGGCAGTCATACACATGGCCAGATCCTGCCATCCTGTCAGCATTTAGTGGCTGCATTAAAACCGATGGCTGTTTCATCACCATAATAAATTTCAGCTCGATTAGGCTGCAGATCCAGTTGCTAGCTCCAGAAGGGCTTCGCCAGAACGAAGTAAAGAGTGGCAGGAGACAGCTTTTTCGAAACAACAAATCACTTCATCTGTGTCTGCTTCAGCAGCAGTGCTTAGGGGAATTCTGCGTCTGATCAAGAGTAACAACGCCTTTCTGAAGATGAACAACGGTGATGGGTTCCTGATCTGGCTGATAATGTTGTGCCTTCGGCTCTGAGACACACTTCCACTAAGAGTTTTTCTTGCTCCATCTTAATTTGGTGAAGAGAGCCCTCGGTGTAGGTTTTGAGCAGATTTATCTGTTCTTCTCACCCCAGCATTAAGAATAAACCCGCACCCAGCACATTATACCAAACTTCGAAGCTGCTACAGTTAATGCTAACTCAAACGTGACTTTTCAAAGCCTTTTATGTTCTGTTCTTTATGCAAACTTCATTATCAAACATTTTTTTTTATAGATTTTATTCATTTATTTGAGAGAGAGAGAGACAGCCAGCGAGAGAGGGAACACAAGCAGGGGGAGTGGGAGAGGAAGAAGCAGGCTCATAGCAGAGGAGCCCGATGTGGGGCTCGATCCCATAACGCCGGGATCACGCCCTGAGCCGAAGGCAGACGCCCAACCGCTGTGCCACCCAGGCGCCCCCATTATCAAACATTTTGATGCCAATTTGAAAGACATTATTATACCGTCTGGTGAAACAGTCTCTGGCATACAGTAAGCACTCAAACATTACTGAGTGAGTAATGAATATATAAACAAAATGGGTGCTCATTAAGTAAACCTTCAACATACCTTGAGTGAGTTTGACAGATTATAATCTATGAGCCAGAGTCCTTACGTGCTGGGTTCCACAGAGTTCTGCTGTGGGTCAGCCTTGGTCTGGGGCTCGGAAGCTTCTCCCTGGGCCCCTTTATCCATGGATCTGTCTCTCACTGACACCTTGAGCTGCATCTTGGGACCCGATCTCTTGCCAGACTTCAGACTCTTATTTCCAGTTTCTCCTAGACATCTCCACTTACGTTTCCCACCAGCATTTCAAACTCCACCCATTCGAAGCTGAATTCATCACCTTCCATCCCTATATGTCTACCCTGGTGAATGACTCTACATCATCTGAGACTCATCCTTATTCATCCCTAACATCCAGTGAGTTGCCAACTCCTGTTGGTTATGCTTAGTACAGCTGTCCCCCTCTCTCTATCCATCCCCACAGATCCCAACTGAACCCAGGCTCTACTAACCTCTCTCTTAGACAACTTTAACAGTCTCATAATAGCTTTCCACACCCTTGTCTCCTCTTATGCTCAAACACTCCCCTGGTCCCCAGCCCCTTGAACCCATTGCCACCAAATCAGATCTTATTTCTCTCTGCTTAGAACCCTTCATTGGCAACCCCATCCTCTCCTAACCTAGAAATAATGTGACCATGTCATTATCTTCTAACCCAGGACCCTTTCAGAGTGAAAAGTGGCACTGTTCACAGTTACACTGGTACAGCAGTCAAAACTGAGACCGTCCCAGGCAAACCTTCACGGAAGATCCTCCCACAGCACTGGTCACATCTCCCCCATGCTCCCCAACCTCTGAAACTAACCCACTACTTTCAGTTTCTGGAACCTGTCGCTGCTCTCTCACCTCTGTGCCTCTGTACAAACTTGTCTTCCCCTCCTAAACTATCCTTCTCTCCTGGCACATTTCAATTTATCATTTAAACTTGCTTTAAACATCATCTCCCCTGCGAAGCTTTCTCTCAAACCTTCCAGCTGATCTGGTTACGTACTCCCACGTGCCGACATCATGCCTTAGACTCATTCCCGTGGTAGGACCTGGGCCCCTGCCCTGCCCACATGGGATGTATCTGCCCCCCCTTCCTGTGAGCTCTGCTGGGTGAGTGTCAAAGTCTTGTCCATCGTTATCGCCCCAGCATCTATGGCGAATCGCAGGTCTATACCCGGTGGGTATGTCCCATGTCGTTTCTCAGTCATGTCTTCCGTTTAATAAAAACTGTTTGCCTTAGCTGCTATTTCAGCATAACTAATGAAAGATAAGAAAATGAGAGAGGAAGAAATGAGTAGTCAGTAGCTCCTAACACCAGCCCTGTATATCACAGATCACTGCCACATTAAAGCATTTTCTTTTTTAAGGAGAGCTTTGGAATTATAGAATCTGAGCTGGTGGCAGAATTCCTATAGGAGGCCACGAAAGGAAAATAGGCATGGAGATAAGCCAGCAGCACATCTGTCATTGTTCACTACATTCTTGAAGCTTCTAGGATAAAGTAAATCCAATGTCAAAATAAAACAAACCTGCTGAGTATTCATGGGGTCCCAGGCAGGGGTGGAGAGAATGACAGGAATCTTGCCACCATGACAGTAGGAACACGGAGATGGGAAACCCACTAGCATACTTTCACACAGCACTCTACAGTTGGCAAAGCGCTACGCATTTTAACATCCGACCTTCAAGACCACAGCCTTCGATGCACCCTGAGGCTCAACCACCGTTTCTCGAGCTTTGGCCAAATCGCTGGGATCCCAGAACAATGCTCCTTTCGCAGCCGCAGCCCGAGAACACTACAGGCCTGACTTCGTGGTGCTTCCTTATGCAAAACCCTTCAGCATCCAAGGTAAGAACTAGAGCTCCGAATGTTCTATCACCCACCTGTCATTTTATGGCCAGGGATATTCTAGAGTGGCTGCCAGGAACAGAGCCAAGCCAGGGACATTCTCACATCAGGCCCCAGCTGGCCACAGCTGTAGCAGGTGCGTGGTGGGGCCCCATTCCCTCATGTAACACACACACACACACACAGGCCGCTATCACATCCTCTGTGTCGGACAAGGGAGCTGTGCTCTAAAGTGGCAGCAATGTGCAAGCTCACGCTGAGCCCCAGCCTTGGAGCCAAACTGACAAGACGATGCCCCCACAGAGAGAGAATAGATCTGAGGTTCTAAAATATATCCCACACGTAGATGCCAAAGCTCCTGAAATGTCAACATTAAAAATCTACTTCTCATGGAGAAAACATCAGTTTTAGCATCTTTTAAATACGCAGACACACCTCAGAGAGGGAGAGCACTAAGATATCGATCACTAGCACTCCAGTGTGAATTAGTCCGTGAATTCACTACCTTCCTTAGCCACACCTGTTCCTAGAGAGAGGAGATCACTGGGTATCTTACCGGAGTAAGAGACAGTTAAAGGTAGAGAGCGAGGAAGACTAATTTAAAGGGGAGGTGGGAGTACCAAAGAGGAACTCGGCCAGCCTCACAATTTTACCCAGGGCCCCTCTAAAAGGAATACCATTGCAATGCCCTGGTAAGAACTCACCCTCATAATATTTGGCATTCCTTTCTTATCACTGACACTAATAAATTAGTATAACGGGAACATCCACAAGGATTCCAGTCCCAGTGCTCTAGTGTTTCTAGTGTTACAACTAAGGAAGACAGAACCTTGATACGATTTAGTCCTTGAGAGGTGGCATAACTCTTAAAAAAAGGAAGTCACATGATGACTATGGCACAATGACACCTGGTCTACTGTGCACGGCCTCACTCCATCGGTCCCATGTAACTTAGTGCAGAAGGGTAGCTCAGCACGTTGAGAATCTCACCCACTCCTCGCTCTGCCTCTTACCATGGCTGGGTTTGTCTCTACCACAGTTTTGCCCATGTTGCATGTGCCATGAGAATGTTCTACCAACAGTGTTCTATAATACCACATTATATTTTATTTGACGGAGCTATCAGTAGACTCCTTTTTCTCACAAATCCTCTATGTACAAGATACCAAGCAAAACAAAAAGGGTTTTGAGCTGACCAAACCGTAATCTGGAGAGCTTTTTCATGTCCAAGTATCCCACGTATTTGCTAATTTCAATATTGGAGCAAAAAGATACGATGCAACAATTGAGGCAACAGATGGAAAAATTAAACATTAACATTAAAACAATTCTCCCACATGAATAACGGTCAGAGGAGAGGAGAGAAAACCAATTTTCAAAGGTGTCACCAATTTGCAAAATGCCAACACCAAAAGGACAAACCATTAAACCACATGTTTAAAAGTCTTCACAGGATTTTAGTAATGGTAGAGTGGCTTTTAATAGACTAACCCTCCCAACACAAATAATTAAAACCTCGAGAAATATATATTAAAACAAGTAGTTGATAACACTGGAGAGCACCCAAAAAAGGACAGAAATTGGAGGGAATCTGACACTTGAAAGAAGGGACTTGCACTGGTCAAGATCCATATTTATAGGTCATCTCCCAAGGTTATTCCCCAGGCTGCACAGGGTCGAGTGAAAAGAATTTTACTGGCTTGAAGAGTGAAATGACAAGATTCAGGACTAATAGATGACTGGAAATTGAGCAGAGAAGTCCTGGAAAAGATATGGCCCCAGAGAGATGAATCCCCAAATCTATAAACCCCTGCTATCTGTGCATCACAGAGAGACTCAGGGAAGTCCACCAAAGCAGTAACCAGAAGGCTGAGAGAAAGGAGTTGAGACGTCTGCTATTTCCCACCATAGGAGAGAGAGTTTGAAGGCCAAGTCCCGCAAAGTTAAAAGGACGTAAAACACCTTAGGCTTTCCACTGACACCCCAACTTGGTTATGCCTTACAAGTGAACACTATGTCTTAGGACTATGAACTTTGTCCAAACACTAAGGGGAAAAGTAAAAACAAAAAACCCCCACAAAATCCCACTCTCAAAAGCCTTCACAATTTTAAGGTGATAGTCAGTAATTTGCTGGGGAAAAAAAAAGAAAAAAAGAACAAAGGAGAAAAACCATATGCTTGTGTCAATGATAAAGAATAAGCCCTTGCCAAAATTTTACAATCACTCTTGATTAAAAGAAAGAAAGAAAGAAAGAATACCAAACTTATCAGAAAACTAGGACTTGAAAGAATTTCCTTGATTGTGATGAAAAGTATATACAAAGTGCACACGGCTAACATCATACTTACTAGG
>NW_024425008.1:36938545-36993120 GCF_017311325.1 Ursus maritimus
AAGACTAAATTCCTTCCTCCTAAAACTGGTTATGAGACAAGGAGGTCTGTCCTCAAGGCCTCTGGGCACAATAAGGCATGAAAAGGAACTAAAAGCCAAAAATATTAGAAAAGAAAAAGAAAACTACCTTATTCATAGACAACATGATTATTTACAGAGAAAACCCTAAGATATCTACAAAAAGAAGAAGAAGAAGGAGGAGGAGGAGGAGGGGAGAAAAACCTATTAGAACTAATAAATGAAATTTTGTAAGGTCATAGGATGCAAAGTCAAGCAAAATGTTCATTTCTATATACTGTTATCAATTTCCAAAATAAAAATTTTAAAATACCATTTATAACAGCATCAGGAGTTTAAAATACTTAGGATTACATTTTTAAAAATATGTGCAAGATCTCTATGTTGAAAATTATATAGAATATTGCTAATATTGATATGGATGAGAGACATTAAAGACCATCAGTAAATGGAGAAACATACCAAGTTTATGGATTTGAAGACGTTCACAGTCGTTAAGATGGCAGCTCTCCTCAAATTGATGGATAGATTCAATACAACTTCAATTCAAAATTCAGTAGGCTTGTGTGTGGAAATTGATAATCTGACTCTAAAACTGACATCAAAATTTAAAATACTGAGAATAACTAAAATAACCTTCAAACAAACAAACAAAAAGAACGTGTTTGGAGGACTCACACTATTTAGCCTTACGTCTTACTATAAGGCAACAGCAATGAAGATGGTGTGGTGTTGGCATAAAGACAAACAGATCAACAGAACAAAATAGACAGTTCATAAATAGATCCACAGTAGGGCCAACTGATTGGTGACAAAGGTTCGAAGAAAAAAGAAAGTCTTCAAGAAATACTAGGGAATAAAACAACTGGATTATAGTATAGGGAAAAGAAATCTCAACCCCTCCACACACAGATATTAATTTAAGAAGAAACAAAGACCTAAATATAACATGACACAGACCTAAACATAAAAGCCTATAATCCTCTAAAAGAAAATAGGACAACATTACTGTGGCCCTATGACAGATTTCTTATAGAGGATAAAAAATGTATAAACTATGAAAGAAGAGATTGATAAATTGGACTTCAGAGAAATTTAAAACTTCTGCTCACAGACACCATTAAGAAAGTGAAAAGGCAAGCACACACTGGGAGAACGTATTCACAATATAAATTCCTCACAAAGGATGCTTTCTAGAAAACATAAGCAACTATAAATCAGTAACAAAAAGACAAACCAAATTTCAGAAAACAAAAAGACCTGAACTGGCACTTGGGAAGAGAATGACCAATAAGCACGTGAAGAAGTATTCAACACCAGGGAAATGCAAATTAAAACCACAAGATATCATTTTATACCCACTAGACTGTCTAAAGTTAAAAAGAATGATCATACCAAGTGTTGGTGAGGATAGGGAATAATCGGAATGCTCATACATTGCTGGTGCGAGTATAAAAATACAATCACTTTAGAAAAACATTTGAGAGTCTCTTATAAAGTGAACATATATTTCCTCTATTGCCCAGCAATTCCAAGGCTACATATCCACCCAAGAGAAAGGAAAGGGTACGTCGACAAAAATGTATGTATGAGTATAGCAGCATTATTCATAATGACTCCAAGTGTCCATCAAGAAGAGAATGGGTATGTAATGGAATAGGACACCAATACATACAATGGCATGAGTGGATCTCACAGAAACTACACTATGTGCAAGAAATCGGACACCAGAGAGAACATACTACATAGTTCCATTTATATGAGCTTCCAGGATAGACAAAACTAATCTTTGGTGAGAAAAGTAAAACAAAACATCTCATTTATAGCCTCTGGCAGCAGGGGACTGACTGGGAAAGGACACAAGGGAACTTTCAGAGTGGTGGAAATGTTCTTTATCTTGGATCAGGGTGCCGGTGACATGGCTGCATGCATTTGCCAAAACTCAAATTCCTCACTTCTCATCTGTTCATTTCACTGTATATACATTTTATCTCAATTCAAAAAAAAAAATTAGGGAGTAGGAGGTGGGGGTGACACCAGGGCAAGAGGAACAGAATCCCCTTAAGGGCAGAATGAGATAAAGAGTGTAAGAACGAGAACATGATCCTTAAATTTTTTTAACACATTCAGGGCAAACTGAAAAGCTGGCTCAAAAACCAAACATCTAAAATACAATTTGATAGACATGAATGAAAAGAGGCAAGAACCAATTCAGCTAAAATGGTGATGAAAATAAAACTCAGTTTGTCAAACAAATCTTGAGAATGCCAGATTTAGCAAATATATTTAATCTGGCAATCCAAGCCAATAGATCATTAGAAACAAAATACCAGCCAACCCAACATACAACAATTTTTAAAGCATCTTTTACAAAATGCCAGTTTTATAACTTCCATGTTAGAAAGTCCTACTGAGTAGGAACTAAGGTTACACTTTTACCAGAAACGACCCAAAGCCCATCCTTACCTTCAGTGAAGCTCCCTGTTAGGGTTATTACCACAAATACCTTCCCTTCTGGCTCCAGGTCCACCTAGAAAGAGAAAAGAGTTGTGTGTTATATTCTAATTTTAAAGTACTTTTTGTGGGCCTCAAATAATTCTTCACAAAGAGGCCCAGCTGTGCAAATCACAGCCATCAATCAGACCTAAGTCTTTCATTCAACAGCAGAGGGGCAAGAAACAAGTGAAAGCACAAGACACTGTAAAGGTAGAAAAGAATCTAAGGGAAATCGCTCTTTCGATGTTTCCCCTTGTCTTGAATTTTATTCTCTTCCATTCTGGCTCTGTGATATTATTGAGAAGCACCTGTAAACCTGGTCACTGTTTCTAAGATATCCCTATAGTACGTCAGAGCAACACTTTATTAAACCACATGGCAGGTAGGTGCACCTGGGGGGCTCAGTCAGTTAAGCATCCAATTCTTGATTTCGGCTCAGGTTGTGATCTCAGGGTCGTGGGATTCAGCCCGTTGGGCTCTGCGCTCAGCAGGAAGTCTGCTTGAGATTCTCTCTCTCTCTCTCTCTCTCCCTCCCTCCCTCCCTCCATTTCCCTCTTCCCCCGTCCTTTCTCTCTCTCTCAAATAAGTAAATCTTAAAAAAAAAAATAAATAACCACATGGTAGGTGTATGAAATAGAGAAACAATGGCAACATACAAGGTAATAAACAAATGTGGCATGGTCAACTGCAACCTTTCCTTTTAGGAAGCAAAAAGTATGAGAAGAGTACTGTCTCCATCTCTACCATTTTCACTTGAGTGTAACCGATCTTCCGCTAGCGCAAGGAAGGCCATTCAGGAGCTTTGCATTCACGACTCTTGCCTGTTCCTGGAGTATCAACGTCCCTTAAAGCTCTTATCTGTGCGCTGAGATATCGAGCCACCCAGTGTGCAAACTCAGCAGCTTGCAGTCTCCCGGCTCCACCCTGCCCTGGTGCCGCTTGCCTCTGGACGCCAGCGGCGCCCTCTAGATCTGCTCCGATCTCACTAGCCCAGGTGGACAGGCTCTGCCCTCTTCATGTTGGGTGCTAACTTTGAACTACCCAAGAATACCTCTAAGCCTTGGATTGTGAGGTTCTTTGGGACCCAAATACATGAATTTACAATCGTTAAAATCTTGTCGGAGTCAGCCCGTCGCTCCATTCCTGCCTTTGACCCTTCCTCAGAGAGAGAGGTCCAGAGGAGCTGAGTACAGATACAGCAGATCATTTTTGGTACAATATTACATGAAAGAAGCTGCAAATCACAACCGTGCCCAAACCAGACGAGAACACGGCCTCCAGCCTCAGTGCCACAGCTGCTTCTGGACTCTGGACAAGGTCCTTAACCACCCCAAGCTTCACGCTTCTCGTCCAAAAGTCTGTGACATCACTATTCAGCATTTCTGCCATGGCTTCCACCAGATGAGCTCAAAGAGCCTTGGCAAAACTACTTATGTTTTTACATACCCACAGGTGACAAAGAGCAGGGGAAAAATGCAGTGACCTTCCCCTAGCTTACCACCACATATTTTTAATGCCACACCCTGATTACATACTTTTTCAAAATAAAAGATGCTTGCTTTGTTCTGACTCAGAAAGCTCTGCCCGTACAACAGCCTATCCTTATATGCCCCCCATTCTTCTGCACAAAATCTGCTATTAATGTGTTACCGCAGTGCAAATCATCCAGCGTTCAAATCAGCTACTTACATCATGACGACCGCTAAGTTAACAATATCCCCTGAACTGTCTTAATGCCACTTGTGAACCTTTATGGAACAGTTCTGAAAATAGAGCTCTCTGGAGAGATGACTAAACAGGATGTCAGTCTCTAATTGTCTCCACTCTCTGCCTTGACTTGTTTCAAGTCAAAAATATGTTATTTTTAAAAGCCACTCCCTCCTCTACACCATAAAGGCCTGGCAGAGAGCACACACAGGCACACACAGTCATCCTCGCAACACAAGCTGCTGCCGGCACCGAAGAACCGCTGCCAGCCTCCGGACAGACAGATCACCGGGGCCGCCTCCGAGATGCTCCAGCCCACGGCCAGCGTGGAAACGCCGTCCAACATTGCCCTGCGGGCCCACAAAGAAGGCCACTCCTCCCCCCACCATGGGTCCGGAGCTGCTCTGACAGCCAGGGAGTCCACTGCGCAGAATCAGGAGTTCTCACAGGTAGAACAGGTTTGCTTCCTCTGTGTTGACCAGTGCCCCTATCGCCAAGGAAAAGCCAGACTCAAACACCAGCTTCGAGCCTACTCTACCTAAACCCCTGACCTTAGAAAGGTTACAAAAGGCGGGTTTGACATTAGTTTGACATGAAAACAACAGAGTTGGGTTGCACACAACTGGGATTCTGGAAGAATAAATATGCACCTGTCACACAGGACAAGTACTACCCCCACAGCTGGCCTCTTTCATTCCTACAGTGCACAGAAAGATCTCTCTCTAAAAGCAGAAGCTTAGCAACCAATAGTTTCCACGCACTGATCCTAGTCTTACCCCTACAGCTCTGGTGGCTATTTTCTCTCCAGCTAGAACATTCATTCCAGCCTCCAGGAACTGCACTTCAGCTCTTATTCGAGAACTACCCCTCCCTTACAGGTAGTCCAAACGATTCAGCTGGGATTCTGCTCCCAGCTCCACTGGCCACATGACCCAGGCCTTGCCAATCAGGGCACTGAATTCCTCAGCCACAATGACTGGCCTGGAGCGGACACATGCCCTCTATCCAGTCAGCTGAGTAATCACTACTCTCTTCCCACAGTAACTGGCTCAGGTTTGGGCACAAAATCCAAGTAGGTCCAATTAGGGGTCCTGGATCTATAAGAAAGAGACAAGATCTCACTTCTGCTGAACTGTAATCTAGAAGGACACTAACTTGGGAGTGTCCAATACCCTTCCTGCCACCACATTGGGGTGGAGAAGGAAGCCAGCTGAGAAGAGAAAGCTGAGAGACAGAGAGACCAGATCCTGATATCACTTAAACCCTGAGATCCAGCCTTGCTTGATTCTTCTAGACTTTTCAGTTATTTGAGCCTGTAAATTTCTTTCACTTTGGCCAGTTTGAGTAGGGTGTTCTATCACTGGCACCCAAAGACTTACCCAAATTGGCAGCCAAAGAGAACAAGTCAGATATTTAAAAACAGTCATCACCTCCTCTCTACATCTTCTAACATCCATGCTACCACCTACAACCTGACCCTCTGCCTCCCTCTGGCATTGAAGCAGCTCCTGCAACACTTGGCATGTGCCACTGTCAAATCCAAAGATATGCCTGTCTTCATCTCCACTGATCTCTGCTGCTCTGATCCTCGCAGTTTCCTTTGTCACGAATCTCCTTGCTTCCAGGACACCCTCTTCCCCAGTCTTCCTCTCACTCTTCTCTTCCCTGTCTCAGGCTCCTTTCCAGCATCTCCCTCCCTCTCCCCTTCCCCCTCCCCCTTCCCCTCTCCCTCCCTCCCTCCCTCCCTCAGGTTGCCTTTAAATCTTGCTAAGTCCTCTTTTTCTTCCATTGTAAGATTCAGCCTTATGATTTCAGCACCAACTTGAGATTCTTTGGGGCAGGAGTAGGAGAAAGAAACACACATATCCGAACCTCCAAAAGGGTACAGGCTAAAGACAGGAGGCAGTGTCGTATTCATTTCCTAAGTCTCTAGCACAGACTTCACTCCCAAACCTATATATGCACCTTTTCTGAAAGTCTCCACCCCCTTGTCCCACTGAGACAAGTTCCTTTAATTCGATATGTCAACATGCCCAGAATCCAAATTCTTATCGTATGCCCCCTTAATTGACTCCCCCCAGCCCTGACTGCACCACTGACTCAGCAGCCCAGGCTCCTCGCCACATACATGTAATTCTACTAGATCCCAACCAACACACTTTTTGTGCCTCTCCTAAACCTACCTCTTCCTCCCTACTCCTACCACCATGCCTCACCTGGCCACCTGCAATGGCCTTCTAGCTATTTCCTGTCTCCAGACTCACCCTCCCCCAACTGCTGCCAATGACAGGTTTCAAAAATGAAAATCCAACCATGTGACTTCCTAATTTAAAAATCCTTCAGTGTTTCCTCTCCCTTCCATGATCAGGTCCGAACTCCTTAGCCTGGCACATTCTGCATGCTGTGTCCCCGCCACGTCAAACACATACATCCTGCACCCCCGCCTCTTCTAATTACTTGTAGACTCTCCAGGGAGGCATGTCTTTTCATTTAATCTGAGAGATCAACAAAACATGTTACATTCAGACAGCATACTGGGGCATGTAGCCAAAATTGTGAAAAATACACATTACCTGTACGACACTTATTGCCTAGTGACTGGGGGCATGCAATCTTTGTCGCTGGAAAACCCTTTCCTCTCTTTGTCAAACTCCTCTTTATCAATCAAGACTCAATGCAAGTGATGGACATTAAGGAGGGAATGTGATGTAATGAGCACTAGGTATTATATAAGTCTGATGAATCACTGACCCCGACCTCTGAAACCAATAATACATTGTATGTTAATTAATTGAATTTAAATTAAAAAAAAAAGACTCAACTTAAAACTCATCTTTAGAGGAAGATCTTCCTAGACCTCTTGAAGCAGTTGGCCAACTCTGCACCACTACAGAGACCATCCCGGCAACCCACATCATGTTGCAATCATTATGCCCTGTCCCGTAGAATCTTACCTTGAACAAAAGCAGACTGAAACATTCATGGAACTAATGAGTAAATAAGTTAATAAATATGGATATCCCAAGCTCCTTCATCAGCTTCATTATAGGGCATGGTTTTCTCCTCCCAACATTCTGATCAGTTTCCTCTAGATGTGCCCTATTTTCTCCATAGGCCCTTAAAGAGAGAATATCAGCCTTCTCTCTCACAGGGGAGAGCAAGATTATGACCAACCTTGACCTTGACAGTGACACTGTTACTGATGCAGCTACAGACTGCACGAGCACTATGAGAAGCCCTAGGGACCCAGACTGAATTTGCTATGAACCAAAACCTTTGCATCTCTTCTATGGGCCATAAGGGTCTGCTTCCCACATCCTGTGTAGTGATTAGGCCCCAAATCCTAGGAGCTTCATGTTTTTTCCCTAGAACTTCAGCTTGTTCTAGGCCCCAGGGTTTGCTGAATCCCAAATCCAGTTGGTTCAAATCACTTTCCTTCTCAGCTTTACGGACTCCAGGGCCTAAGGGACCTACGTCATCATCTAAAGCACTGAGACAATGTCCAACAGAACAGGGCTGAGGCCAGAGTGCTAGGGGGACTTCACATAGAAACGGACATATTTAGCATGCTTTCTGTAACAGACATTCAGGGAGGAATGATTATACTAACCCTTCTCCCCGCAGACCACTTCTGTGGATCAGGAGGGCAACTCCTGGGCCCTGGTCAAGACTCAATAAGCAATGAACTTTTTAAAAATGACATTCTAATATACAGATAAATGAGAAAAATTCAGGGTCAACAAATGGTGCTGTAACCACTGGATGTCCACATGCAAAACAGAGAACTTCAACTCCAACATTGTAATATACACAAAAATTAATTCGAAATGGATCACAGACCTAAATGAAAAACTTAAAATTTAATACTTCAAGAAAAATACACAAGGGAAAACTGGGGGGGACTCTGAGCTAGACAATTTTTTCTAGATATGAAACCAAAAGCGCAATCCATGAAAGAAAACCAATGATAAATTGGCCTTCATCAAAATTAAAGTTTCTGCTCTTTGAAAGACACAGTCAAGAGTATGAAAGATGAGTCACAGATTAAGAGAAAATAGTTGTAAATCGTATATCTGACAAAATATCTGTATCCAGGATTAAGAACTTGCAAAACTCAATAATAAGAAAATAAACAATCCAACTTTTCAAAAACGGGTTTCATCACTTCACATTTCACCAAAGAAGATATACAGACGGCAAATAGGTACAAAAAACAAGCTCAACATCATTACTCACTGGAGAAATGCAATTTAAAACCACAATGCAACAACAACAACATATACCGACTAGGCTGGCTAACATTGAGAAGTCCGACCATACTGTTTGTACAAATATGGAACAGCTGGAATCCTTACACACTGCTGATGGGACTGAAAAATGGTACCATTACTTTGGAAACAGTTGGATATTTTCTTAAAATGTTACATGTACACCTCCCATTTGATCCAGCCATTCCCCTCCCGGTAATTGCCCAAGAATTAAGACAGCATATGTCCATACAAAGGTATGTACACAAATGCTCAGAGGAGCTTTTTTCTTAAACGTGGTAAAGCCACACACCGGAATAGTACTCAACAATAAAAAGAATGAACTGTTGATGCACGCAACAACATGGAAGAATACTGAATGAAAGAAACCAAACGAAGAGTACATTCTGTCTAGAAAAGGCAAACTTATCTATATTGACAGAAAACTCATCAGTGGTTGCCTGGGGATGGGAGTACAGAAAATAGGACAAGTGGTAGCGAGGGATTACCAAAATGAGAGTACCCAGACAATTAAATGGAGAAAGAATATTCTTTTCAACTAATGGTGCTAAGAAAACTGGATATCCACATGCCAAGGAATGAAGGCAGCCCCTACCTTTTACCATATGTAAATATGGACTCAGAGTGGGTCACAGACCCAATGCAAGAGCTAAAGCTATAAAAATCTTACAAGAAAGCATAGGATTAAATTTTCCTGAACTTGGGTTAGGCAATGGTTTCTTAGGTGTGACATCCAAGTACGAGATATGACATCAAGTACAGGATCTGTACAAGTGACCAAAAAAAAAAAAATTGATAAATTTCAAAATTAAAAAATCAAAATTAAAAACAAACAAAAAGGATCACTGCCCAGATACCCTTTCCAAAATGCCACCCTCATCAACTTTCCCCAGCCAAGCTTCCGCGGGCTTCCCAATGCCTTCAGAATAAAATTCAAGCTGCTCCACCTAGCTTTCTGGGCCACCTGGGTTCCCTTTTCACTGCCTCCCCACTAATTTATCCAAACCTCTCTTTCAAGCTTCCATTCTTTAAACCAGCTCTTCTGGTCAGGCCTGTCTCCTCACCAGGGCATAGCCACACCTTTGCTCATGCTGTTGTCTCTGCTTGGAAAATCTCTCTTCGCCTATCCATTCATTCAAACCTTTACTGAATTATTCCGAGGGCTGGGATCATCGCCAGGTGCTCAGGATTTCCCAAAGTAGTTCCCTGGGGCTGCAGGTGGGATGTGTAACCAAGGGCACGTGACAAAAACGATGCAGCCCCAGGAAGGAACTTCTGCCAGGAAGATCTTGACATGCACATTGATCCCTCCAGTCTCAATATTCCTATCTCAATTATTATCTTAACACTTATCTACGCCCTTGAACAATTAGATAAATTTCACATACTTCTATCTTGTCACTTGCACTAAGTCTGTATGCTCCATTCCAGTAAGATCTGACACTTTTATGTTCCCCGAAGGGCCTAGTAGAGGTCCTTGAACCAAGTAAACACTCCAAATATCTATTGGTTTGGTGTTGAATTGGAAGTTTTGTTTGTCTACCTCAATTTCATCACCTATAAAATAGGAACAATATTTTATCTTATAATAAAAATGTGACAGCAATTCATAAAATAGAAAAGCACTCCAAGATGGCACCAAGGCATACCAGTAGCATATGGACTGCATGGGCCCACTGCTTAGCAATCATGCTGTGCTCACGTGATATACCCACCAGATCTCCAGGAGCCCCTTTTTGCCCCCACTACGCTGCTAGCCAAGGGTTGCTTTCCCCCTGGCATCACTTGAGCAAGTCACTTACATCCTGAATCCAGCTCCTTGGCCATGAAATGAGAGGGTTGTCTAAAAACCTTTCTAGCTCTGATGTTGCATGATTCTAAACAGGCTTGGATAAAAGCCTGCACACAGGACTCAACGGAAACACTCATTTAATTAGCTGGTAATAATTTACAACCATTTCCCTTCACAAAAGGCATTAGAATTGATCATAGACAGGAACCTTCTGTCTACTTAATATTCATCTTGTCCTGGGATAAGCAGAGGGATCTAGCATGTTAAAAGAAAAAACAATCCTTTATTTGGGCAAAGGTAGAAGTTCACCTCGACTCTCCGGGCCTTGAGCCAGCCATCTGTGATATCCAGATTTTTGGCTTGGTGGCTTGTCTCTGCAACTCTTCTAAGTCTTGCTCTAGGGATAAGTAACAACCTAAAAACATGATAAAGTATTTCATAATTCTCTTCCACCTGAAACTATCAGGCTTAAGAATGAGAGTTCTAATTCCTAGAGGAAAAAAATACAGGATTGGCCCAATAACTAACAAGGAGGTGTGTGGCTGTGTTCTTTAGTAATAGAAATACTAGCTACTATGTCTTGAGTTCATCAGTGCGTAGGAGCGAAGGGCCTAACCTACATCGTTTCTCACCTTCACCACCTGCAAGGTAAATATCACCACCACCACTATACAGACGGGGGAAAATAGAGGCTCAGCGAGGTTATGGAATTGACCAAGGTCACCAGCAGTGAAGGCCAAGCCAAGACCCAGATTTAGGGAAGATCCCATCCTGGTTCCATAGCAGCCTGCCTCAATGGGCTGTGTGTGACTGCATCTGCCTATAGGTTACTGCAGCCTTGCCCACTGCTTTGTTCCCCTGATGCCAGCTTGCCTGGGCTTCTGGCATGTGAGACCATCACATCACCCGTCTCCTGTGGGAACTCAGCAAGACTCATGCCGTCCGCACCTGAGGGTGCTCCCCGACAAATGCCAGGCTTCAGTGTACCAGGCTCACCTCTTCACTGCCAAGGCCAGTGGGCGTGGCCCCAGACCAGCCTAACAGTGTCACTAGATGGCTCCCTACGGGGTATGAGGCAGGAGCTGCTAAGTGTGGCAAGTCTGTGCTGTGGCTGGTGAAAAGCAGCAGGCAGCTCAGGACCCATTAGTCAGCTGCCGGGAGGACCCGAGTCAGTGTCATGTGCTGTAGACACACAATGCGTCCCCTCACTGTGGGAAGGAGTTTAGAGCAAAAGAGGGTGAATGAGGCAAATCCTACAGCCCTGCTGATTTTCTATTTTCCGTCTAACAATCAGAGAAGTTTTAGGAGTGAAACGCACACTAAGAAGTACCACAGATTAAAAATTACCAGAAACAGGTGGCAAAAACTGAACAGAGAAGTGAGGCTTATCAAATCTGACTGAAGTTGAAAGTGAAGGAAGATATTATCCTTATTTTAGTGATTAAATCCTCCTCTTGCCAAGTCCAGACCCTCCACTGTGGTGAGAGAAGGGGATGGGAAAGAGCCCCGGGCTGTGACCACAGCTCTGGTGAAGGACATCTGGTAGACTAGCCTTTAAGTCTTTTTCATATCTAATATTCCATGGCTCCAAGTCAGAAGTGGTTTCTGAACTCCCTGAGCAAGTAAAGATGTTTGAAGACTACTAAAGAATCTGTCTCTAAAATTCATACTTAAGGCTCATAACTCTTCACCAGCCCAGCTACACATACCAGCAAAACCACTGTAAATTTAAATTTAGAATTATTTCAACTCAGAGCCAATTACCCCCATGTTCTAGCATAAACAATGTCTCTTCTGGCAAAGGTAAAAGTCTAGTGCATTAAAATTAATTTTTCGAAGTTTCTCTGCCCATAATGAAAAATCAGGAATAGTCAAGATTGGATATCTCTGCCGACTGATTTTTTTTTCCCTCTGCCAAGGAGTAGGCTAAGGAGAGAAAGAAGTGGTGTACAGCATGTTCTAAGCTCTGTGGGTATGTCTCTCTCAATCTTTGACTCCAGTATCCAAGGGACTGAAAATGTAAATTAAATGAAAGTTGCCTTAGGCTCTTCAAAATGCTCCACTACAAGTCCTCCCCCTTTACCTCTTAGGGAGCTTAATTTGGTGCTGCAAGGTTTACCTGACGCCTCCTTTGTGAATGAGGACAGAGGCTCTGAAGGGACCTGCCTAGGCCCCCAGGCAGTCTAGAACTGTTAGCGCTGCTCCTAATGGACTAAACAGAACAGGCTAAGCCCTTGTGAAGAAGCCGAACACCTGCCCTGGAAAACAGCAGAGGCCTCTCAAAATAGCAGCCTCCAGAACTAAGAAGGCACCCTCCTTCTCCTCCAAGAGGGTCTCCACAAGGACCTCATGCCAGAGCAGACACTGAATCTAGAGCATACTCTGAATCTAGTAATTGTGTTCCCTCTCCATATTGGGTATTCCCCACATCAAAGAACACTTTAAAGGGTCACTTTCTTCCTGATCTCAACCCTTCTCTTTTCTGCTCCATAGATCCTTCCAGAAAGAGAACATACTCTCTCCTTGCCAGGATGAGGCACTAGATGAAAGGGACAGGTGGCTTTTGACCATGACTGGAGACGAATGTCATCCTATTCAGCAGCCTCACAGCCTCCTTCCTTTTCCACAGCCTCTGTGGGTTGTCTGGTAAGAGCTGTTAGCCCCACAAGAAACCTCCTTCTCTGAGGGGAAGCTCCCACAAGACACACAGGAGATAGAGAGCCTAGTAAGTTTTGTCACAGATGTTAAGTTACTTTTCTACAGTGAAGAGGCAGATATTAAATATTTGTAATGAAATAATTATTCCCTCCTGCTCTGCCCCCATCCTAATATTTTAAACTGAAGATCTCAGGTTATTAAAAAAGGGGGGGGGTTATAAATAAATCCAGAATTATTCTACATTGTTGACTCTTACTGTCCATTATAATAGAGAAAGAATGCAAAAGCTCTAGCAAAACCAAAGCAAGGAATAAGTCAAAGCTGCATATTTAGCATACTTAAGCATTCAAAATGCTTTATAAACTTCTCTACTTAATTGCTCATTGCTCAGGCTCCAGGTCAACTTTAGAAGACTCCGAATTTGAAGGGACACCAGAAAATACTTCAAGCCCAAGTGTCTCTCCCAATGGTTATCTTATGACACCTTTATTCTTTTTGGTCTTCTGGAGAGGAGAGATGAAAGCTCTGCAGAAGAAGGGACATTTATACCCCTCCTAGAAATTCAGATCGTTTTCCAGGTAGATCAGAGAAAGAAGTATATACAAATGCATAGAGGACCTTTTGGGGTTACATAAGATGAAAGTAGAGTATGTCAATGAAATGGGCCAAAAACGAGGCTGGAGAGGAAAGGGTATTCTATCAATCATGGTCTCACGGCACACTGGGAAGCTAGCCCTTACCCTGGGACAATGGAGAGCCACTGAGGGGTTTCGATCAGCAATGTTGCAGAATCACACCCACATGACAGGTCCCTACAGATAGGGTGTTGGGGTTATATGGCAAAGAGAAGGCGGTGTTGGGGATATACATTCAAAGGCTAGTCCAGTGGTCTTAGTGAAGAATGGGGAGGACTTGAGTGAAGCCAGCAACAGAGGGGATGGAGAGGAGGAGGCAGACAGGGGAAAGACAGGAGAGGGAGAAGCAGCTAAACCTTGTTACAGAGGTGTGATGGAGGATGAAAGATAAGCAGTCACAGAGTCTCCAAGGCCAATGATGATCCCTGCTGCTATTAACAGAGACAGGAACTCCAAAGGGATGGACAGATCTGGAGGAGAAACAAAGTTCAATGTGTGATCATCACCCATGTCAACGGACCATCTACTGGGCTGCCTCAAATGGAGAAGGAGGAAGGCTATAAAGATATAAAATACAGCCCCATGCAGTCTCAGTGGAAAAGGTAAGGATAACATCAAAAGCACTATGCAGATCAAGAGAAGGAACATTCAAGTTTCAGTAAGTGGAAGGAGAGGCCACTGTGAGTCAGGAGAGCATCATGAGCAGAGATAGAACAAAGAGCAGAACACGAACTAGAAGAGTGTCCATTCAGAGGATTAAGAGAAGGTTGGAGGCAAAACCATAGAAGAGGCTGCACTGGGAGAACTTTAACCTTATTATGCAGGCCAAGGGCAGTCATTAGAGGTTTCTAATTATGCAGATTGATGGACAATAACATGTAAAAGGGGTATTTTGTCTACTAGACCAATGAATGGGGAAGCATTATGGTCTAGAAATATGAAAAGTTTCATTAGGGTAGAATCAGCAGAAATTAAATATCATATGAAGAAAGTAAACGAAAGTAGAAGAAAGGCAAAGAAATACTGAATTTTGGACCAGGGTAACCTAGGGGTCAGCAAACTATGACCCATAGGCCAATTTCAGCCCACTGCCTATTTTAGTAAGTAAAGTCTTATTGAAACACAGCACACTTATCTTTGTTTACATATTATCTGTGGGTGCTTTTGTGCTACAAAGGCAGAGTTAAGTAGTTATGACCAAGACCTTAAGGCCCACAAAGCCAAAAATATTTACTGTCTGGCCCCTTATAGAAAAGGTCTGCCAACCTCTGTTGCCATTAATCAAACTAGGAACTCGGGGGGAAGGAACATGTTTTAGAAGGAAGGAAATGAGTTCAAATTTGGACACAAGGTACTCAAATAGAAACATCTGGCGAGAAGTCAGAAACATGGACAAACTGTAAAGATAGGGCTGAGGTTCTTATTTGGGAGTCTTTCTCAAAAGGTGATCACTAAGAGCCATGAAACTTTTCAAGAAAGAGCACAGGAATGGGAGCAACAGGAGAGGAGATTCATTTAGGAAATGGAAGAAAGAAGAACCAGGCATTCAATCTGAGAGGGGGTGGCCTCGCCCAAGTGCGGTGGGACATGGGACATGGGAGAGAGCAACTTCAAAAAAGAAGAGAAGCCACATGCTTCAGAGGTGGAGGAAGATAAGGAGTTAATGGGGTCCTCAGGCTTGGGAACCAGGAGGTAACAGACTTTTTCCATGATACCTATCCCATCTTTAGCAGCTCTGTTGGAAAGGTCCTTCTCGTTCTAAGCTAAAGTGCATCCAGACCCCTGTACCTTCCCCTTCAAGTTCAGTTCCACCCCTACAATGTCCCCTGCCAAGATAGGAAGAGAGAACAGCAGAAAGGCAGGAAGGAACATGTAGTTTAGTTAAATTATACTACATAGGTTAACTGAGTTTGAAGGTAAAGCTAGAAACGCAAGCTTTAGATGTCAACTGGAGTTCAAATTTAAGTTTAAAAAAGGAGACTAGTAATAGTAAAACACAGGCTGGAAGCCAAGCTGGCAGGGAGTAGACTGGACTGGGGACAGCGGGCACAGTTAAGAGTCTATTCCAATGGTACAGGTCGGCAGTGGAGGAAACAGGAGGAAAACACTGCCAAAGGAGCTCAGCATGACATGCGAACTAAGGTTCTGAGATGATGAAAAGCCAAAAAGGTCTCAAGTATCTGAAAGCTTCTAAGACAGCTTGGAAGAAGTAAGAGAGTCTAGAAGTTCAGTTGGTTGAGGACAACTTTAATTTTTAAACATATTGATTTTGTAAGGAGACATTCAGGTAGAAGCGTTTGGCAAAAAGATAGATGTGTCTGAAACAAAACAAAGGACCAGGCAGAGTTTAGGTGTCACCCGTACAAAAGCACGATTGAGCCAAAAGACGGTTGATCCCAAGGGGAGGTACAGTTGAAAGAGCAAAAGGTCAAGGACCTAAGCCATGTTTAGAGTCTAGGAGGAAGCAGAACCAGTAAAAGAGAAAGAAGAGAGTGCAGAAGGTCACCATATTCACGCTGGGTACCCTGAGCAGTTTCACATGCTTTTTTCCCCCATTTATCTTCACGATTGCCTTCTGAGTAAGGAGAGGATTAACACCATTATCCCCACCATACTGCACAGTCACCTGGAGGGAAAAGAATAAATTGGTGGCAGGTTAAACTAGGTTTGGACTTTAGGGTCTCCACTACCATTCCCACCACCCTGTGAATAGAATCCTAAAGCATTTCTCCTTTTGATAAACCTGATTCATATTGGCCACGCAAGAAGGTTTCATGAAGTTAACCTGCTCCATTCTCTCACTTCTTCCTGAAGCATCCTTTGTCTGCTTTTAGGAACTAGTTTCCATACACAGCTACAACCCCACTAGGGCATCGGACAGGTGACAGACTAACAGCAGAGCAGTTCCTAAACATCAGGTGGAATTAAAACGAGAATTGCTTTCAGATGCAACGGGCTGGTAGGACTTTCAACAGGATGTTAGACAAAATGGTGAGCTGGGGCTATTGATGGCCTTGGGAAGTAAGAAGAGAAACCTGAGACAGAACACCCACCACCCACTTCCCACCCCACGTCTAAATCGGAGGTACTCAAACACCTTGAATTAGGACTCTTTGGGGGGTTTTCACCAAAATGGAAAACCCAACCCACATTGTTTCCTTCTCTTAAAGCAGCAAACGACAAGGCTCCACGGTCTTGCCTTTTCCTACCAGATACTGTTGTCTAATATTTATTCCTATTTCTTCTACCTAGGAGCACTTCCAAATTCTTAAGAATGCCTTCATTAGCATAGGAGATTTTCTAGGGCAGAAGGAGGGTAGATGCAGGACACTCCGCATTTGTCAAAACCCTTAAAACTTCACAGCACAGTGAACCTGGATGCATGCCGTTAAAAAATAAATAAATAAATAAAAGCATTTCGGGAGTCAAGAGATCTCAGGATGGAATCCAGACCACAAGAGGAGTATCGGCCTATTGAAATGTAAGCAATCACCTCACTGAAGGGAGTGAGGGAAAGGGTGCTGACCTAAGGAACTCCAGACCTGAGGGAAGACTGGAGGCAGAAGGAAGCACTGAACTCTAGCCATAAAGTTGCGTGGTGGGAGTGATCCCAGTTAACCGTTCCAACAGCACTATACCTGTGAGTAATGGATGCGAGGTGGGAGTCTGCAGACAAGGGAGAGAGGCTGGAACGGCCGCATGCGGTAGTGCCCTGGAGTTGGAGGCATCCGCATGAACTCAGGTTTGCTTCATACAGCTACGGAGGGATAGATCGAGAAATACTTACAGATATGAGTGTGTGCAAAAGTTAGGATGCACCCATCTGTTTCCTTGTCCTTTCACCTGGGAGGACCTGGACTCAATGAGCAACATGCAGATCCAAGGACCCAGAGCTTAGTTTCTAATTCCCTTCTCTGATAAAAAGGAACCAGGGCTCCTTGGAAAAATGGCTGATTCCAAGAATGTGACAGGGACTATATGAAATGAGCCTGGAGCATCTTATAGTGCCAGAAAGAGTAAGCACACGTTTAAAAAACAAAAAACAAAAAACAAAACAAAACAAAAACCACAATGATAGGGGGGAGGGTTTCTGTAGCGTAGTTATTATCACATTCACCGGACACAATGACGGGGGGATGCCGCAAAAGGACATGGGAGCCACTGAAACAGCTCCCGAAGGCCAAAACTGGACGAGTTTGAGCCACAGAGTAACACAGTATTGTATACAACCTAAAGTATACAGTAGATATTCACAAGTCCACACAGACCTAAATAAATGATGGCATAAATAAATGGGGGGAGGGGACAAATCTCCAAAGCGGAAGAATATCAAATAATGTGTGTACATACCCCCCCAGGGGGTGGGGCATAACTCACCACACCTTAAGGGTGGGCTGTGCATAGTGACGATAGTGACTCCTTCCAAAGAGTACTGTACGGAAAGGGGGGGGGGAGTAATTTCATGGGAGAAACCTGACAAACACTACAGACCGAGATCTACATCGACAGGGTCGAACCATGTTGATGGCATGTATCTGTGTATATGTAACGATGTAATTGATGGGATGTAATGAAAAATGGCACTTTCGCTCTGTGGTCTCCCCCCCCCCCCCCCCCAGCCAAACTCCATAACCCCTGTCTAACCACAAGAGAAACCTTAGGCAAAGCAGAGTGAAGGATATTCTACAAAATACCTGACTGGGACTCCTCAAGCTTTTAAGCTCACCAAAAACAAGGAATGTCAGAGAAACTGTGACAGTCTCCTTGAGACTAAGGAGTCATGACGATGAAATGTAGTATCCTTGAAGGAATCCTGACACAGAAAAGGGACATTAGGTAAAAACTAAGGAAATCTGATTAATCTATGTGGTTTAGGAATAATATATCATTATTGGTTGATTAGCTGTGACGAATGTACCATCCTGACGTAAGACAGTAATAACAGGAAACTGGGTGTGGGGATGTATGGGAATTCTCTGTATTATCTTCACGATCTTTCTGTAAATCTGAAATTATTTTAAAATGTCTATTTAAGAAAAATGCCTTTTAAATAAAAACTGCCTCCGGTGAGCCCTAAAGCCGAGTAACTTTTAGAGAAATTTAAGTCTGAATTAGCCAACAATAGGATGGGTGATAAATCTGATTCTGTCACCAAACCGAGGAAAACAAAGCCAGAGGCAACAGTGAAAACAACACCTAACCTTTCCAGAGCGGTACGCAATTTTACCATATGAATGCCAAACGGCCGCTCCTAACCTCCCCCACCTGGTCCAGGGTTAGCACCTCCAGCCTGAGCCAGTTTTCAGACTGTGACGTTCCGTGTTACTCCACAGTCCCGGAGGGTGTCCACAGTGCCAACCCCAGGGCTTTAAAAAAAAAAAAAATTTTAAGAAAGATCTTATTTATTTATTTGAGAGAGAACAAGAGACAGAGAGAGAAGAGCAGGGGGGAGGGGCAGAGGGAGAAGCAGACTCCCCATTGAGCAGGGAGCCGGACACTGGAGCTGGATCCCAGAACCCTGGAATCATGACCTGAGCTGAAGGTAGAAGCTTAACCGAATGGACCACCCAGGCGCCCCCATAGGGCTTGGTTTTAGAAGTATTTTAATATTAAGGAGGAGGGCACGTGTTGTGATGAGCGCTGGGTGCTGTACGTAACGAATCATTGAACACTACATCAAAAATTAATGATGTACTATACAGCGGCTAACTGAACATAATAAAAATAAAAACAATAAAATATTATCAAAATTAAAAAAGTACTCCTTTCTCCACCTGTTTTCAGACAAACTGTTGGTAGGGTGTTTTTCCTTAAGTTACAAGTAGAAGTAGAGGAAAACACAAAGTGAGGAAGAGAGAGGGGGAAAAGGATGAGGAGAGACAGAGAGAGAGAGTAATCAGTTACAAACTGCTTCCAACTACCATCTAACATAATGAGTATTTTTTCTGAAGCTAAGGCTGTGTAATGCGAATGACATCATGCCCATTACACTATCTGATTTCACAAAGAGTTGTAGAAAATCTGAATAGGAATGCCTCAGCTAAAAAATAAATGGACTCAGAGCGGGTTTTCAAGACAGCCCCGCTTTTCATTTTTCTGCCCAATGCCAAGGGGTAAGAGCTGTAAGACCTTCCCCTGGCCCCTGCTCATGCACCACCCCCTCTCCAAGCCAGAGTTTCCTGCTGCCTCACACTAATGCAGGCCCCCAGCCCAAGCCTAGTAAGCAGCGGCCCGCTTACCCAAGTCCTCCGGTGACGGACTCTGGTGCCCACTCAAGTCTGGCCACCACTATAATTACTTCTTCCTTCACTGTTCTCATTACGCCGTCCTTCCCTGTCCACCCAACAACCTAAGCAACTGTATAATTTGCTTTTGTAGAGTCCTCAATAAAAAATATAATTTTTTACATACGCATTGTACCATATTATCTATGCACCAGTCGTTTTATTAAAAAACAATGTTTTTTACTGAGAACTTTCTCATCTTCTTATCAATTTTTTTCTTTTCAATGCACTCTGGTTAGCTGCTATCAATAATCCAAGCCTTCTGGAGAACCTATTCCCATAGCTAATGCATAAAACACTTAAAACATAATATTTTGGAGTTGATTTGAAAGCCAAATGCCCAAGAAAAGAACACTGACTACAATTATATTTATCAATATACATTATATTCCACAACACAGAGTCCTTTTACAAGAAGTTATATAACAAAACTGCAAAAGATTAACAGTTAAAAAATCAGAATGGGGAAAATGAAACAGGAGATCAAGTCTGGGGCCAAGTTTAAATGTAAACAACTTTTATTAAAGTAGAGCTACAAATTTGAATCTGAACTTCTGAAGCAAAGCAAAAAGGGAATCAGCATCACAAACATGATTCACATTAACCATAATGAAATTATGCCAATTTCTCAGGAAGAGCGGCGTGCCAAGGACCTTGGGTCTAAAAAAAACAAAAAAAACAAAAAAACCCTAATGCAGTGTTTCTCAAAATGTGGTCCCCAGACTAGTGATATCCACATCACCAGGGAATTTCTTAGAAATGCAGTCTAGCCGCACCCAAACCTAGTGAATCAGAAACTCTGGGGGTGGGGTGCAGGGATCCGGCTTCACAAGCCAGCCCTCCAGGTGCTTCTGATGCAGGCTTAAGTTTCAGAGTGTGTCTTCATATGGGGTGTACAGGAAGTGGTTACAAACCTCGGAATTATCCCAACAATAGATCAGTGGTGTATTTCACAGAGCAAATTCCAGTAGTGTTCTTCAGAGTAAAGCAGATAAAAAAAACCAAAAACCTGTGGCCAAGTACATAGGCTGGGTGTCGAAAGGAAGCACGGGCTGAAGCAGGTTTCCCAGGGCCTAGCACAGAGCAGGTGGACATATACACATGCTTTGGATAAACGATGAATACATGCATGCGTGCGCTGTTGAATACCCTGCAAACAATTTCCCTGAAGTACCAATTATTATCAACTGTGCTTGGATGCTTCCATCAGATATATTACCTTCAAAGGCTGCAAACATTTTTAATGACTTTATTTTGGGAGGAATAAATCACCATTTATAATCAAATATCCTTCTACCTTTAATTTTTTTAAAAATTGCAAAAACATTCCAACCTCCATGGCACACTCCAGCTATCAACCCATGTTAGCTCCACAGCCGCGAGGTAATTAGCGCTAGCCCTCCTTTTACCGTGGGGAACACACCTACCGGAGAGCTGTGAGTTGCTAGAAGGCACAGCAGCATGAAGTCCTCTGACCTTTGGCCTAGTTATCCTTCCTTTGTTATTCCATAAACAAATGTGTGTCTGCTGGGCGGTGACTCCACAAAGTCGGCTCTGCCTTTGAAGGCTTTCCTTACAAATCATTGGGAGGATCCCCCTCCTCCCTCCATTAAGCAGAAGGAACATTAGCATGAAGCCTTCTGCCCAGTCAGGACACGCCCCAGGACCAAAGGAAGGCCAGATCATCTTGCAAGTATGGTTTCTGTCTCTCTTTTTCCTTTCTCCATAACGAGGGGGCAATTCGGGGAATGCTGGTAATAGCCGGGGAAGAACAGAGGGTGGGCTGTGTCAGGCAGCCACAGCAGATGCTGCATGAGAGGGTGCTGGAACCCCATGCAAGGACGAGGCCAGGTTAAAGCACTACTGTTCTGCCCGGTTGGGTCACAGATGCCTCTGGCTCCTTTCCTAGAAACTCCTTAACACGGCATCCCACATTATGAGGTTCTCAGACACCTGGAGGCTCTTCCAAGGACCCCAGGTTAAGAGGGTGTCGTCTATCTGGGGAACACATTACTTGCAGTTGGTACCAGAAAGTCACAAGCAGGACACAATTCCACTCTGGGCAGAATTCGTTCAAGTCATAGAACCTCTTACAAGGGTTAGCACTCATTCATCCAGTTAGTCATCCAGGAAACATTTACTGAGCACCTACTGTGTGCCAGGCACCAAACTGGGGGCTGAAAATAGGGAAATCTCAGGGAGAGAGCAGCACCAAGGGACAGCCCGGACATGCTCACCTCCTGCACATGAGACCTCACCCATTGTGACCTGTGGGGCAGGTCATCAGCGCTGACCTCTGACACACACACACACACACACGCAATATCTGAGTCGCACCATCTCATGTTGGTTTTCCTGGATGCGTGTCCTCTGGAGATGTTGAGTCAGACATGGACATTTAGACTGGGGTAGGGCAGGTGACACTGAGAGTTACTAGCTGACTCTCCCCTGTCTCTGTGGTTGTAATGCACGCATTCTTCATCTTCCCGTCTCTTTCCTCTTTTCCTGTTGTTCTTTGTCACACCTTCTGCCTCCTCTTAGCTCTACATCCACACCTGCCCAAGTAGGACAGAATCCTGCCTCTGGTCCTCAGGTCACGAGTTCCAGATGCAGAGAGGGGGTGGAGCAGTGGGATATGTGAGAAAGTGGATATATTCGGGAAAATAAGAGCTCCCTATTCATCCAAATACTTGTTTCAGACATGTTAGTGCCTCTTACTGCTATTATCTCAGGAGAAGGGAAGACCACAGCAGAAGCAGCCACTTCCCTCGACAGAGAAGCACCCTTAGTGGTTTAAAGCTAAAATTCCAGGGCTCCATTTTCATCCCCGTTACACTAAGAGCCCCAGGATCCCTGAATACCTCAGAGCCTTTGGCAATTGGGACAAGTACATAAATATGAAGAAACATGGAGTACAGAGATGCTGCAGGATCACTCGTTGTACAAGAACGGGCCCCCTTAATCTGGGTACAAGCTTCCTTGCCTAACGAATACCATTCATATTCCCAAAGTAACTAACAATATAGCTGAAATGCCTGACACCCATGTCCTTCTGTTTGGGATACCCATGAACTCTGAGGCCATCGTCTCCAAAATGCCAGAGCTCAGGCTGGGTTCCTCCAAAGTGGCCACCAGCCAACCTGCGGTTCCCACTGAACTTCCTCGAGGATGCCAGGTGAACAGGTGAATTACAAAACATTTCTTTCCTAACTGGGATCTGGCTCCTCTCCTGTTTTGCTTCCTTATTCATCATTACGTTTTCTCAAGGAAATGAAGAAATAAACATGGAAACAATTTTCCCAAAGTAGTCATTTGTCTAGTAATTTGCTTAAAATGTCTTCAGAGTTATAGGAGTCTTTCCTTACCAGAAAACAAAACAGAACGAGGCCAAACTTTCGGCAATACACTGATTCTTCTCATCAGACTTGGTAAATGTGAACAACAGAAATGACACCCTAGGAACCTAAAACTCCACAGAGCCTCCCAAGGTGTGCAGTTGATACCTGCTACACAGTGTGGCAGGACCCGCACTCATGCACAAAGAGCGCTGCAATCACGGTCTCGCCTCCTGACAGCCCGGGGGCAGCACATCGTCTGTGGGTCATTCCCTCTTAAGCTTGGGAAATGGAGACAAAAGGTAGGCTAGAAGTTGCAGAACAAGGCTTCAGTAATTCCCAAGTTTCAATCTTTCTACTTAACCCCTTTCTTCTTTCCCTTCATTTCTGAAGCCATGACACCCTTCCCTTACCGCCACAGCCGGAAATGACCTTTCTTCTGAACTCCTGCAGGAATTGCTGCCTGAACAATGCATCTGTCCATTAGTCATGTAATGCCTTGCTATTTAAATCCTGCATAATTATCTAACTTTTCCTGTGTTTATGTCTTGTTTCTTCAACTAAATTTGAAGTCCTTTGGGGGCCAGAACGAAGTCTTATGCGTCTCTGTGTCCTCACACCACCCAGCACATAGGAGTCCAGAAAAATACATGGTAATGTGATTTGTTCTGATTTTTTCAAATCTCAGAAGACACAGATGTGTGCAGTTTAAAAAAAAATTAAACACAGAAATACGTAGAGTTGAAAATAAAACTTCAGGTGGGATTGCGCAAAAGTGCATATAATTCGGCATCAATCTATCGCCTCCCTTAGCACTAGAAAATACTCAAATGTACTTTCGAGCTTTCAGTTCTTTTTGTTAGTAATTCTCTTACCCAGTGAAATATGTGAGTTACATGTTCCCTCAAGCCCTACCTACAGAAAGGAACAAAAAAATTAACTTTGTACAACCTGCATTTAAGAAGACTGCTCAAAATATTTAGGACACACTCCTATCCATCGTGTTCTTAAACATCCAAATACAGTTTTTTATTCTACACATTAAGTTTCATAATTCGGTGTGAATCCTACAAGGTTGTCCAAGTGGAATCAAAGTCCTTTTTCTACACGGTTTTCCCTCCAGGCCATCCTCCAATCATCTGGCCTTCGCTGCCAGGCCACTTCTGCCCCCCACTCCCAGGCCGACACCCTGGAACTGCCCTGCCCTGAAATCCACACCACCCTACAGTCTCCTGCCCCTCTCCCACCACACCGGCTTTTGACCATACAGAGCCCTCCCCAGGCCATGAAGTTTCCTTCCAGCCGTTGAGGCCCCTCCTGGCCACATTTCCTTCCCAACTCTTATCAACCTCTCCTCACAACATCCTCACATCTTGCTTTTCAGCCACATTTGATTAGCAACACCACCCGCCCCCCCCCGCCCCGGACCAGTTTCATGATCTGCCTCTGCTCCTGCCTACCATGCTGGGGAGCCCGGTATGCTGAGGCCCCGGTAAATTCAGTTTCTACTCTTGGCTGGGCCTCAGCACCTCTTCGTGTTTCTTTCACTTTTTCTTGATCGGCTCATCTCCCGTGTCCTTCAGGGACTGGAATGTTGCAAATAATCTCCATTCTTTTCAAGTTCCCAACCCCATTCTACTTTGCCCATTACTTCATCAAATACTTACGGTGACCTGGGGTTAGCTATGTCAATTACAAACCCCTTAGGTCTCCTCTCCCAGCCTCTAGGACAACCACAGAGTTTACCTTCAGACCCATCCTTCTGGGACTTCTCCAGGAATGCCTTCTGTCATCCATCCCTCCGTTTCTGCCTAGGACTTCATCCTTTGTCCACTGCCTTCATCTGTACTCTCCTTGGGTGTCAAACTACTCAGAGTGTTTTACTTACCACCTCTATGCAGATGACTCCCAGATTCCTATCTCCAGCCACCCACCCTCCCGGAGCATCAGACACATTCGGCGGCCTGATGGACACTTCAAAAATCAATATATCACCTTAGCCCAATGTCAATTTTTCCTCCTACATTTCCTAGATTCATAATGACACCAGAATTTTAAGAGTCATTCTGGTCTCTTCCATCTCATTCATTTCCCAAATCCAGTTGATCAAAATCACATAGACTTCACATCCTGGGCACTTTCAAACCTATCTTTTCTCCAGCTCTGATTTTCACTACTTCTTTCATGTCTGATTCTCTTACCTGGCCTACCATGATAGCTTCCTGCCATCCAACTTCAAATCTATGATCCACCATGCTGCCGTGACAACCCATCCAAAAGGCAAATCTGACCATTTACACCCCTGGTTAAAGCTCTTCAGTGGTTCCCCAGCAGCTAGAGCATATAGTCTAAGTCCTCACATAATACATACCTGACTCCTCATGGGCTAGTCCCCAGCTACTCCATTTCCTTAATTCCCACCCCATGCTTTATATTTGATTGATATCAAAAAGTTTACAAGCATACACAGGCTATTTAATACATTAACATTCATGCTATTCCCTTAGCCTAGGATCCTTTCCTTCCCTCTTGCCCATTCATCATCTAAGTCCTATTCCTCATTCAAGACTCAGAGCAGGGGACTTCTCCAGGAAGCTTTGTCTTGACCTCCCTTCTTCTCACGTGCAGTAAGAAGCTGTTTTATAGGATTCCTCAACTCCCTGGCATGTCACTCATCACAGACCTCACCTGTGCTCACATCCACATCCCCTTCAACATGACAACATCTGCAAGGCTGGGACTATACTTCACCCAGCCTTGCACCCTAGAGGATTCTTAGTCCATCCTAAAGTGGGTGAAGTGTCATGATGCAAAGAGGGTCATTGACACATGCTGTGGCTTCAACAGAACACGCATCTTGCAGCCCAAGCACTGAGGAAAAGGGAACTTCATTTCCTTCTGCGATGAGCATGACATAGTGGTCTAGGGAGGAACACTTGATCATTCTACCTCCTCTGTGTCAGAGTCACAGGAAAGCTGACTTTCACAAATCTGTAATAATGTATGCGGCCAGTCAAAACTGAGTAGACTGACCTCAAAAACGCTCTGGAAGACCAGCTGACTTCATTATTTCACTTGGGCTGGACACAGTAAGCAATGATACTACTCCAAACAGCAAAAAGTTTAGATCATCAAGGGTTTAAGTGAATATCCTTTGAATATCCTAGTTCCCTTACTTCCCTTGACCCCTTTGTTTTCTTTTAAATACAGTGTTTTGTCTTAAGAAGCAATTTGCTATTAAAACATATCCTTCTGATCACCTTCGATCTTATTTTCAGATTAATGCCCTACTAGTAGCACAAAATCTGAGACTGTCTTACTGATTTCATCAAGAGTCCTTTCTACTTATGCTTTCACTTTTAAGATTTTATTTATTTATTTGACAGACAGAGAGTGTGTGTACAAGTCGGGGGAGGAGCAGAGGGAGAAGCAGACTCTCCGCTGAGCAGGGAACCTGACTTGGGGCTCGACCCCAGGATCCTGGGATCATGACCTGAGCTGAAGGCAGATGCTTAACCAACTGAGCCACCCAGGCGCCCCTCCTTATGCCTTCATAACACTAAGCTGATATGCATGGTAAAAACTAAATATGTGGCCTAATGTCATCATAACAACGATCAAGGAACATGGCATGTTTAATAATTTTTAAAGGTCTTTCTGAAAATCAGTCAACTTGACTTAGTTTCTTATTCCACACATGGAAATGTCCTTCTCTTGCCTGTGAGGTAAGCATTGTAATTCCCACTTTACATGTTGTAAAATTAAGGTTCAGAAATTGTAAAAACTTGTCCAAGCAGTGACCATGGGTTTGCCCCTCCTCTCTGCTCCAAAGCCCAAGTTCGGAAACTCAGCTATACCAGCTGCACTGCCTCTTCTCAAGAGAGGACAAACAGGGTGTAAAATGAGCTTCATTATCATTGAAGACGACAGCGCTGAAAGTTTTAGAAAAGCCATGAACAAAGTGCACAAATACTGACTCCCTGAAATTCTGTTCCACTGGTAAGTAAGGGGTCTCATTGTAAAATAAACGCACCGTGTTGGTCAGGAACCCACTTTGTCTACACTACAACAACCACTGTGATTATCATCTAGGATAAACACCCTCAGCTCTTCATCTCTTATAAACGTTGCCACACTATACTCCAACTGACAGGTCCTCTATTCTTTCCCTCGTTAATGAAGCATTCCAAGAGGAAAAAGGCACAGAAAGGTAAAAGTAAGGGAGTTCAATCCCCTTTACCCTCAAGCTCCTATCTCTCCTCTCAAAACAAACAAACAGCAGTTAAATTTAAGAACTTCCCCAGGCACTGTTCTGACCAGGTTAGGAAAGGAGCTGTGGATAGGAAACAAAATAGCATTGCATAATCCAAAAAAGGTCCCCCTGCTGCAACCTCAGCACCAAGTTTCAATAGGCATGCAGGTGGGACTCATCTGCGGTCTCCTGGGGTCTTGAACGACGTGATGACTCACAGCATACTCTCTGTGCATGGCAACCGTGTGAGTGAATGGCACAGGCCTGATGGTCTTGTTCTTTCTGAATGATGGCTTCTATCCCTCCAATCCCTCTACAGTACTGATATCTAAAGCGTTCTATGTACAATGTTCCTGCTCCACAAAGAAATATTCTAGTGAGTTCCATAGTATACAAAATGGCTAGAGCTTCTTACCATGATTCCTGCTGCNNTAAACCTACGTTTACTCTAAGTTCCTCAGGCCACTGAAAGCCAAGTGGATAAGGCAACTGGGGAGGAAAATAAGACAGAAGATCTCATCCTTTGTTTTGCTTTTATTTTTAAAAGTGTTCTTACTGGGGGCACCTGGGTGGCTCAGTAGGTTATGCCGCTGCCTTCTGCTCAGGTCACGATCTCGGGGTCCCAAGATGGAGTCCCATGGTCCACTCTGCTCAGCGGGGAGTCTGCCTCTCCCTCTCCCCACCCCCACTCATGCTCACTTGCTCTCTCGCAAATAAATCTTTTTTAAAAAGCGTTTTTATATTTTCCAACAGTACAAATCCCTTGTTTCTCTGTCACCCAAACACACACACACACACACACACACACACACACACACACACACGGGTTTAAGAAATGTAAATATTTCATTCCAGGATACATTTCAGCCTCTGAATTTTTCTGATAATGTGAAGCAAAGAAAAGTAATTCAATTTACTCATCCCATGTTCTTTCTTTTCCACTTTGTGTTTTATAAGAAAATACTTGCAGATAGACACTATAACCTTACCTGGTATCTGAACGTTGTTGTCTCTAAAGATAGAGACATGCTCAGATCATAAGGTGATGTAACACCACATCACTACATAAAACGATACAGCAACTCTACGGTGTTCCCAGTAAGAATTCTTATTTCACAGCTCTGTAAAATTCCCTCTGTAGGAAGGTGCCTTTGGTATTATCCATCAAGACTCCTACATTCGAAAATAGTGCCGTTCAATAACGTTTTCTGCAATCATGGGAATGTCCTATAGCTGAGCTGTCCAATATGGTAGACACTGGCCACATGTGGCTACTGAGACTTGAAATATGGCTAACGTGACTGAGGATCTGAATTTTAGGCTACCATGTCAGGCAGCAGAGTTCGAAAACGGTGGAAGCTTTTTAGTATTTGGCCATCATCTTTTTAAAATAGAAAATTAGGAAACATGCAGTCTCTAAAATAGGTCAGTCTACATCTCTCTCTAAAGAAGTTCAGTCTCAAACTATACACATTCTCTATCTCCATTATCGATGGAAAGTAGGTCCACTGTGGTGTAACACTACCCAGAAACCTTTACACATACAGTATCTCCTATCAGGGAAGTGCTCATGCAAATAGAACGTGTTAAGCTTACCATAGGTTTTAAAATATTAAAGTGCTCTCTGAAGGAAAAAAATAGAATTATGCCAATAATGTGATATATTTTCTTTCATTCTTCATAGGAATCACTTTTTAGGTTCTGACACTCCAGAGTTGACAACCTCCCTCAGGATCCAGGACTAGAGACTCAGAGGAAGGAATATTAGGGTGTCTACCTCAGGTGTGGCCGCCCAGCTATGGTTTGAACTGCTGATCCCCAGCCCTGCCCCCAGAATATTGTTGTCCGCACAAACAGGAAACCAAGGTCATCTGGAGGTTCACTCATTCTTGAATTCAGTCATTCATTTAACAAACATTTCACAAGACTACTACATGTCGAATATCAAGCCAGGCACAAAAAATATACAGTTAAGTGACACATAGTTTCTGCCCTCCATGAATATGCTGGAAAGAAAGGCACATAAATAGATCATGATCCAGCATGGTAAGTGCCTGATGAGCACCGAGAATGATAGGACTTTATGGAAGGTTACCTAACCAGTTTTGGAGGGCCAGGGAAGGCTTCTTGGAGGAGGTAACACCTGAGCTGAGTCCTCAGAAGGAGAAGTAAAAGCAGGGAGTAAAACATTCCAAGCAACGTGGATAATAAAAGCAAGAAATATGGGTGCCTGGGTGGTTCAGTGGGTTAAGGGCCTGCGTTCGGCTCAGGCCATGATCCCAGGGTCCCAGGATCGAGCCCCATATTGGGCTCCCTGCTCAGCAAGGAGTCTGCTTCTCCCTCTGCCTCTCCCCCCTGTTCCCCCTGCTCATGCATACACACACACTCTCTCTCCCTCCTTCTCAAATAAATAAAATCTTTAAAAAAAAAAAATGAAATGAAAGCAAGAAACAGCCTAAATGTCGTGGCATGCTCAGGGAATATAGCAAGAAGGTATTGCTGGAGAATAAAGTGGGAGTCAGAGAGTAGTGAAAAAATAGGCTCAAACGCCAGCAAGGGTGAGGGGAAGGCCAGCTATACCCTGTTGAGGAGCTTGGTCTTTGATTTGCACATAACGGGAGTCACCAGAGGGCTTCATCCATGGAAGACCTCCTCTTAGAGACAGGCCACCTGGTAGCATACTAAATTTGGATGAACAAAAGGGAGGAGACTAAGGCTTTATATCGGAGATCAATAATGAGGGCCTGCATGCAGGCAGAAGTAAGGAGAATCAAGGCAAGAGGAAACTCAGAAATTTTCAGAAATAGCAAATAAACAGTAATTAGATATCAGCCACACTAGGTGACTGGCTGGACCTAGGAGCTAAAGAAACCAGTGTAACTCAATGATGAGGGTAACTAGAAGAGACCACGACCAGGAGCAGCTAATATATTTTTTAATTTTATTTTTTAATTTAAATTCATTTAATGAACATAGAATGTATTATTAGCTTCAGAAGTAGCAGCTAATACTTACCACACTCTTGTTGAGCCAGGCACTGTACAGAAGCCGTAGGGCCTGCCTCAAAGGAGCCCCCTGAGATGGGTACTATTTTTATCCCCATCTTTAAAAGGAGGATATTGAGGCTTGGGAATTCAATAACCTGTTCAAAATCAGACATCAAAGAAGTGTCAGGATCACAATTCAAATCCAGATGTGTCTGATTCCAGAGCCCAAATCTTCGCCACCATGCAATCATCTCTAAGGGCAGGAGGAAGGGGAGGTTTAGGAAGAAAGGTGTTGAGGGCAGCCCCCGCACGGTTAAGGAGCCTCTCAGATACACACAGGACAACTAGCAGACGGTCGCACACTGCGCTGCAGTGCAAGGCAGAGGCCTGGGGGCATGGGCACATGGACGGTGAAAAAACCCCAGTGAGCAGATGAAGTCCTGAAGCTAGAGTACATGAGCAGTACTCCCAGAACTGAAGGCCAACAGCAGGGCGTGCGTACAGGAAGAGAAGCCCACAAAGGGGATATAAGACAGTGACGCAGCAGGAAAACCAGAAGCATGCACCAGGCCAGAAGCCAAAGACTCCAGGAGAAAAGAGTTGATAAGGTGCATTGCACATGACAAGGAGGTCCAGAATGGTCAGGACTACAGTACGTCCATTGGATTTGACCAACAGATCAATCATTAGTAAGAATGAGAAATGCAAAAACGGGAGACACAGAACATTTCACAGCCAATGGGAGAGAAACAATAAAGACGTGAAGGCTAAAAATTAGAGAATGAGGAAGGCACAATGAGTAGCAGAGTTAGGCCCAGAAAGGGGTGGGGGGAGAACCCCAGAGCAAGCAGGTGAGGAGAACTGTGACTACCACACTGTTTGCAGGCATCGCACAGGAAACTGGTGATCATTTCAGAAAGTCTCAAATTCTTAACCAAGTGAGATCAAGGTCATCTGAGTGAGGGGGTGGAAAGGCCTTCCAGAAAACAGTAACTGCTTGGAGTAATCACTCATTAGACGGGGAAAGAAATGGGTTGGCACCAACCTGCCACGCTGAGAGTCTCCCGGGCACCACTTGGTGGCCCAGGTGCAGGCTTAGAGAGGGAAGTCCTGGCTTTGGGGCAGGACTGCTGCCGGCCAAAGACAACAGAAGCTCACATATGCCACTGATCTGGGGGGACTGACCGGCGTTCAGATAACCCACCATTTTCTGGAAAGCCGCCTCACCACTAGTTCTCCATTGGTTTTTATTCTACTCTCAGGTGGGTTTTGGCCACAGTAACAAAGAACTAAGAAGGTAACCCTTTTCCCCCAAAGATCTCCCAAGACAACACCTAAAAAGTATCAAAATAATACTATTGTTACAGTTAAATTGTTTGATTCTTACTACATAAGTTTATAAACTGAGACTAAAAACAACTGATACTCAAAACATGTCAATGGTAGAGCCAGAAATAGCCTGTGATAAGTCTTTTGGCTTTCAAATTTTGCAGAAATTTGACATAAGAGAATCCCAATTCTTAACATGATGCTAGAATTATCATCAGTAGAGTCCAGGACTTAGTGTGAGGGGAACAGTAGGGATCACAAGCAATCTGGATTCCACAGCAACATTAAGGATAAGACAAGTACGAGTTCTCCTTGACAAAATGGCAGAGTACATCCACTTAGGAGAGCCACAATGAAGTACAAGATTCCAACTCCTCCCCTCCCCCAAACAACTGCGGCACTAGAGCTGACAGCCTGCAAAACAATGGAAATGTCAGGTCACCCTCCTGTTCCATGCACACCCCCTACTTCCTCTTTCACCCTGGATGAGTTGTCATCTTTCCATGAAAGAATGCCAAGCGTTCAGTCAGCCTGACTGGCAGTTCCTGTTCTTCAGGTTCTCTGGATGCTTCAAAAGGGTGGTGATGTGTGACCAGAAAGACTACCCTCCTTGGCAGGCTGTTTTCCAGGCTTCCACCCCTGGTGAGTCACCTGCCAGTTTCTGTCATATATGAGGAGACCTATGAGTATAGACTACATTCAAGTCTCATGGGCCTGAGGTTGCCTCTCTCACAAGTGACACTTCTAAATTCACACTGGATTACACAGGTGCTTTGGTGGAGACCTTCCAGGTTCTGGTGAACTAGAATGTGGAAGTGGCAACAAATAAAATGATGAAATAGCAATAGTAACAGCTGGTCCTGACTAGTAACATCCCCCCCCCCCGCAAAAATGAATTCAAAAGCCACCTATGAAGCAAATAAGTCAAAGCAAGAATAGTCAAGAGATTTCCATCTTGAACATGAGACTCCAAAATCTCTCTTAAAATTATTTAGTGTATGTTTTTAGTAACCAAGAAAGAACATAAATTTTAGTCCATTATGTAAATACATATTTGATGATCATCCTTTAAAAAAAATCCTCCATTTGACCTAAGGGATACATTAAAGCATACACAAGAAAATGGATCTTCTAAAGTCTCCTACCAAAGTTTATCACCAACCCACTTCTGCACGAATCTGTGTTAGACATGACTGAAGATCAAACCATCCCTTCCCTTAAGGAACTAACAGTTTTTCAATGAGCATAAAGACCAAAATATAAGATAAGATCAGTTAAAGATCCTGAAACATTTTTTAAAATAAGAGGAAAATAAGAAAACAAAGATATCAAAATACGTCCAACAGCTGAAGGACGTTAATGGTGTACAATGCAATGACAGATAAAGGATTTGTACAAAAAGGCAACAGCTTTAGCAAAAAAGGACTCACGATGAGCCTGCTCCAACTGCAGAGTGTGGGCAAACATCAGGCTGTAAGACACTGAGCAAGATGTTGGCGGTGAGTCCTTCTCTAGGGACTTCATTGCAAAGACAAAAATTTCATTTTGGTTTTTTTTATTATTTTTTTTAAGGAGGGACGAGCAGAGGAAAAAGGAGAGAATCTTTTTTTTTTTTTTTAAGATTTTATTAATGTATTTGAGAGAGAGAGCAAGAGCATGAGCAGGGGGAGGGGCAGAGGGAGAAGACTCCCCACTGAGCAGGGAGCCCGATTATGGGCTTGATCCCAGAACCCTAGAATCCTGACCTGAGCCAAAATCAAGAGTTACACACTTAACCTACTGAGCCACCCAGGCACCACCACCCCCCCACACGCACACAAAGCTTATTTTCTATAAAGCATTTACACATCCTTGAAATTATCAATCCAATCTACTGTTCAACTCTAATGTTGTAAAAACAGGTTCCAGTGTTTTTCAAAACAGGGAACACATTCAAGTATTTATTCACTTAATCCATTTATTCAAGTATTCACTTATTAGAGAAACTTGGGTACCTAGTTTATGCCAGGTATACAGTATTAGGTATAGAGGCCCCCAGGGGGAGCAAATCAAACATGAGACCTGCTTCAGAGTTTATAGTCTAATGAGGAAGGCAGAAATCAAACAAGTAATTCCAGAATGACTGTGTACTCACAAATCTGATTAAATAATAAATAAATAATAAATTTTTTTTAAAAAATGTGATTAAATGAGAAGGAACAGCACAAAAAAACCTAAGCTATTCCTTACAGGAATAAAAAGCCTCCTGGTGAAGTGGTATTTAAACGGAGAATTACCGAGCAATGGGAAAGATTCCAGGAAATGGACACAGCTCCTGCACAGGTCCTGAAAATTCATCTTTGCATTGCGAGAGCTTCACAAATAGTAGGTGTTCAATAAATGCTTATGGCATAAACTTTAAGATCTTACTGCACTCAGGGCCCCTGGGTGGCTCGGTCGGTTGAGTGCCCAACTCTTGATTTCAGCTGGGGTCCTGGTCTGGGGTGGCTGGATCGAGCCCTGGGTTGGGCTCTGGGCTCATCACAGAGTCGGCTTGTCCCTCTCCCTCCCCCTCTGCCCCTCCCCACCACTGGCTTTCTCTCTCTCTCTCAAATAAATAAAATCTTAAAAAAAAAAAAAAAGATCTCTTGGGAAACAAACTGAGGTTTGTTGGAGGGGAGAAGGGTGGGGGGATGGGGCAACTGGGTGATGGACATTGGGGAGGGTATGTGTTGTAATGAGCACTCGGTATTATATAAGACTGATGAATCACAGATCTGTACCCCTAAAGTAAATAATACATTATATGTCAATTTAATTTTTAAATGCAAAAAAAAAAAATCTTTTTGCATTTGGTAAATCTTCCCAAGAAAATAACCCCTAGATACAGAAAAAATTTTTGAAAAAATTAGAGCTACAGGCAAAAGAGGTGTTGTTTGGAACAAAAAAAATTAGAAATAGAATACAGCAAATAATGTAAAGCAGTGACTGAAATATTATGCAGCTATTATGAAGCAATATATAAAACTATGCTGGGCGCCTGGGTGGCTCAGTCAGTTAAGCATCTGCCTTTGGCTCAGGTCATGATCCTGAGGTCCTGGGATCAAGTCCCGCATGGGGCTCCCTGCTGAGCAGGGAGCCTACTTCTCCCTCTACCCCTTCCCTCTGCTCATGATTGTGCTCTCTCTCTCTCTCAAATAAATAAATAAATAAATTTTTTAGGCAAAAAAGACGATGCAATTAAGTGGGAAAAGGTAATAAATGGGTATGTTTTCACGAGAAATATGAAAACATTTGAAAATTAAGAACATAGGTCCTTACATATCAACTGATAAAACAATCAACTGTCAGCCTTCTGATTCACATTCCATACATAAAACTGCAAACTCCTTCTGTTTTGAAGGAATTCTTCCAGTCAATTTTCAGACAAAGCCCATTCCCACCAACTCCATTCTTTTTGGCCCCCAAAGAATTGCAATGTTATTTTAGTAACACCTTATATTTCTATAAGGCCTTATATTTCTTTTCCCATACATTATATTTTTGCTATGATCATTTGCTTCTTCCATATGATTTTTATTATTTTTTTAAATTTGAGAAAGAACGTGCACACAGGAGCGGGGTGGGAGGGAGAGGGAGAAGTAGACTCCCAGTTGAGCAGGGAGCCAGACCTGGGGTCTGATCCCAGGACCCTGAGATCATGACCAGAGCCAAAGGTAGATGCTTAATGGACTGAGCCACCCAGGTGACCCTGATTTGTATTCTTTTATAGGTCAGTATAATGTGTTAGACAAGTCAGTAAGAAAGAAGTGGTTCCTGGTTTCCCACATGGGACTCCAAGGGATTTATTGTTCACCAGTGACTTCTTAATTATCACATATTCTTTTATTTTTTTAATACTATTATCTAGGAAGAAAATCAAATATATGTAAAATATCACATTTCAATAATTTGAAAAATTAAAAAAAATCATTCAAATCTTAAGGTCCTAACAAAACATTGCTTTAGATTTGTGAAGTGGATCTTTACCTATGTTTCATGCATATCTTTAATAACTTTTTCTGATTATCCAAATTTTACATGCTTACCCAAAAAAAGTATAATTTGGATAATCAAAGTCTTCCGTAATTCTATCCTACTTCTCCACCCAAGGAAACTATTGCTAAGGGTTTGTCATAAAATCTTCCAAACATTTTTTTTTCCCTTTGGCTATGCAGGTCCACAATCCCTTATCTATAATGCCATTGTTCAAAAGGCTCCAAAACCCCCCAAAAAACTTTTCTAACATTTGTTGTCAAAATCTGACTTGAACGCACACAAGGTAATTTGTAATCTTTATTTTTCCCACTTAGTGTGAATATTCATATTTCACCGCAGAAGCATTAATGTTTTTGATTACAGGGTGCCATCCCAACCCCCCCCCCAGTGGAGCTATTACTTAATAGATGACACATGGCCCAATGAAAAATTGAAAAATCCTGAATTCAGAAACACGTTTGACTCCAATAGTTCAAACTAAAGATGTGTACTTATACTAATATCGCTATCACTAGCACCATTATTTCAGAAATGGTTCATACCATGCATACTTGTCTGTAATTAGATTTTTTTTACGCAATAACACATCAGGGATATCTTTCCACATCAATTCACTGTGCTCTTTAACAGCCACGCAGACATGAGAGAGGAGGTAGAAGGACAGGAAGAACAAGGGGAACCCTGATTTTAAGGAAAGGAAAAGCAATTCAACAGGAGACCCACAGCACGGTTAGGGAGAAAGTCTACAAGCAAAGAGTAGATAACACACAATGCAGGGCCAGAAAAGCCCTTAGAGGTACCGGCCTGATGCTTCTGTCAAAAAGATAATCTGCGGTAGACAGATGTGATGATTTCCCTGGGTGCCTTGCTGCCATGTAGCAGGTCACCTGGCCCTGGAGCCCAGGGTCCTAATTCCCCACACCTGTTCGCACGCTCAGTGCTGCTGGTCTGAGACTCTGCCCTCCCGAAGGTGAGAGGGCACCGCAATTAGCTATGAGAAACATGGAAGCAACTTTCTCTGTGCAGCCGCAGGACTGCTCCCAGGGTCGGTGCAAGCTGCTAACGCAGGGTCTGTTCCCCTACCACTGTGGGTAGTAGCTGTCCACACTTAGCAGCACGCGTTTTTAGAGTTTTAGTGCTAAACAGGGATATGAGAAGCCACCTCCAATTACTGAGGATTCAAGCAGGATGTTCACATTTAAGTTGCTTTGTCTCAATACAAGCCATAGTGTGCTAAGAGCGTGTCGTTTTCTTTACTAATCTTGATTTGTCTTTTGGGGCCCAATAGAGCTAACCCCATATCAGAGAACACTGATAGCATTCTACCAACTAGAAAACCACCAACACCAGACAAATCTCCCCCAGAATCTCCCCACCCCTCACAGGGCCCCCAAAACCACATAGTTCACTCGAAAGTATCCCTCCCAACAAAGAAGTATGCTTTCGTTTACACCAAGCAAATCTTAAATATGCATGTGCATCCAAATCCTAAAATTCAGAATACAGAAAAGCAGAGGAGGAAGGAGGAAGGCTACAGAGTCTCAGCCTGCCTTTCCCTCGCCTCCTCCCCACAGGCCCCCAGCCACCATGTCCACCCCCCTCCCCAGGCCCGCATGCTTACAGCAGCGAGAGGGACGGACGCAGCTCTGCTGCCCTCAGCTAGAAAAGCCATCTCTGAGAACAAGGTTATGAACACTGCTTCCAGAATCCTGCAGCCCTTCCAAGGAGCCCCCACCCTACAAAGACTGTAGAAATAAAGTACAGAGATGCAGCCTTCCTCCAACACACCTGGTGCTACAGCCCAGTCAGTGATGTGGGGGGAAATTCAAGCTTTTCAGTAGAGGATCGTTTCACAAAACCTCTGCCACGTCCTACAGGAGCGCTGCTTACACCATGTAAATTGAGAGCTTAAGAACACATGCAGTGTGCCCCTGTACCCTGGGCTCCTAATGTGCAAAGCAAAGTGCTGCTTCATCAAGGCCCACCCACTTCTAGGGGCGCCTGGGTGGCTCAGTGGGTTAAGCAACCCAGACTCTTGATTTCAGCTCAGGGTCAAGGGATCGGGCCCCTTTGTCGGGCCCTGCTCCCGCTCCGCAGAGAGTCTGCTCAGGATTCTCTCTCTCCCCCTGGCTCTCCCTCTGGCCCTCCCCACTCCCCTGCTTGAGCACAAGTGCGCCCCCTCTCTCTCAAAAAATAAATAAATCTTTAAAAAAAAAAAAAAAACCCTACCCATTTCCTCAGACGCTGAGGCTGCCTGAAACAGACTGGCTCTTACAGAGAGAGTTGAAAAACTAACCTCTAGAATCTCTCAATAGAATGTCTACCACCCCCCAGACACCAAAGGAGTGATCTCTGAGTGCTGTAAGATCGAAGTCAGCCAGGTTAGTTTGAAGTTACATGAGGGTCTAAGCTAAGAGAAGGGCTTTCACAGGGTCAGCACAGTTGACATCTCTCCCCCACAAAGGAGCACTAACAATATTCCCTCCCCCCCTTCCTCCCCAGGATGCTGGGGAAAGATAGTTGTAAAAGGCTTTGAGCTTCCCCAGCAGACAGACAGCGGGGAGAGAGGACATTCTTCAGTGTCTTCGAGAGGCATGGGACTCTGACGAGAGGTGAGACGGACCCTACTGCACTTTCTAGTCTGCTTCAGGCAGGACTCTGACAGGATGAGATGTTCTTAGTCCCTCGAGGAGTATGGAACCAGAGGATGAGGCATACACCGTGACTAAATACAAGAAATTATTTTCTGTAAAGGCCCATAAATCTAAATATCTGTCAGTTCTCTTCCTCCCTCTTTATGCTGTTTGTGTGCAAAACAGGCCTGGCAAATGCATGTGCTAGTGTTTTCTGGGGCCCAGGGGCTGACAGGCAGCCTTTGGATGGGCTACTGTCTCATCCTCAGCCATGGCGGGAGAGGGAGAGGGCAGCGGGGAGGGAGGGTGGAAGAGAGCGAACACGAACAGGACTGAACTCAAGAGACAACAAGTGCTAGACAAACCTCAGTCATCCTCCCAGTTGTACATTACTACGACACTTTATGTCGAACTTTGGGGGACATGTTAACATACCATTTCATCATAGTTCTCTGTGTAGTCACCTTATTCATTGTCTTTGTATCCCAAGCACAGTCCTTGGGACTCTCGCTAAATACAGTATTTGTGACACAGCCACAAACACAGGAATGAACGTGCACTTAGACATTATCCACAATTTCTGAAGCAACGAACACTGTTCCCCACTCCCTACCAGGACAGTCACAAGTTTCGGGTGGCACCCTCTGCAGGCAACAGCTCTGCCCGCCAGCAATGCAGGACTGGGTGTGAACCCAGACCTTCCTGCCCCTCCTACTGGCTGTGTGTTCCTGTAAACCTTACTTGACCTCTCAGAGCCTCCATGTCCTCATCTGTAACATGGGGATCATCGTATCTACCTCGACAGGACTGACAGGAGATGAAGTAGATAAGTCTGAAAGACCAGCGCATAGTAGACGCTCCATAAAGGTGGGCAGGCCAGCGTGAGCCAGCAGGAGGAGCACTGCATCTCGAGTCAGAGCTGTAGTCAAGTCCCAGCTACGCGCCTGCAGTCACGGGCTGCGTCAACCCCTCTGTTTCCTCAGCTGGAATGGAAGTGGTGCTCTGCCTACTTCCCAGAATCGCTGGGAGGGTCAAAGTAAGAATCAAGTATGAAAAGAAACAGAGAGAACACTCTGAAACCTGTAAAGGGCCAAGCAAACCAACTGCCACTTACAAGTCTCGAGGGCCGACTTGTAAGTGTATAAAGTGACCACCATCATCATTCTAGCAAATTCTCAGAATGATTCCACTCAACAACACTTCCCAAAGCTGCTTCTGTGTCAGTCTACTCCCAGGCAAGCAATGCCCACTGGTCACCTATTATGCCCCAGGCATGGCCAGCAGCTGAGGACGCCGATGGACCATGGACTTCGCCTTCTGGAAGCCTACAGTCTCAGGGGGATGACTTATCAATTATAAATAATTATGTGCAAAGTGCTAAAAGGCCGAAGTGCCAGTTGTGATGAAAGCATAAAATGGGGGCAGAGGTGGTAACCCTGAGCCCGGAGGAATCACAGGAAAGATGACATTAACCCAGGGCTACTGAAAGTGGCGTTCAGTGACTGTGATGGAGAGAAAGAAGAGGAAAAGGTCGGCCGCAGAAATTATATACCCCAGCTGGAGTACAAACGAGCTCAGCAGAGCTTACTAAAATTAAGAACACGGGTAATAAAAATTCTTCCCTTTTATTGGACCCAATAAAGAACTAGAGAAGCCTCTGTCTTCACACAATCAAAATAGAAAAGTGGCTTCCTTCCCCCCAAGCCCAAACATCAGAAGTAGAGGCGAAGCCTTTGTCTCCCTCCAGGTGCCCACAAGCCTTGTCCTACCTACCACCTTTCCAGACACCACACATGCTTTAAACGGCCCTGTTTTCATCCACCCTGCCCTTTCCTTCTAGTCATTCAAAATCCACTGTTTGGCCACATGCTTCCAGAGCATTCTAAAGTACAGTGAGTCCTGAACATATACGGCACAGTCAGCCCTCTCTATGTCACCCTTCTCTGGCTGTGACACCCTCCCTGAGAACATACCTGTGCAGTCTGCCATGTAGGGGGCCATAAAAACATCTCGGTGCTGATAAAAATGGAAGCCTGGCTAACAGATAAACTGGGCGAAGATTGTATCAGAAAGAGGAATGGAAAGGAGCCAGGGAATTCCCCTGTGGGTTTCTACAGCTCTACTGGCACCTAGAAGAATCAGCTTTGGGAGCCTAATAACAGAAGCTCCCCTCCCAGGCCTATTACCCCCCTCCCCCTCTCCTCACCCCACTGCCCCAGTCATGCTCATTGAAGTGTATTTAATACCATTCCCTACAAAATCTGGGTCCTCTTCCTATTTTGGTAAAAGGTGGTTTCATTGCCCTCTACCCCAGGAAGCTTCACCAGATGAAGTTAACACTCACGGTGTAAAACAGATTTAATATCTAACACTTCAGATCTGCCAATATAAATTACTAATGAGATTCATTGCTAGATATATGAGGCTTCTGCGGTGTAAAACAGAGATTACTCAAATTCTGATGAAAAAAGGACCCAGGACCACTCCCTCAGGGGTCTACAGTAGGTGTATCACCTCCAATGCCTTCTAGTTAACACTGACCACTACCTATGGGTAATTAAATCCAAGCTAAGAGCACAAAGCTCCAGAAAATTGGGATTTCAGAATAAACTCCAGGGGCTCCAATTGCATGAAGCCCAGAAACACCACTGTTTCGCCCCAGCAGGAGAGAGGTACTTCTGGTCGACACCCACCCAGTGTGGGCACCACAGCCAGGGAGAGAGCAGATGAAGGCCGCAGGAGGAAGACGGCATGGACAGACCTGCACCGACACTTTCCACGCAGTCTTGAAGGTAATCAGAAAAATCTTACCCGCACAAAATTATCACTTTAAACTGCAACACCCCATCCCCACGGCTCCAGGGAAAATAGTTAAATAAAAAGTCAGTGCAGCTTTAAAAAGTCAGTCAGTATTCTCTCTTTAGCTTGGCACAAATCTTTGATGAGATTGGCAGCAATACGATGGTCTTTCCTGGATTTTCACCAAAAGCCCTCCAGTTTGGGGAACTTCTATCACTTATTCCCCTCCCCAACAGTCTCCACCTCTCCTCATCCAGCTTCAAAGGAACACACACACACACACACACACACACACACACACACACACAAAGCCAGAATCACTGGCCAACAGATTATAAAGGGGCAGCAGACAAGCCCAAGTAAATACATGGTAAAACTCCTACGCCATCCCTAAACTATGCTTAAACATGACTTCTGAGAACATTGACGTCATTGGCTAATGATGCAAGATAAACGAGGAGAACTAAAATGCCTAGGGAAACTCATTTAAAAGTTCATTCCTATAATGGCTGTTTGGTTGAAGTCTAGGATGGAAGGTAGACTGTAAATCAGGCTCTCATTCACAGAATGCTCACAAAACACACACAGACCGATGTGCAGTGTTGGCCTGTGCTTGCTTAGCTCATGAAAGTTGTATTCCCTTACCGAGTTCGGCACCACGTCCTTATCAGACACACAGAATAAAAAACGTGATCCCTGAGTATTCCTGTATCTGCTTCCCCTGCAAGATAAGCTCCTTGAGGGCACAGAACCTACCTTTCGATTTCTGCACGTTCCATGTCCAACATAACCTTAGACACATAATAATAGCTTCCACAAAGTGGCGAACCTATTGGCAAAGTAATAGTTACTGTAAAACTATCCCAAAAGGGGGAAAAAGGCCATTGGTGCAGGCTACAGCCTTCAACACGGGGAAGAGCCACTGGCGAGCTCACGTTGCTGCTCGTAGAATCTACCCCAAACGTTAGTGCTGATAGACTCAACCGTGACTTTACCGAGTAACTCACTGCTCGGTTAAAAGAGCGTGAGCTTAGGGGCGCCTGGGTGGCACAGCGGTTAAGCGTCAGGGCGTGATCCCGGCGTTATGGGATCGAGCCCCACATCAGGCTCTTCTGCTATGAGCCTGCTTCTTCCTCTTCAACTCCCCCTGCTTGTGTTCCCTCTCTCACTGGCTGTCTCTATCTCTGTTGAATAAATAAATAAAATATTAAAAAAAAAAAAAAAGAGCGTGAGCTTAAAGGTAAAAGAAGTGCACAGCGTAGCAAGCACAGTGTCCGAGGGGAGGTTAGTCCCAGAGGTCAGATTTGTGCTCTGTGGCCATTTGATACTTCACTCATGAAATTGCTACGCTGGCACGTTAATTTGGGGCAACACTGTGCTGCGGACCCGTCATCTGCTGTAGAATCACACGCAGCGAAACGTGTCCTTCAATCTGGAGCCCTATCAACAATGAAACCCTTAAGAATCTCCCTACCACTTTATCAGAATGAAGAAACATACACCCTTAAAGGGCAAATATGCGGGAGTTCATCTCGTGGCGGCGCACAGGTGTTCAAACTCTAGCTCCACCACTAACCGGGAGCAAGTATCTTGACCCTCTCTGGACCTAAGCTGCCTCCTAAAGAGAGGAGAAGACAAACTATATCAAAAGTATTCTGACGACTGACTGAGTTCTTCCAGCGAGCACTCAACCAGACATCTAGTTAACCCGTGCTGAGTATCTGCTATTATTTGGCATTAGCCCACCCCCACGCTACCCCATTCATCACTGCTCTGCCCCTCTGGACACTGCTCAGACTCATGCTGGGGGATCATCTGTCCTCTTCACTGCACGCGGGATTTCCACCACCATCAAATGATTGTTGGAGGCTCTGTCCATCTGCTCTCCATCAACAAACACTGCAAGTTTTAGTCTAAGGATGAGAGAAGGATACCGACAACATATTAGACATCTCGTGGAAGCTCCTATCTTTTACTTGAGGTCTATTACCCACACAGTCTGGGGAAATTAAGTATTAAGGGAAGACTCCTACAAAAGACCTGAAAACACCTTGCTCGTGCTTGCCGGAAAAGGGACCGCAAGTGACAGAAGACTTTAGAGAGAGACGGTGCTCTGTAAACGTGCTCACTGGGAAAGGGTTTAAGAGAAGAGATCATCTATGCGTGAGTATCTTAGGACTGGCTACCCTAAAAATAGTGGAAAGAGGAAAATGATTTGTGAGGAAATATACAAGAAAAAGGAACTGAGAAAGAATGAGTACACAGCCTAGTGTTGTGACAGGGACAGAAATAAGCCCTTAGCAGGCCTAAGGTCATTCTCCCAAAGCAGAAACCAAAAAACTACCGTGTAAAGTAGCATACTCGGTAAGCAATTCGAAACCAGCCTCACTCGCTCAACTGGAGTGCAGGACGGTCATGGGGATTTAAAACACAAAATCCTTCGTCCTGAATGACCTCTAAGGCTCCCTTAGCTTTAGGAAGCTAGCAATGGGGATCTGGTGAAAACAGAAGGTTACACAGACAAGTCATGGGAGGAACTTCTAGAAGTTTCTCTCTCTCTCTCTCTCTCTCTCTCTCTCACACACACACACACACACACACACTAATCACCCCAGTGAGATCAGCAGGGTCAGTCCTTCATCAGAGCAGACCTGCAGTGGCCACTCCACCTATCTCAGTCACAGGCAAAGCTGTTGATCACAGACCCAAGCGCAGCCCCAAGCTGAACCCACAGCTGTATGACTGCTCCACAGCTGGCTGAAAAGAGCAGGTTTGGTCACAGAGCAAGCATCCAGCACTCTCCACCAGCTCCTTTTTTTGGCAAGTAAGCTACAAACATTAGCACTTCATTCAACAAATCACCAAAGGGGAGGGGAGGTAGATTACATTGGTCACTAACATCTCTGCTTGCACCGTGCTATACCTGTCACACGACAGCTTACTTTCATGGAAACACTTGGCACACAATGGATCCTTTGGTCTGTTTCAGTTTGCATCACAACATGTGGCTGGGAAATGCCAGGCACCATCTCACTCGACTGCTGACCCACTTCCCATGGGCTCAGTGGAGTCAGCTCTCTCATACTTATTTCCTCTTCTTCTTACACATCCAGCGTCGCAAAGCAGCCACCCTAGCAGGGGATGTGAATGACATCAGAATTCTCAGAGCTGGGGAACTTTCAGAGATCTCTCACTTCATCAACGTCTGGAACCAAGGCTATACCTCTTCCGTCCCAAGCCTACGAGCAAGCCGTGTCCCTCAAATGGCAAGCTTCATGGTGTTTCAAAGGAACACTGACATCACTTCAGGATGAGGAGAGTGCTAGAAGTAGAAAGTCACCATCCAAAAGAGTCACCATTACAAAATACCTCTGCAGCATAAAGGCGACAGGATTCAGCGGTTAGAAAACTTACACTTAGGAACTCTCAGATGGAATATTGCTCCGCCATAAAAAAAGAATGGGATCTTGCCATTTGCAACAACATGGATGAACCTAGAGGGTACTATGCTAAGTGAAATAAGTCAGAGAAAGGCAAATATTGTAGGATTTCACTGACATGTGGAATTTAAAAAATAAAACAAACACACACTCTTACATAACAGAGAACGATGGTTGCCAGAGGGGGGTGGGGAGGAGTGAAATCAATGAAGGGGATTCAGAGATAAGAATTTCTAGTTATAAAACAAGTAAGTCACAAAGATGAATAGGGCAGCATAAGGAATACAGTTCAAATGTTATAGTGTTGTATGGTGATGACACTTATCGTGCTGAGTACTGAGTACTGTATAGAACTGTCAAATCGATAAGCTGTACACCTGAAACTAGTATAACATTGTACGTCAATTTACTTCATTAATTAAAAAAAAAAGAATTTTAAAAAATCTATCAGGATCCTAAACTCAGGAGAAAGCCAAGGGGTCAGGCTGTTCTTCCACACGGAAAAAGGAAACCTGGAACACACCTACCTGTTCTAATTGATCCAGCTCTGTTTCCTGCAGCCAACTATAATTCCACCCACTTCAGCCTAACGAAGCTATAGGTCAGACTCTTTTTAAATGTCTTCACACTCATACATATTTTCTAATCAATTTTTTTACTTTCACTATGTGTCACACGCTTCAGTTAAGCAATGAATATTACTCAAAATACTGTTTGATTACAAAAAGAGACCAAGTGTTACTCTTAGATAATATTACTTTTAGAGGCACATCAGATTTAGGTTCTGTATTTGAGGTAAAAGTCTAAAGAAATTTGTCTCTCTGCCCTACATTGTCTAGTCCTTGTTTTATCATAGCTTCAGAATGAATGAAAAACTCACCAATAAAATTTAAGACCCTCTTTTCCTTATAGGGTAGTCTTTTCATAGTTTTATAAGAGAAATCAACCAGTCTTTACATGTAAGTCTTCTCTATCCAGTCTAGGTTCTTATTTTTCAGTGTTGTGGTCACTATTTCTCAAAGGGCCATTCTTTTGGAAGATCTCTCACTTGGGTTATAATCATTTGAGATTAATTAAAAAAAAAAAAAGCTTTTTTTACTTATTTACTTGACACAGAGAGAGAGAGAGAGCACAAGCAGGGGGAGAGGCAGAGGGTGAAGCAGGTTCCCCGCTGAGCAAGGAGCCTGACGTGGGGCCTGATCCCAGGACCCTGGGATCATGACCTGAGCCCAAGGCAGACGCTCAATGAACTGAGCCACCCAGGCACCTCGAGATTAATTTCTTCATTGGAGTAATGTGAGCCTTTCTCCAGGCAGTGCACTAACCCCCAAGCCATTCTTTTGACTTATCGATCCAAATAACTAGACCAGTATGGCAACTGCTCCACTGTGAACACCAACGGGGCAGTAACCACAAAGTGCAGTCAGCAGTGGACTGTTCCAGGCCATGCTGTAGGCCCCGGGAACAAAGTAAAGGCAAGAAGTCTGTGCAAGAGGAACAACGGATTCATTTGAAACAGTATCTGCTGATCCACGGAGAAGCCATTGCCTTCGACCACCTGTCTTGACGGTGATGCTAGACAGTTCGCGGACCTTCACAGCAGCTTCTCCACGGCACGGTCTAAGGTTAGCTGGTCGAGAAACTCTCCGTGACCCTTCTGGATGCTAGTCTTCAACAGATCATTTAAGACCTCTAATTATCAGTTCTTATGTGGTAATCAGTGAACCTGGTTTTAAGACTCCACGCTGTACCAGAACACACTGGAAAATCTGCGGTGAGAGATGGAAAGATCTGCTGCATTTTCAACGAGGGCTCAGCCACCTCCGCCCTGTGGTGGAGCCCTCCAGCCACAACAATGACAGTGGCGAAGGGCAGAGTTCCTGTGGAAACACTTACGGTGCGATTCTTCTGGTGGAAATGGGCCTCTGTAAAAACAAAGGCTTCACACCAACAGCGCGCAGTGATGAAGCCCCATGGAATGGTGGGTCTGGGGCAGCTAATTCACAGCCGAAGCCAAGAACAGACATTCACTTCACATATATGAAGACAAAATTCTCCCACGAATGAAAGCTAAAACCTGCGGCTATGACACAGTCTGGCATTTTTGGATCTTCAAGCAGGAGCTCCCTGACTAACTCATAATCAAGGGCATCTCTCCAAGGCTCTTCTGCAGTTAGGAAAGGACAAACCACAATAATCTACATTTATATGAGTTAGGTTGATCATATTATATGCTAATAAATGAGTTAGCTCCACCTTCACTAACCTTCTGCTTGAATTTAATTACTGGGTTAGCCTTTAAAAGGGCACTCCCTTCACCTGCAAATGAGCTTGGCACTCATGCTCAGAGCAGAGTTGGACATCTAGTTGACACTCTGCCCCTCCCATGAGATCTACTACAGAGCCACCTAAGCCACCAAGCTTAGGAGCTCACAGGGTCACCCCCACACAAGCCTCAACTGTCACACTGACTTTTACCATGTTCAGGGGAAAGAGAAGAATCTCTTCTCACCTCTCACCTCAAGGCATCCAATTCAACCATTTATTCACCGCCTCCCAGGAGCCATGCACTGAGAATATATGAGAACAGACCAAGACAATCCCCCTGTCCTCATGGAATATGTTCCTCCGGGGTATGGACCAGGTACAATTTGCTTTTAAAAAGCACTTAAGTATTGTCATCCCCACTTAAAATGACCCACACAGATAAAAATTCCATGAGAAAAATACAAATCTCCAAGGGGGAAACAGGGAAAGGTATTTGTACCACCTCAAACCTAGTTAATACTGACTTACCCTGAAGACTGAACTCAAATATCACCTCCTCCAGGAAGTCCTTCCTGAATCCCCAGATTTGCAATCCCCTAACATTCATTTCTATTACTGCACATATCTCTGCTCCTGAACTCAACTACTCTCCGATAAAACAGTGGGCTTGTGCTGTCTTCCCCACCACAAGGTGAGCAACTTGAACTTTGCAAATCCAGCACCTGGCCACAGCAGGTGCTCAGCGAATGCTGTCAGCGGACACATGGAAGTGTGTAGGTACGTGCATACGCAGGCTCAGGCCTGTTTGTGGGTGTGTTTGTACTTACGAAGAGAGTGACATATTTTTTCTATATAACCTCCTTCATCCCTCCTATCTTTTCTAGTGTTATATAACAAGTCCTCTGTGCAAATTACAAAGGAATACCTGCCCTCCTCCCCAACATGTGCTGAAAATGAAGTGAATTAGATAAGAGCAGACACAAGAAAACCTAACTTGCTCCTTTGTACCCAGATCATGAACTGGAGACAAGGAGAGGTGGGAGATGGAATGGGGGAGGTAGGCGAGGCCAGACTCCTGGGAATCTTCCCAAGAAGCCTGAACTTTATGGGCGATGGGAAGCCTTTAAAAGATTTCTAGCAGGAGAGAGGTTAGGCTTGAGCTTCAGACAGCTCATCCAAGCAGCTCTGCGGAAGATGGATTTGAGGGAATAAGATTTGACTCATGGGGACCAGTTCCAAAGCTACAGCAAACATCCATCCATAGGACAAGGGCCTAAACAGGTGTGGTCCTGGTGGAAAAGAAGAAATTGATTCAAGAAGTATTAGCAAGGACTTGGCAATGGACTGAAATGGGGAAACAGGTGAAAAAGAGAAAATTCAACAATGACAGCTAGGTGACTGAACAATGGTGAGACTAGTTCTAAGAAAATGAGCAGAGGAGCAGGTTAAGGGGAAAGATGGAGTATTTAGCTGTGGACAGTGTTGACCCAGATATCCTACTGGATGTCCAAGTAGATCTTCCCAGCAAGCATTTAGATGTGCGACTTTGGACCTGCTCTGGCACTCTCTAAGCCCCAGTGCCTCAGGAGGGAATGGTACCCGTTCATGCCTCACGGGCTGTCATGAGGATTGAAGGAGACAGAGTATAAAGCCCTTTGCCCCGAACTGCCCCAGGCCTAGAAGCAGAATCAGGTTCAGAGACAAAGACGGGAGACAAAGCGTTGGAAGGCCTTGGCATACGCACAATATGGTTAAGACTGTGAAAGCAGAGATCATTTGGAGGGAGGCAACAATAGAAGGACAAAGCCCCAGGAAGCACCAGTATTTAAAAGTCTCAAGGAGAAAGTAGCAGCCAACAAGACAAATGAGAAGTGACATGATGACATGGTCATTCCTGGGTTTTGCCGGAGTGCTATCCATGCAAACTGAGAAGAGAAGGGGAGACACTGAGCCCCACCTCGAAAGAGAAGCAGGCCAGGCCAGGAGAGGGCTGTGTGGCTCGTTCTGTCAGAGCTGGGAAGGCTGAGGGTTTAGAGGGATCGGGGTTTGTTTCTAAAGGGAAGGTGTCAGGAGAAAGGGAGAGGATGAAGGTGTGGGAGAGGGAACACCTGACCCAGGGAGGACACAGAGAAGACCCAACAAGGCAGGTGGAGGGCGAGGCCTGACCAGCAAGCTCATCTCACCCAAGCCCGCCTGCAGCAGGAAAGCAGGGCCACACGGGGACATGCCACAGGTGGGAGCGGAACTTCCCGCCGTGAGCTTCAGTTTTCTTGGGACATGGGTGCACTTGCCTACAGAGAATGATCTGGGTGCTAGGAAACCAGTTCTCCCTGATTAGGACTGACTCTAACCTGAGCTCTTCCAAATAATGGCCCAAGGAGAAGACAAGTAAGGAAGAAAGGGTCCGGCTAAGAGTTAAGCGGAGGAGCTTCCGGAGAGTGGTGACACCTCATTATTTGTTCTGCCAATTCTCAGTCGGTTTCTTCCTTTTCATGTGAGCTTCGCTGAAGCAGAACTGTCACTAAGTAATTTGATTTCAAAATTTTAATGGAAAGAATATTAATGGAAAGACTCGTTTCGTATCTTGACAGGAACAATTTCGGAATCATTATTTTTCCTGTTTTAAAACAAAATCCTACATACACAAGTTCGATAGGACCAAGCTACAGCAGAAGGAGTCGGCAATGAGCCATGAGAAATCCAGTTCAGAGAGAACGGCACATCAGAGTCACGATGAAGCCACTTCAGGAATCTCTTATTTATTTTGCCAGAATAGGATATTTTAGGAAAAAGAAGCTTAACAGGCAACTATCATGTCAAGGTCACAACTAAACCAGGATCTAGTTTATGCCCCTTGCCGGTGTCCGGTTCTTACCAAGGGCAGGCTGTCATTAATGTCTCCCTGACTTACGTGGACCAGAACATGGTCGAAGGCTGTCAGTTTTTCCTACTTTGAAAACTATCTCGTATGGCCTAAACAAAAGTTAGCATTTTATTTGGGGAACCTGGGATTCAGCTAGTCCTTTCACATACCTCTTACACTTCTTTAAATAACGAAGAGAATAAAAATCTTGCTGGCACATTCACTCTCTCTCAACTACTCCCGGGGCTGCTCTTAAACTTTCCCCCACACACAAAGTGTTAATGTCTTTATCTGAAATACGAATGTTTTAAACACAAAATCTTTTAGCAAAACTGGATGATAATGTTTGACTCCCAAGTTGGACTCAAGACATGAAAACCATGAGGAATTTCTTCATTCTACAAATGTTTCCTGAATCCCTACTGCATGTAAGACATTTGGCCAGGCGCTGTGGGGGGGAGGCTGAGGGGCCCCCAGAGAGGCGCTCACACACACAGTGGTACTGCTCGCTGGCTGCAAGTAGCAGGTCTGGGGGAAGTGAGGGCAGACACCCACGAACACATTCTCATTCACCCCCAGACACTTGCAACAGCAGTGCCCCAGCAAATCAATACGACCACAACCCAAGTACAGGACGTGCCTGACAAGACAGGCGAGGGGCCCAGCAGGGAGACTCAAAAACAATACATTGTCTGCACAGCCCACGAGCTAAGGCTTCCCAGTACCCAAAACCAAGACCGTGCTAAACATCAGTGCAAACACTGTCAGGCTTCCCAGGGAGCAAACGCGACTTCTGTTCTGAAAAATTAAATATGTACATGCCAGAAACCTCAAACTTAAAATCAGCCGTGAAAGATCCAGGACCCCGAACGAGTAGCCAGTCAACAGCTAGAACAGGACAAAAATCACCTTCGAAATGAGTAAGTTGGGGAGGGGGGCGGACTTTGTATTTTTCTGCAAACCAAATCAAAATGGTTGGTGCCCTTGATTTCATCCATAAATCCCCAAACTCAAATGACACACTTCTAAATTGTAGTTTTCCTCCTTGAAAGCATGAAAGAACAATTTACATCCATTGACTAGCATTATATGTTCAAACTTAAATCAAGGAAACATCTTTTCATGCCAAATCAAAGAGGCTATTTACCATCATCTCCCTTAACTGCAGTAATAAAAGTGCTCACTTCAGCTTTTGAAAGGGCTCCTTTACTCCTTTGCAACTAAATATTACAACTTCCCTCTGATTTGTTATTCACACTGACTCAGAATCTTCTATCTGTCCAATATCAGATTCCTTGCAAGATCTTTCAGGGTGGACATAGGTACAAAATTTACCTGAGATCCCTAGGATTCCTGGTAAAGAAACAATCTCCTCTTCCACCAGTAACCATCTTATTGATTTACACTCCAGAATCTTAAATAAAAAGCATAAACAGTAAGAAGGCTGGACTCAGGGGCACCCGGGTGGCTCAGTCGGCGAAGCATCTGCCTTCGGTTCAGGTCATGATCTCAGGGTCCTGGGATCCCAAGCTCCCTGCTCAGCAGGGAGTCTGCTTTTCCCTCTCCCTCTGCCCCTCCTCCAGCTTGTGCTCATGCTCTCTGTCAAATAAATGAAATCTTAAAAAAGAAAAAAAAAAAAAAAAGGCAGCTGGCCTCAAAAATCCCTTTTAAAATTCTCAAAACTCAAAATTCTAAACTCAAAATTCTCTAAAATCAAAAACTCTAAAATTCTATGTAAATCACTGTCTTATTGTTTTCAGAGTTAATTTCCAAAAAAGCTGGGCCCGTGACTTCATATTTAAGCATTGGCGGGAGGGGTGGTGGCGGCGGTTACGGGACATGGGTGATAATCTTCTGCGGTGCTATGTGTCACGCGCTGTGCTCGATGGTTGACCTAAGGCCTCACCATGTTCTCACATAAGCCTGGGAGGCAGCTACTGCGTTATGGTGAGAAAGCTGGGGCTCAGAGAGCTTCAGTGGCCCCTGCTAATGAGAGGCAGAGCTAATAGCTGAACCCCAACCTGGCTGACACCCAACCATCACACTATGATGCATTGATAATTATGGTCGTTGTCCAATAAATATTCCTCAAAGCCTGTACTTTGTACTATTACTCTGTAATTGTAGATTCTGCATCCTAATTTATGTGGCTTAGGCAGATGCTAATGTGTCTTTTTACATTAAACACAGACCAACTGGATATTGAAGGGAAGGTCAGAAACATTCTAGAGGTCAAGGAGATGCCAAAATAGACATTATTCAAAATTATCCACGGTTAATTCACAAAATTATAGTCAATAAAGTAAACAGGCTTTCAGTGGTTAAGAACCAACTGTATCTAGTCATTCATAATTTTTGAGGTTTTATTTCCTTTAGGATTGCTGGCACCATATTTCTTAATTCTCACCCATAAGTTTATAGTTTTGTAAAAATAAAATAAAAACACTTAGAGGCCTTATCAATTATATCACCACAGTAGAATTATCCTATCCTTCTAAGAACTGAAACTTTCCATTAATATGTAGGAGTCTACAGAAAATATATCATTCAATAATTCAAAAATGAGGAAGTAATTTCAGAATCTTTGTTTTCTTTCTCCTTTAGAAAATACGGTGCTACAGAGAGTAAGCAGCTGCTTCTGTGTCACCTGAGGGGCACCAAGACTATCGCCACCCCCATTGTCTCAAATGCAACAACCGTCTGAATGTCTTTCCTTGGCCAATATGTCTATTTTCAGAAGGACCTTGTTAAAATATGAATATCCTCAGGAGATTAAAAGTAACCACAGTTACAAAAAAAAAAAAAAGAAAAGAAAAGGAACCAAAGCTACCATTTCTTGAGAGGCTACTTTGTGTTGGGCACTTCTAATGTATTACATCTGATCTTCACACCAAGCCTAGAAGGCAGCTAACACTAGCATCATTTTCCAGAGGAGAGAACTGTCAGAGATGGAGGACTTGCTCGCAGTAGCAGAGCTGGAGTAATGCACTCAACTTGGAAACACCTAGTCTACCCTCTTTCCATTACCTCCTTTTTGTTCCTCCATATGGCAAGCTTGTTCCTACCTTTGGACCTTTGTCTTAGCTGGTCCCTCCGCCCCAGATGCTCTAATGTTCACATGGCTGGGTGCTTATCACTTGGGTCTCAGCCAAAATGTCCCCTCTCTGTGAGTCCTTCTCTGTCCATGCTAGGTGCAGCAGTCATTTCATCACACTCCACCACGTCACCTTATTTCTGTTCTCCAGGGAGCATCTAACCACCATTTGTTGTTTTCATAATCACCTGTTTGCCTGTTTATTATCTCCCTCTCCACGCTAGGGTGCGAGCTCTGTGAGAGCCAAGATTCCGGGTGCTGTGTTCTCTGTCCTATCTGGAACACCCAGAATGCAGCTGGGCACACAGCAGGCGCTCAGTAAAGATCTATGAATGATTAAATGGCTTTTCTGCTGCCTCCACCACATACTGGGGTGGCGTCGGGGAAGATTTTTGGATTCAAGTCCACAGAGCTAGATTCTAACTTCACTTCTAACCAGCGAGGGGGCTGCGCTCTGGACCACCTCCACTCAGCTCAATTTCTACCATCAGGTCATTTCCCATGGTGAGGTGGCGTGAGCTGAAACTGAAGAGAAGATTGGAAAATCTTGCTGGATCAGGGCGACCCAGACCATACGAGACCAGGAGTCACGAGACAAGAGGAGCAGACAAGTATCACTGATTTCATGGTCTTGTCTTGGACTAACACAATGGTTCACCATAATGCCCAGCACCGCTCAAAAAGAGGGTAAATGTTTTAAGTATACAGCTAAAGCTTATCTCTTTTTAAAGGCAAAAGGTTGATATTAACAAAAGATACAAGCCAAAGTCAAAGTGTCCTAGTTTTTTAGGTGGTTTTTTTTTTTTTTTAACTTTTCATCTACTTCAAACCTCAAAGAAACCCCTTCAAAAATAGAGGCTTTTGAAAATACCTAAATAACACAACCAAATAAATCTTAAAATGGGTCATCATCTAGCATATTTCACCAGGAGCCAGAAGTGAGAATACATTTTTTTAAGCATGTATTTTTCTCTAAAATTTATAGCTCTTCTTTTCAACTAGTTAATTGTCTGCTATAATTAGTTGAAGTGAAAATGCCCTCAGATACAGGGGAAAATATTAGAACCACACCCTGGGAATTAGAAAGTAATGAAAGCCTTATTTTTTTTTACCTTTCAATTGGGGTTTCTTAACCTGAAGCTCTCTGTCCACCATTAGGCTTTGGGGACCACTCATCTGGTGACATTGATCCCAGAACATTGTCAACATGCACATAAATGCATTTTTCTAGAACCAGGGTCCATAGCTTTCATCATCACTAAAATGATCCAGGGCTCAAAGAGGACTGGATTTCAGAAGTTTCAGAAGCACTGCTTTGCTGAGTATATGTTCTCAACTCTTCCGTACTACAGATAGAACAACAGTAAAATAAAATAAAGCATTTAAGAGGTCCGCAGCTCACAAGTTAGTAATTGTTTTCTTTGTGGGGAATTATGCTAATATATCTGTGACCTTTATGTACTCTTCCAAAAATAATTTCAGAGCTTAGAACAAATCTGAGCATCAGCGGAAGTCTCCAGAAGATATTTTGGAAGGGAGCAAAACTTTCATTGTCCAATGGAACCATCTCTAGAACCACTTAACTCTGATGCTGGAAGGGACCACAGGAAAAGGTCCTATGACACCACAGACAAGAATACCAAAGCGTCCCGTGAAGACAGAGGCACAGCATCACATCTAAGTGCTATGGGAAAGACCTG
>NW_024425008.1:36993127-37116722 GCF_017311325.1 Ursus maritimus
GTGCTCTGCAAGTACAAGGGATAAATATGACTTACAAATGACAATGCAGCTTTGGGGTTCTGGTTTAAGCCCTTAAAGAACAGGGGCTAGGTCTAGAACATGCTCACACTGGCCCCCTCTAATTTATTTTATTAATATAATTATGAGGGGCTCATATTGGCTATGGTTCTACCCTCTGGCCAATTTCTTAATTTTTTTTTTTTAATACCACAAGCGCAAACTAAACCTTTTAAGCATTCCTCTCCCTGCAAGGTGCAAGGGTAAAGCTTATGCACATCTGAAAGAACTCTCCAGAAGGCAGCACTTAATAAAAGCACTGCTGATGAATCCTCTATTAAGTGGTCTTTCTACTAAAAAGTCCTAAGTGCTTTGAAAATCACTGCTGTATATACCGAGATACACCAAAATAATAATCTTGATAAATCTCTCAGGATAGTATCATGATTCTCAACAAAAATTTCCCCTCATAAAGTTCTTTGACATAGCCCTTCAACACTACAATAGCCAATACCCTTGGGCTCATTCCTCCATCTAATTAAAATGTCTGTTCTGCAAGTGATTTATAGTATTTGTCATCACCTAAGGTGAATATATAGACTGGTGGCTACAGACATGTTGTGACTACAAAGCATTAATTACCATGCTGGTGAGAATGGCTTCTAGCAACAGCTCAAACAGTGGGATTCTCAGTCTCTCTCTGCCAACAAGTAACAGGGACATAACTTACAACCGTCCCATAGGACAAAGAGCCCATTACTGTAAATCAAGAAATATAACTGTGTGGTTTGACATGAGGACCCACTGTTAATTCCTTAAGGCTGATTCTAGACCAAGGAAATAACACCAACATCACTACCAATGCTAAAAACCATTTAGACATGAGCTAAGTCCTCTTCAAGCCTGAGCAATTTAGATTGGGACCAGTTCTCAGGAGTTACTAACTTTGACAAGACATAATTCATCTTGACCGCTTAAAACCAAACCAATCACTCCAAAAGAAAAGAAATGATGTAACCACCTAACACATGGAGGCAGAGGCTGTACCGATGGGAAGGGTCTTTGGAGATATTCTAGTGTAACCCCCTCATGATCTAAACCTGGGAACTGAGATCCTGACACACACAGGCTTGCCTAAGGTCACAGATGATAGATGGCAAAGCCGCACCTTAAACCTAGCTCTCCTGACTCCCATCATAGCACGGCACTTATATGTTGCTGGAAATTGTATAATGAAATACAAGAGGTTTGGGGTTTTTTTTTTTTTTTTAATTGGGAAGTTAAGATAATACTGATTTGGGGGCGCCTGGGTGGCACAGCGGTTAAGCGTCTGCCTTCGGCTCAGGGCGTGATCCCGGCGTTATGGGATCGAGCCCCACATCAGGCTCCTTCTTCCTCTCCCACTCCCCCTGCTTGTGTTCCCTCTCTCGCTGGCTGTCTCTATCTCTGTCAAATAAATAAATAAAATCTAAAAAAAAAAAAAAAAAAAAAAAAAAAAAAAAAGACAATACTGATTTGCAGTCAAAGTTAACTCCTCATAGGGGTGCCTAGCTGGCGCAGTCAGAAGAGCGTGCGACTCTTGATCTCGGGGTTCAAGAGCGCTCCCACATTGGGTGTGAGTTCAACCCCCACATTGGGTGTAGAGATTACTTAAATAAATAAATATTTTTAAAAAGTTAACTCCTCATATATTGACTAATAAACCAGCTTCCTCTAAAATTTTAGGATACAAATATATATGTGTGTAAATAAATATCTAAGTATACATCTAATTTAATGTATTTATGAATAAATTATTAGATATCTAAATAAATCTAAGTAAATATACCTACATCTTCATGTTAAGAGTGTGAGTGGGTGTGTCACACATCACGTGAGCCAAGGCAACAGCAGTGCTTCGGCTGTAGCCTTTGTTCCCACATCTGAAAACAAGGCCTGAGCTACAGGTGTCAAAAACTCAGAAACCTCCAGAACCAAGCGGGTAATGAGTGAAGAGGGCCAGTGTGTTACTGGGACCGCTGGGGTCTGGTTAACTGGAGCACCACAGAACTAAGTATCTTCAGATTCAACATGAAAAACGTCTCGGCCAAATGAATTCATCTGCAGGCTGTCCATGGGCCTAAGACCCATCAGGCTTTTTGTGATTGTCCTGAACTAGATATCTTCCTGCTTCAACATCTGTGGTTCTTTTCTGATCTTTACAAAGCATAAGGCATTTACTGGTTCAAATAGGGTGCTGGTCTGTTCTGCCTTTGGGAGGGAGTCCAGTGTCCTTTCAGGTCAGGTCATCTGTTCATAGGCATCACTACTTAGTCACTTTCCAAAGATGGAAACATTTCTAATGGGTCAGGAGCATTTACCTTTCAAAAGGGCACCTGTGATGTCTCCCTGGGAAAGCATTATCAGGACAAAAGTTCCTTTTCTTCTTTTGAGGAATGATATGTCACAGTCATTCAATTGAAGCAAGCCTGCGGCTATCTATGCTGGGGCTTTAAAAATCAGCTGTCTTCCCTCCAGAAAAATGTTTCTGATCTCCTCAAACCAGGTACTCACAGCATCTTAGTACTTACTTCTTTTCTGTAATTTCCGGGTTGCTGGTTTTCTCCTCCCATCTCTCTCCCCCTTGGAACTCCAGGGCCTATGAAGGAAGAGGCCATTGTCTGTCTTGTCTATTTGCCTCTCCAGGGTAGAGCACAGTGCCCGGTACATAGGATATGTTCAATGGTGCATGAATGCTCACCCAGGGTTTGGCATTTCATACGGATACATGTAATAGTCTGCTAGAGTAGCTACCCCAGGAGCAGAAGAGATAAATCCTAGTTAATCACCCATACTATTACACCCTGAACTCCCTCTAATCAGTATCCTATACTTTCATGAGAGCCCAATCCATACGTCCAGTCTTTGAGGATGGAGGGAAGGGTGGGCAGTGGAGATCTCGAGATGCTGAGGGAACACTAAGGAGGAGGACCCAGACTTGGGATGTCAGGAAAAGTTTTCTGGGTAAGTGATGTCTACAGTGAGACCTGAGGCACAGGTGGCCCTTGAGGATGAAAGATGTGACTGGAGCAGAGTGTGGGCTGGGGAGAAGTGAACAATAATGCTCAGGACGAAACCAGGGGCCGATCATGGAGTACATTCTATACCATCTTAAAGATGTGTGCTTTATCCAAGAGTAAGCAGGAACCACTGAAGGTATTAAGGAATGACTATCAGCTTGACAACTGAGAAAACTCATTCTGGATACAGCAATGTTAACAGTGGAAAACAGTGGTCAAGGCACTGAGTTTCCACGAAGGCCTCACTTTTATCATATTCTAATAAGACAGAGATAAGCAGTTAACAAAAAAGAAGAACCTGATCTAGTCAGGGTCCAGTCCTTCTATTTCAAAAAATAGAAAAGAGACTGCAGACGGTTGAGTGTCTGACTCTTGATTTCAGCTCACATTGTAATCTCAGGGTAGTGAGATGGAGCCCGGTTGCAGGGCTCCACACTCAGCAGGGATACTGCTTGAGATTCTCTCTCTCTCTCCTCCTGCCCCTCCCCCCAGCCCTGTGCCTTCTCTCTTTCTCTCTCTCTAAAATAAATAAATCTAAAAAAAGAGAGAGAGATTGCAGAAGATCCAAGGCACCTCTCTTATTCCAAGTAGATGCTACCCATCTCATGGGAATGTACTGCACTTTTACTACCATAGCTAATCTTCATTCTGAACACCTGCTAGATACCAAAAGAGTTACATAAGACGAAATGATTCACACTCTGCCCACCAACCTCATTAACTCTCCAAGGTTGAATGCTTACTTCTTGCCTCAGCCCCAAATTTAATATGTTAGGCTCACAAATTACAACCTATTAACAGGCTTGAAAATCAGTCTTTTAAACTGAAGCAAAAGCAAGGAATTTTTCATCCACAGAGTTTTCAATCCATTATCATACTCGAAGGGCATAAAAATCCAGCCCAATCTTTCAAGTACATATTGATACATCATTAATTGATTTTAAAAAAGGGACACCGTAATTATAATTAGTGACTCCCCCAATGACTTTTATGTCTTTCGGAAAGATGAATAAAATGTCTAAAGATGTTCCCAAAGTGTTTACACTTTACTTGCTCCAAAATCACATTTAAGAAATTCATTCTTTTGACAAATATTTAGTGCTTACTATATAAGGGACACTGCTCCAGGTGCTGGGTTTAGAACAATGAATCAGAGAGGAGGGATCTCTGCTCTCATGGTGTTTATACGTGAAAGGAGAAAGGGTATAATAAGTAAAGTAACAAGAGGACCTCAGAGAATGATGAGGGCGATGAAGGATGACAAGATAATAACATGGTCAGAAAATGCTCTCTGTAGGGGGATCTTCTGAGCCAGAACCGGCCTGATGAGAAGCAGCCAGCCCCACTGCAGCAAAATTCTTACAATGAAACTGAAGACACAAAAATCCAATACAATTCCTATACACTGAAACAAAACTCCCTAGAGATGCGAAAATATGTCCTTCCCCTCAACACTGTGAGTTCGTCAGTGTTGGACACTGCTGGCCATTTGGCTCAGAAAGAAATAATTGTTAGAATAAATAATTGCACTGCAAAGTACAGACGACAATGAACCGCTAGGTAATGAATCTGGAAGAACTTAAATGCTATCGATTCATGCACCTGGATCCAGGAATCAGGAAAAAAGGTAATCGACAAGTGTTCGCTGGTAACCTGGCCGTTTCACCTGACAGGACTACCAAAAAGGTACCTCACAGAGAAGTTCAGAGAAAGCAGCCTTCCAGTGCTGCAGGGAACATAATGTCTTCAGGAGGGGTGAACAAGGAAAACAGCCTGAGATCCCGCCAAGCAGGTCCTTCCTTCCTGAGGGGATGCCAAGGTCTTTCCATGACGCAGCCTCCAGCTCCTCCTGCCTCCCCCCATTTCCCCATGTTCTGCATTAAGTATTAGATGCTGGTCCCCATTTGGACAGTCAGCAAATAAAGTACATGAAAGAAGGAAAGTTTTAATGTAGACAAACTTTCAGTTTTCAGAAATCTAAGAAATTGTGCAAAACCAACCAGTTCTAGAAGAAACAGAAAAAGAAATTGACAGTGACAATTTAGAAAATGAGACTATGTCCCCCAAATCAGAAACTATAATGAATTTTTTATGCTCTTACTCTGATAAATATTTTCTACACTGAAGCGGCACTGTAGTTTTCAAGAGTCAGCCTTGGCTCAAACCTAATTCACTTACTTAACATCTTCTTGGGTAAAATCCTCATTGTTTTTTCCTCTACAGCTTTATTGATGTATAACTGTCATAAGATACCATGCACATACTTAAATGTGAACTATTTGATGAGCTTGGACGTAAGAATATAACTGTGAAACCATCACCACAATCAAAATAATAAATATATTCATCTCCCTCAAAAGTTTCCTTGTGCTGCGTTTGTAATCCATCCCCCTCCATCCCCCATTCCCAAGCAACCACTGATCTGCTTCCTTTCACTACAAACTGGTTTTCATTTTCCAGAATTCTGCATAAATGGAACCACATGGTATGCACTCCTTTTTGTCTGGCATCTTTCATGCAATATAAATTATGTTGAGATTCATCCATATTGTTGCACGTATGAATGCTTCATCACTTGTTATTACTGGGAGTATTCCATTGTATGGGTACACAATTCATTAATCACTCATCTGTTCAACACACACATGAAAAGATGCTCACCATCACTAATCATCAGGGAAATGCAAATCAAAACCACAATGAGGTATCCCCTCACACCAGTCAGAATGTCTACTATGAAAAAGACAAGAAACAACAAGTGTTGTTGAAGGAGTGGGGGAAAGGGAACCCTCATACACTGGTGATGGGAATGTAAATTGGTGCAGCCACTGTGGAAAACAGTATGCGGTTTCTTTGAAGAATTAAAAATAGAAATACCATACAATCCAGGAATTCCACCACTGAGTATCCCCCAAAAATGAAAATGCAAAAAGATACAGGCACTTCTATGTTCACTGCAGCATTATTTACAATAGCCAAGATATGGAAGCAACCTAAGGGTCCATTGATAAATAAAGACACACACACACACACACACACAGTGGAATATCTTGTCATTCACACCAACATGGATGGACCTAGAGGATATTATGCTAAGTGAAATAAGTCAGACAGAGAAAGACAAATACCATATGATTTCACTTATATATGCAATCTAAAAACAAAACAACAAACAAAATCAGACTCATAAATATTGAGAACAAACCACTGGTTGCCAGGAGGAAGGGGGCTGTGGGGATGGGCAAAACAGGTGAAAAGAATTTAGGGGTAGACGGCGTTGTGGGATCGAGCCCCACATCAGGCTCCTCTGCTATGAGCCTGCTTCTTCCTCTCCCACTCCCCCTGCTTGTGTTCCCTCTCTCACTGGCTGTCTCTGTCAAATAAATAAAATCTTAAAAAAAAAAAAAAAAGAATTTAGGGGTAGAAACTTTCAGTTATAAAATAAGTCATGGGGATGAAAAGTACAGCATGGGGAATATAATAATATTGTAATAACATCGTTTGGTGACAGATGGTAACTACAGTTATTGTGATGAGCATTACATAATGTACAGAATTGTCAAATCACTATGCTGTACATCTGAAATTGATATAACATTGTATGTCAACTATATTTCAATAAAAAAAAATTTTTAATTCAACTGTTGCCTGACATTTGAGTAGTTTCCAGTTCTATTACAAATAAAGCAGCTATTGAACATTCATGTATAAGTCTTTGTACAAATGGTTTCATTTCTCTTGGTAAATACTTACAAGTAGCTAGGTCATATGGTAGGTAAATGTTTAATACTTTAAGAAACTACCAAACTGTTTTCCAAGGTGACTATACCATTTTATATTCCTCACAGTGGTGTATGAGAGTTCCAGTTGCTCCATTTCCTCACTAACACTTGGTATGGTTGATCTTTTTAATTTAGCCTTTCCATGAATTTTGGTTTTAATTTGCATTTCCTTGATGACTAATGATATTGCGCATCTTTTAATGTGCTATTTTCCATGAAGGTGCCTATAGAAATCTTGTCCCATTTTTAAATTGGGTATTTTTCTCATTGAGTTTTAAGAATTCTTTTATATGTTCATGTTACAAGTCCGTTGTCTGATTTAATGTTGAAAATATTTCCTCCCCTTCTATGGCTCGTTTTTTCACTTTCTTAAGTCTTTTGAAAAGCAATAATTCTATATTTTTATAAAGTTTGGTTTTTTTAATAGTTGGTGCTTTTTGTGTCCTATCTAAAAAATATTTGCTGAATCCAATGTCACTACCATTTTCTTCTGTATTCTTATAGAAGTTTTACAGTTAAGGTCTATGATCCATTTTGGGTTAATTTTTGTGTATGTTATGAGGTAAGGGTCAATGCTCACTATTCTGAATTTTGCTACTCAATTGTTCAAGTACTACTTCTGAAAAGATTATTTCCCCATCAAGTTACCTTGGCATCTCTGTCAAAAAACAAAACAAAACAAAACAAAACAATCATACATGTATGGATCTATTTCTAGATTCTCTTCCATTCCACTGATCTACAGGACTCCCTTCACTGCAATATCACATTATCTTGATTATGGTAGCATTACAGTAAGTCTTAAAATCACAGAGTGTAAGTCCTCCAACTTGTTCTTTTTCAAAATTATTCTTAGATGTGTCTAGGTCTTTTGCATGTCCATACACGTTTTAGAATTGGTTTATCAATTTCTACAACAAAGCCTCCTGAGATTTTGACTAGGATTGCAATAAATCTATTGAACAATTTGGGAAGAATTGGGATCTTAACAATATTGAATCTTCCCGTTCATGAACACAGTACCCTCTCCATTAACTTAGTTCTTCATTTCAGCAGTATTTTGTCATTCTCAGTGAACAAGTTTTGCATGTCTTTTATCAAATTTACCCAATTTCAGGTATTTTTAATGCTCTTATAAATGGTATTTTTTCTATTTCAGTCCACTAATAGTATATAGAAATACAATTGACTTTTGTATATTGGTTTAGATCCTGTGACCTAGCTAAACTCACTTGTTAGATCTAGCAGCCCTTTTGTAGATGTCTCAGAATTTTCTACAATCATACAGAAGTAAAATACATAGCCAATCTGTGATGCTTATGCAGAACGGCTTAATAACACCTCTTAAAAGAGGTTTTTAAGAATTATTTGAAAGATTCATTCACCATAGTGAGACATCAGTGAATGGAGCTTATTTACTCAGTAATGCTGTCCGCAAATAAAGACAGTTTTACTTCTTCCTTTATAATCTTTACGTATTTTTTTTTTAATTGCCTAACACACTGAATGGGACCTCCAACACACTGTTGAACAGAAGTAACAAGAAAAGACATCCTTGCCACTTCTGATCTTAGGGGAATATCATTCATTACTTCAGCATTAAGATGTTCCGTACAGGTTTTTCACAGATGTCCTTCATCAGGTTGAATAAGTTCCATTCTATTACTAATTTGTTGAGAGTTTTTTTGATCATAAATGGATATTTAATTTTGTCGAATACGTTTTCTGTATTTATTAATATGATTATACCAATCTCCTCTCTTATTCTGTTGATATGAAGAACGCACTGATTGATTTTTAAATGTTTAATCAATCTTGCAGTCCTTGTTATAAACCCAATTTGGTGATAATGTATTACCCATTTGCTATATTGTTGGATTTGATTTGCTAAAATTTAAGAATTTTTATGTCTATGTTCACAAGGGGGATTGATCTGCAGTTTTATTTTCTTGTAATGTTTTCATCAGGTTTTGGTATGGGTTCATGGAATGAGTTGAGATGTGTTTCCTTCTCTATTTTCTGAAATAGGCTGTATAGAGTTGGCACTCTTTCTTTCTTTCTTTTTTTAAGATTTTATTTATTTGACACACACAGAGAGAGAGAGACAGGCAGCGAGAGAGGGAACACAAGCAGGGGGAGTGGGAGAGGAAGAAGCAGGCTCTCAGTGGAGGAGCCCAATGTGGGGGCTCGATCCCAGGGTCCTGAAATCAGGCCCTGAGCTGAAGGCAGATGCTTAACGACTGAGCCACCCAGGAGCCCTGCACTATTTCTTTCTTAAATATATAACAGAATTCACCAGTAAATCCATCTTGAGACCTTGAGTCTGCATTGTGAAAGGTTTTTAACAACAAATTTAAATAACTTAATAAACATAAAGCTATTCAAGTTATTTAAGTAAACATAGGTAGTTTGTATCTTTCAAGAAATTTATTTCATCTAAATTGCAGAATGTGACATAAAATTATTCATAATATTCTATTTTTTTTAATGTCTGTAGGATCTATAATGATGTTCTCTCTTTCCTATATTGGTAATTTTGTCTTTTCTTTTCTCTTGATCATCCTGGCTTGAGGTTCATTAATTTTACTGTCTTTTTTTTACCGCCAAAGAACCAGCTTTTTGTTTCACTGATTTTTCTCTTTTGTTTCTCTTTTCTACTTCACTGACTTCTTTCTTTACCATTTCTTTCTTTGCTTACTTTTAGTTCTACTTGCTCTTCCTTTTAGTTTCAGATGGAAACTTAGGTCTTTGAGATCTTTTCTAATTTAACTGTTTAACGCTGTGAATTACTGTTTAAGAACTTCTTTAGCTGTATCCCGCCCACCTCCTTGGGTTTTTATGTAGATTTAACGAAATATGTATAGTTGGTCAGGAAAGAAATATTTAACCGCCTAGTCCATGGTCAGGCATTATGGTTGGTATTAGGAGTACACCGTATTAAAATAAATCTAATTCCTTCTCTCATCAAGAGTAGAAGGTAATATGGAAAAAATTGGTACAAAATCAATGTTGTTATATTCTTGATACTTAGAAAGTACGTTAAGCCAGAACGCATAACTATGTTTTATTCTAATGATAAATGTATTTTCTGTTTTTGTCTCTCTACTCATGACCTAGCAAAAATTAAGTCACTAGGTTTTCTGTTTTTTTTTTTTAAGTTCAGTGACTTGTAATTCCAATTGCACCACATGAATATGAAGTAAAATCAAATATTCTATTTGTAAATGTCTGGATAAACTACACATTTCAATACACTAAAGATAAATATTTCTGTAATTCTAAACGTGAAAACCACCTTTAAATCTATAAAGAATCCTTTCAAAAACAAGCATTCCATACATTTCTAATATTTTCCTAACAAGATTTTTCTTAAAAATTAACAAAACACTCTACTCAAAGTATCTATCCTATCCTGTTTCAAATTATCCAAAATTAAAAAAAAAAAAATACCCAGCACTTTTTACAAAATACTCTGCCCCTGCTCCCAATTAAATATAAATGCATGGCAAATCACTGTTTTCAAGGTCTTTTAAATGCTGACCAAATGTTCATGTTTTCAAAAACACTACCAGTGTGTCACTTAAACATCTCAGTATAATTAATTCAGACAATTGTAGATACAGATATTTAATATACATTTAAATCTTTGTTCATCCAGTGGGACCATCCCCAGCTCTGCACACGTCCACCAGGTAAGCTGGATCTTCCTACAGTATGCTTCTTCCAGTCCTAATCTCTTGGTCTTCATTTAGGCCACAGGTTCTCAATCTTGATTGCACACTAGAATCACCTGGAAGCCTGAAAGTACTGATACTAGCTAGGGTCCCACAGCCAGAGATGCTTAGAGTTTTTAAAAGTGGGGATTTTCAAAAGCTCCCCATGTGATTCAGTGGTACAGACCAGGAGTAAGAAGGACCAGTCTAGGTTCTCTCCAGGAAATGATGCTTCTAATAGCCATTGGCCATTCTGTACCACCATACTTCAGAACCTGGTTCCTCTAGAGCTTTCCCAACCTAACTCCTAATTAAACACTAATTCAGTAATTCCATTCGGATTTCTAGGCTCACCTCTACTTCTATTTAGAAAGTCACAGGATAAAATATAAGTCTCTATTTTAGCCATTCCTCTCCAATCCACTTCTAAATTTCATAAAGTTCAGCTGAAGAGAAATTAACTCAATATAATCTGATGATATTGTTAATAGTCCTCATGTTTTCTTCTACTTAAAAGACAGTTCTACAAGCCATCTATAATTTTACAGAATATATGGTAAAATTACCAGTTCCTCAAAGTATAAAATATTGAAATGAGTCATTAGTATCCACCTGATTCCACCACTTGTTAATTTCAAACAGGTTTTCTATACTGATTCACATTCTGGACTCAAAACTGACATCCTCTGAACTTAAACCATTAAACTCCAGAGAGTCTTCAAACAGCTTACTCCACTCCGCCAAACCAGACCACTTCACTTTAAGTATCATTGCATCATGTAAAAGTGGGAAGGAGAACACCTGTATCACAAAGACAGTACGAGGAATAAGAACCAAAAGCATTTTTAGCACTGAGTAGAGTGCTAATAGAAATTTTAATTTATTTGCCGCAGAAATGTTGTCTCATGGGCACTATGTGAAAAGGAGAGGCAAGCAGGAAGTTGCGGGTAACAACTTGTCAATACACAGAAACACCAGCAGGTGAGATGGGGAGAACTGGGGGTGGTCCACAAACTACTGAGTTCTCAGACCAATTAGCAGCAGAAAGGAGCATGCAAGACTCACACCTCTCAGGCTGTGACAGAGCTACCTAAGTTACTTACAAACACATGTAAACCCCATCTCCTTGGAAAACTGCTAAACAATAAAACTTTGCCAACGTGCAGACCCAGGAACCCAGATCCCTGCCAGTGTAGGTTGTGTACCCATGGGATGTAATGATCTGCATGCTGGAACACGTGTGCACGTCAGAGCAGCTGAACCAACACGTACCCATAAACATTATGAATAATACTTGCGAGAATGTATGGCTTTCTCCTAAGAAGCGCTTTCAGTACTTTACTCGGATCAAGTCACTTTCCTATCACATCTTACTCGCCTTTCCTTTGTACTACCCGCATGCGGTGAGTTAGGACGCCTTATCCAAAGTCTGAGCGGAGGGGGGGGTCACTGCCTCCGCCCTGACTTCCCGTTAGCCCAAGCTGCCATCCCAAAAGGGGACCCTGTCCAGGCTGGCTTCCTGGAGACACACATGAGCCCTCACACACCCACCGCGGTCGCGTCACCAGTGCTGCGGCCACCTGGGCGAGGACTAAAATCTGGAGGGAATTCCCTCCGCCGCGGAGCTCGGCAACAGGATGGGAAAGCGGGACCCAGGCGAGATTTGAAAAGTGGAGGGGGAAAGAGAGTCAAGTGGACACAACCGGGAGGGATCACAGCTACTCACCCAGCCCTCGAAAGTGTCCGAGGCGCCGGCCGTGCGCAGCAGCTCCTGGAATTGCAGGGTGCAGTTGGCCACGAAGTGGTCATAGCCCAGGGGCGTCTCGTGGAAGACGGCCAGTTCGAGGTGGCCACCGTCGGTGACGTTGGCGCAGAACTCTTCATTGTACGTGGGTTTGTTGGTCTTCTGTTTGGTGCTGGTCTGGCCCACGCGCACCTGGTCCACGCTCACCGTCAGGTAGGGGTCCAGCAGCTGGTAGCCCTTCTTGAAGAGCGAGTGGCGCAGGGACCAGCGGGTGGGCTGCAGCCCCACAGCCTCGCCAATGCGGACCCTCAAGTAACCATTGAACTTCATGGTGCCGGACGTCATGCCGGCGCCGCTGCCCCGGCCCCGGAGCGGGGGGGCGGGGGGGGCGCTGGCTCACAGCGGGAGAGCCTGGAGCCCCTGCTCAAGCCAGCCCTCGCGGCAGCCGCAGGAGTGGAGGCAGCTCCTGGGAAAAGCAGCGCCCAAGCCCCCCTCGACTGGTCATTCTGCCTCCTCCGCGGGACCTTCCCCTCCCCTCCTTCCCTTGCCTCCTCCCTCGCGAGGTGGAAAGGAGGGGAGCCCGGAGCCGAGCCCTCCGCGAGCTGGGGTAGCCCGACCGTCCCTCTCCAGCGCGCGGCGCTTCCCGGGGGCCCTCAAAGGACTCGCCCCTTCTCGGGAGCCGGGAAGCTCCTCTCCTGGAGAGCCGGAGCGACCCGTCCGGTTAGCTCCAGCCCCAAGCGTCTCTTGCCCCCGCCTCCTCCAGCTTCTGCTCCTGCCCCCGCCTCCGCGGGCTCACGCTCTCCCCCACTCGGCGAGCTTCAAACCAGGAAGCAGCTGCCGCCGCATCCCCGGCAGGAGCCTCGCGCCGCCAGGCTCCAAGTTCACAGAAGCCCTGCGCGGGGTTCCGCGCCTTTCGAACTCCGGGGGCGTGGCGCACAGCCGGCCGGGCCGTGGGCAGGTGGCCGGGCGCGCGCAGCTGGGGAGCCCCACGCGGGTCCGCTGGCCCCGCTCTGCGCTCGCTCCCTGTCGCGCGGGGTCTGGCTGTGCTCGGTGGGCGAGAGGCTCCCCCAGGTGCAGGCCATAAAGGGCAGAGCTCCTGGCCCAGCGCGAGCCAACACCTGAGGCCGGGGAGACAGGTCCAGAGAGTGCTGGGGGGCGGAAGGAGGAGGGGGGAGCAGGAGCCGGGAACCCGCGCTCCAGGAGTGGCCGGCACCTTCCTTACCACCGGAGGAGTTGGGCTGGCGAGCCTGCCTGGCGGTCTGGGAGAGGCCCTGGCCTGAGCGGGCGCATGGCGGGGAGGTTCCTTTTCCTAATCTTCACAGGGATGGCTCATCCCGGGTTCAGCTCGGGCCCATCCTGTTTGTGCGCCTTTCCTGCAGAGAGTAATTACACGGTGGTTTTTTTGTTGTTGTTTTTAATAGGGTGGTAGTAATGATGGAAATCCTGTCCTCCTCCTTCCTCCGAGAGGTGTGTCTTGTTGCACAAAGAGCAGGAAAGGTCGGTTCTGAAGACAGACATGGCTGAGATGGACTAAGTCTCCCTGCGGGGTGGACCTGGTCTTCCAAGCCCTGCATAGCAAGGGCAGAAGACGTTTACACACAAGCACTGTCCCTGACACACGTGTGCGGAAGAAATCGCCTCTTCGAGGAACATTCCAGCTTGTTGTGTTTGCGAGTCAGAGTGGGCAGCCTTTTGTTCCTTCCCACCCGTGGGTCCAGGAGTTTTGGGGCCCTTGGGTGAACCGTTCCATCTACTGTGCTTTACCACAAACCTTGCTCCCTGAGGGCCAGCCACAACCAATTTGTCTCCCATAAAGCCTCGGCCAGTTTTAAGGTACTTAATTACATTCCGTCTCGCTGTTCTGGTTCCCCCGAGAGCAGATGGGTCTTCCGAGCCCTGTTTGGGCCTCTGGAACTGAGGAGGTTCTCAACAATTTCACTCCTGTGAATAGAGGCACACTAGAGAATGAAAACAAGAACAATGGTGGGAGAGGGCCTGTCTTAAAAACATCAAAACTTCTTTTAAGAGAACAAGGCAGGGATGCAGCACATAATCCTAATGACACTTTAGCTTTAGGCAGGGCTTATAAAGCAAGCTCCCAGACATCCAGGGAGCTCCCACCTGGCCCTGGTGCTCCAGGGGAAGAGGTCAAGGGAACCATTTGGGTCAACTCTGTCACCCTCTCCTCCAAAGAGCAGGCCTCTGGCTTTAAGAACCACTGAAAGATGGGCTGCTGTTGGACTTTGGCACTAAAAAAAGACAGTGCAGCCCTGGGGTTGGGATGTGAGGGGACACTAGACACTCCATCTCTGTCCTATCAGTGCTAGGTACAGGTAGGCAGTGGTGACAGAGTCAGGAGAAAAACAGCGGTCGTACCTGCCCTGCTGGGGCTTAAGTCCCACAGCAAGCGAAAACAAGATACAGATCACACACATGGGCTGTGCAGTGAAGGAAAAGCTCAGGTGCAATGGGCCAATGGAAGCTGGAGGGGGTGATCAGGGAAGGGTCCCCTGAAGAAGTACATAGCAAAAGGATCAGTTTATTCAGAGTTCCCAAGGAAAGGGACAGTTTGACCTGTTTCCAGAACAGAAGGGACTCCATATGGCTGAAGCCAAAAAAAAAAAAAAAAAAAAAAAAAAAAAAAGTAAGGGGAAAGTGGCTGAAATTCACCTGAAAAGGTAGGTCAGGGCCCAAGACTGATCAGACTGATAGGTCATGGCAAAGTCTTTGGACATGGTCTGTGGGCAGCTGGAAACTGCCAAAAGTTAAGCAGGGCCAGGGACAGGATGAGATTTGTCTTTTAAAATCTCTGTCTCGGGGGTGCACCTGGTGGCTCAGTGGGAAGTGTGTGTGACTCTTGATCTCAGGGTTGTGAGTTCGAGCCCCACTTTGGGTGTAGAGATTACTCAAATAAATAAGCCAACAAACTTAAAAAAAAAAATCTCTCTTCAGGGCCATGTGAAGAGTGGATTGGAAGGAGCAAGCGTGGGTATGGGGAGACCAGTCGGGTGGCAGATGCCAAAGTCCCAGGAGAGGAGACGGTGACTGGGACTCGGGTGGTGGTAATGGCTATGGGTGTGAGAAGTGTTTAGGAGGTAGAGCACTCAGGCCTTGGTGTTGGACTGAATGGAAGGAATGAGGAAGAGGAAGGTGTCAAGGATGGCTTGCAGGTATCCAGCTTAAGCAGCTGTGTGGATTGGGGAGCCATTGGTGATTAGGAACCACTAGAGAAGGAGCCGATTTGTGGAGGGAGAGGAACAGTTCAATTTGAAACATACGAGCCTCAATATACCTTGATACATTTGAGTTGAAATCTGAAGTGGGCACTTAGCCAAGCGCTTGTGAAGCTCAGAAGAGCAGTCCGAGCTAAAGACATAAAGTGAGGGGCCATTGCCATATAGACAGCAAGCAAAGCCAGAAGAGCGGATGACCTCGTGATTGTGGGGGAAAGATGGGAATAGAGGGTAGCATGAGGAAAGAAAGGGCCTTAGGATAGATCCCTCCAGAAACCCCAACATGTATAAATGGAAGAGAGGCAGGCAAGGGAGATCCGAAGCAGCAGCAGGAGCATCAGAGAAAACCCTGGAGGACACAGTACCCAGGTATTATGAAAACCAACCAAAGCATTTTCAAACAAGAAGTAATTGGTCGGCTAGGCCAAATGACACTAAGAGGTTGAGTAAATAAGGACTAAAGGCAGCGGTGAAGAGATGGCAATGGACATCCTTAGTAATCGTGGAGCCATTTCTGTAGAGGGATGGGGGCTGAAGCCCGTTTGGAGTAGCCTGGGGTGAAAAATAAGGAAGTGGGGAGAGTAAGTATAGACACTCTTTCAAGAGGTTGGGCTGGAATGAGGAAGAGAGAGCTGAGGAGGAAGACGGGACCACTGGGTGGAGGGGTATTTATTAAGGGGGAGGAACATAAGAAAGGAGAGAAATCGTGTAGTTCTGAGACTGTAGGCAGGAATGCCATCTGAGACACAGGGGAAGAAAGGGCACTTAGTTTAGGACAAACATCTATGTTTGTGGCTTTCAGCCTGCTGTCCAAAATTGCCTCTCTACAGTCCGGAGACACAGTGACCAGCAGCCCCAACTGCCCAGATTTCCAGCTTCATGGCCCCAGTGGAAAGAGGATTTTCTCCAGTCACTTCCTTAAATCAACCTGGGGAAGACCCTGAATGTCCCAGCCTACGTCATGTGCCCTTTGGTGGCTTCTGGCGGGGGGTGGGGAGGAAACACTAGGCAAATAGTACATAGCACACAGTACAAAGCCCCTGTGGGAAGGGACCATCTGCCAACACAAACCTCACTGTGTCACAGCTTCTATCTGGAGCTGGTCCTGACTTTCAAGGAAGGCAGGGGACAAGAAGTCCCCTCTCTATATACTTCCCACCCCGACTAGCAGCATGTAACGTAATGTAGTAACTTGCATATTCGTACTGACTGCTTTAAACTCGGTGTTATAGGTTCTTTTATACTGGAGGCTTGTGTGGGTTTTTTTTTTCCTCTATTGCCATTACTATTTCTTTTCTCAGTCACACTATAACTTTGGACTTCTCATGTACAATTCCTAGCACATTATCTAAATGCTTTTCTGATTGATTGCTTGATTGACTGAATTGCTGCCATTTGTCTAGTTTCTTAAGGAACATTTCCCACAACCTCCATTCCACTTTAAAATAGAATTAGAGAATTTAGAGAATAAAACAGCTAGGTCAAAACCTATCCCATGTCATGATGAAATGGCACAACCTTTGGAGGGCAGTTTGGCGGTATACATCAAAAGCTTCAAACAGGGACACCTGGGTGGTTCAGTCAGTTAAGCATCTGCCTTCAGCACAGGTCATGATCCAGGGTCCTGGAATCGAGCCCCACATAGGGCTCCCTACTCAGCGGGGAGTCTGATTCCCCCTTTCACGTTCCCCTTGCTTGTGCACTCTCTCTCCCTCTCTCTGTCAAATAAATAAATTAAATCTTAAAAAAAAAAAAAAAAGCTTCAACAAACCAGTTCTTTGCCTAAGGAGGTCTGGCAGTAGTAGAATGACTAAGTAAATTATAGAATAGCAACCGAATGGAATGGTTATTAAAATGGCACATGATCAACAACATAGAAAAAATAGTAATTTTTAAATGTAGGGTAAGAAATATAAATAGTCTATGAAGTACCTCAAATATGTAAACCAAAAGATAAAGAAAGCAACACAGTAAATGAAAACAGCTCTTACGGTGTTGGACTCACAAACAAATAATAAACGTACTTATCTAAAAGGGCTCTGAAGATAAAGTAATTCACATGAAGTATTTGATACATTGCCAAGCACATGTTACATTTCAACTGTGACCTTGGCTGTCATACCATCATTTACTGAGCATCCACCAGCATTGTATCAAGCCACTTGACAAACATTATTTCATTTGATCCTCGTGTCAACCAAATGAGGTGTTATTATCTCTATTTTACAGATAAGGAAACTGAGAGTCAGAAAGGTTAAATGGATTGAAACATAGTTCGCACATGGTAGAGTTGAGATTTGACCCATTTATTTAAATGCATGCCCAGGGTGCCTGCATGGCTCAGTCGGTTAAGTGTTGACTCTTGATTTTGGCTCAGGTCATGATCTCAGGGTCATGAGATCGAGCCCTGCATTGGGCTAAGCACTGGGCATGGAGCCTGCTTGAGATTCTCTCTCTCCCTCTCCCTCTGCTCCTCTCCCCAACCCTCACCACCACTCACACACATGGCACTCTGAATGAATGAATGAATGCCTAAACCCTATCCCAGAGTGGTTGTAATGCACAGTAGGATTGAAAACTACTGCTGCACACTGAGGATAAGGAGGAAGACTGAGATTCCCAGTAGGCAGGAGAGGGTGGTGTGCAGGGCAAGAGTTAGAGCAGCGTTGTTCCCTATCCGTTTTCTAAACATGCAAAGGTACATACAAATAAGTGGGGCCACCATGTCCTACTTGTAGGTGTTCCAAAAAAACAGAAAAAGGTAAGATATTTCACAAAGATGGTAATATTTCTCAGAATGGAAGGAGGGCACTAGTCTCCTATTGGAAAGGACACAGTGTATTAGGCAGAATGAGTTGAAAAAGACCGTCACCTGGACACATCATTGTGAGGTTTGTGGACCCCAGGATAAAGGGAAGATCTTCCATGACTTACAGGAAGAAACAGAAACACAATCAGGGGGTGGGAGGGATGTGGGACGCGTGAGCCAAAGGCTCCTAATGCACAGTGTTCAATGGGTCAATGGCTTACAGTGAAAGAGGGAGCTTACAGTGAAAGAGGGAACAAGGGGAAGGAAGTGTGAAGGGCAGGAGTCCTTAAAGGGCAGGCAGAGTGGATGGGCAGAGCTTCTCAGCCTTCCTCAGGCTTCCTCAAAAGAGGAGCCTTCCATTACTATTTGCCTCAAAAGCCCACTTAAGTAAGACAGATTCCGGAGACTGAGGTCAGAGCAGAGAAGCAAGCGTAAAAGTAATGCCCTCATAAAAGGTGGTCAGGCTGATAACACTGTACTGACAATTGCCTGGACATAGCCTCGTGATCAAGAGTGAGAACTCTGTAAAACATTTCGGTCGTTGGTTCCTACCAGGAAAATCAAATGAAGGTAAAAATGTATGTGTGTAAAGAGAACAAACACAAATCTCTCCCCTGGCTGTTTTCTTTTTTTGGCATAGCGCACCGACTTAAATCTACCCACATTAGAATATTTTCATTTGAAATCCTTTACGTCACCTAAGTGCATTTCTTAGTAGGTGTGTGGAAACCTGGACAACCTTACAGTCATTCAATTAAGAAGCAGGTTCAGAAATGTCCTCAGCCTGAGTTATAGTTGTGTGGATTCAAAAAAAAAAAAAAGACACACATCATCTATAATAAAAGATCATTTAGAGGAGCCAAGACTAATGACGTTTAGTCACCTCAAACATTGCGTTGTACCCACCTCTGTAATAGCTACATAAAGTAACACGTCACCAAATGAGGCAAAAATATCTTTTCAAACTAAAATAGTTTAAAAATCCTTAAGTCCCGGGGCACCTGGGTGGCTCAGTCGTTAAGCGTCTGCCTTCGGCTCAGGGCGTGATCCCGGAGTCCTAGGATCGAGCCCCGCATCAGGCTCCTCCGCTGGGAGCCTGCTTCTTCCTCTCCCACTCCCCCTGCTTATGTTCCCTCTCTTGCTGGCTGTCTCTCTCTCTGTCAAATAAATAAATCTTTAAAAAAAAAATTAATTCTGACGAACCTACAGTAACGTACAAAGAACTTATGATAGCTCCTCATTTTTAATCTATTCTTGTTGTGTTAGTATTTTTAAGAAGCACTAGTGGTAGAAGCGAGTGTATATGGTTTACAATAGTAATGACTTTCTCTAAAGCCTATTATTAATTTAGCTATTGGACAGTTTGTTTCATTAACCTTTATCAGTTAGTTCCAGTCCATTCACAAGCCACGTGGTTATGAACTACAAGTAGTGACCACGTTATTAGATTTTGTGGCATGTGTAAGAAACCCATGAGAGGAAAATGATCATTTTGCTCATCTTTCGCTTGCCCTTTACTGGGTTTTCTCCATGTTGTTGGTGGCATCCACTGGTTGGCTCAGTGACCAGGCTTACTGAGAGTTTTATACAAGTTATTATTTCTAAAGCATTTGGAAGAGTACCTGGCGCGAAGTAAGCAACTTTACAAATGTTTTTAGTATACGTGGCTTTTTCTTCTTTTCATTTATGCACTTTGGGATTTTTCCATAACGAAAGTTTCAGCAACTTATCAAAAGATTTTTAAGCTAATATTAAAAAACTATACACCAAATCACAGATAAGGTTGACTTTAACCCTTTGAAACTGTAATCATTTCCTGTCATCTTTCTGGTGAAACTTCAACATTTTCTGATTCTTGGAAATGAAAAGCAGTTTGGCCCTTGTTCCTAAGAGGGTATAGTTCATAGGAAGGAGACATTAAAAAAAAAAGAAAAAAGACCTTTTGTCCTTGAAATCCTGATAATGAAGTATAAAAATTTCACATCATCCCCAGTCATCTTTCTCATACAAGGCCAAAATTTAACTTTCTACAGAACTAATCAAGACATCTTCCTACATTAAAATCCTTCAAAGTACTTCCCCTTCTCCCTTTTTAGAACTCTGAATTGGAACATTTGTTTTGCACACAGAACGTTAGCAAAATGTTTATTGTAGATACTAGAAGAGCAAAGCACGTAAATACTTTGTAGTCAACCAAGGTACTATTTATTTTGAATTCTAATTTAATAAAGTCCCACCATGCAGTCAACATAATTTTAACTCTGGAAGCCAACAGGTGATAGCAGGGCATTTCAGGCAATCTGACCATGAGCTTTGGGGTGGAGTGGGGAGTTGGACAACCCCGAATTGACCTTTTTGACAAAGTTTAACAAGCCCAGCTGGTTTTCCTGCACTCAAGTTTAAGAACCCTACACGTAAGAGACAGTAACATTCAAAGACAGGTTTATAACCTCCAAAACTGTTAGACGACCTCAGACAAGTCACACAATTGTACAGAATTAAATGAGAAACCAACTTTAATACACGTTGCAAAGTCTTACAACATTATATAAATGTTATCAGTTCTGTCTTATACGACTGCTCACTTTCCCTTCCCCCCCACCTCATTCTGGCTGCCTCACACTCTGCCCCTTGGCATGAAGAATTGGTGTTTAAGACCTAACACAGCCCCACAGCCATGCAGGGACTCAACCCTGCCAACCACAAAACCCTTCAAATCAGAGACAGATATTTGACTCATTCTCTTCAAATAGAATCAAATTGAGATTCTAAAGATGGCAGAAAACTTGAAAAAAATAACACCAGTAGTAAGAAAACAAAAGAGAGAGCTGTTGAGTATAACAAACAGAAAGGGAGAGAATAAGCTCATGGGCTCAATGGGCATAGAAATACAAACACCCATATAGTACTCAGATGGAGCTTAGGCTTGGTACAGGAGAAAGGAAGCCAGCAAAGGAATTTTACACATTTCCCTGAGTTACTCATTTTTTCTAAGAGTCTGAACAACTGAAATCAGGAAACACCTGTGCTTGTTAACATTAGTTAGGAAATGACTTTAAAAACTTGGACTCAGTTTAAGATAACTGATGGCAGGCAGTGATACCATTCCAGAGTCTATATTTCCATGTAAATGCTAAGCTATTTCTCTTAATTTGGGCCCATTTTTGTAATAGCAATCAGAGATTCAATGCATTATATTTATGGGGTAATTGTTACAGTTTTTAAGATTTAAAATTACCTGGCACTTAGCCGCATGTTTATTTTTTGTTCCCATTTGTAATTATCCGATGATTGCTATAACCACCCAGAAACATGGCTGTCATTACTTTGAGATAAAGACATATGGAAAGAATGTTTTAACATTAAAGACAAAAATATGGCACTGTAATGAGAAGACGGGTCAGAACGTAAAAGTAAGAACATAGCAAGAATGGATCCTTTGCTAGGATCCTTTACATGCTAGACAACTCTAGACCAAAATATTATTTAACAGATGAGGAACTAGAACCAGAAATAGGGCATTTTCTGGATAGTTTATTACATATTCCTGGGTCTTCAGAATATGGCGCCTGAGCTCCCCAGAACAGATTCTAGTCTCAAGTAATTTACTGACTCAACATGTCTTATCTCTAATTGATTTATGTAAACAGCAGTATCATTTATATTGCTTTGATATGTTTTGTTAAACAATAAAGTAAAACATAAATTATGGTACAGTCAATGATTTATATCAGTGTTCTTAGGAATACAATGTCAGGCAAATTTGTTTCTGGCATTTTCCTTTGACATGCCAGTAAAGTTAGAGCCAGTGAAAAAGTATTTTTGTTTTTAAGAAAACTATAAAAATTTTCTACCAGTGAGCAACAAAGTTTATATGGATTATTCTAGTGTCCTAGAATTTTATTGTATCCCACTTTTTAAAATAGAAGGATATTAGGCTACACTTTGTTCTACCCAAATTTTGTTTTAAACTCTTGAAAAAATGTCTTTTCTATGTTTAATAAACACTGTAATGAGTAATGTAAATTATTTTTGTAAAGATCTATTTATTTGAGAGAGAGAACACACACATGCGTTGAGCACCTGCATGAACAGGGGAAGGGGCAGAGGGAGAAAGAGAATCTTCAAGCAGACTCCCTGCTGAGCACAGAGGCAGACCTGGGGCTCAATCCCAGGACCCTAAGACCATGACCTGCGCTGAAATCTAGAGTTGGATGCTTAATCAACTGAGCCACCCAGGTACCCCTAAAGATTTATTTATTTTAGAGAGAGAGAGGGCACAAGGTGGGGGAGTGGTAGAGGAAGAAGGGAAGAGAAAGTCAAACAGACTCCATGCTGAGCATGGAGCCCAATGTGGGGCTCAATCCCATGACCCTGATATCAGACCTGAGTTGAAACCAAGAGTCAGATGCTTAACCAACTGCACCACTCCAGTACCCCCAAGAAATGCTAATTATTAATCATTGTGATTTAGAAATGTTAATTATAATAACTTAAATGAACTTCAACAGACTAATGTTTGTTGAGGTTAGAGTAAAAACACATATAATCATCAAGAACAGTGCTCTGACATAGAAAGGAAACAGGATCTTTAAATAAGAAAAGTGATTTTTTGTTTTAATAGTTTATTAAGGGGTATGTACTATACCAAAACATACATAAGAGGCTATATACAGTGACAGGTACTAGACTTGCCCTCCCAGTGAAAATAGCTATAAATATCTAAGGTAACCAATTCCAGGCATTTGACAATAAACACTGCAGCACTGTGATCCTTAAGAGGAGAGAAACACAGAGAGAGCTCCATGTCTTCTTCTTCAGCTTTCTACTTAGAGACACCAACTGAACTAAAAGGAAGTGGAATCCAAGGGAATATGGAAGTCTAGCTGAGCTGAAGAGGTACACATAGAATTTAGAATGTTTGGGGTCCCTGGACCCCAGAGGATATCCCTTTAAGGCAGGATATCACAGAGAAATGAGCTGTGTAGGGGAGGAGGATGATGGACTTCATGAGTGTTCCCCTGCAGCCAATGTGCAGGAGGAGACTTCACAAGGCCTAGCAGAAAATGGCTGCCGCAAGTAAAAAAGCTGGGCCAACACATCACAGGCTCTGCAGTGCAGGAAACATAAGAACATTGGCCCAGCCTAAGTGGAGAGGCCTTCTTAAGCACCTCATGTATTCAACTGAAACTCCAAAGAGGCCACACCCTAGGAATAAGTACCATGCCCCAGAGAAAGGGCCATGTCCCAAGACTAAGGACAAAACCAAACTACAACTGCCCTAAACAAATAATAAAATAAAGCCTAACAAGATCAAGAGGATTTGCCAGTAATTTAACAGCCTCATAGAAAGAAAGCTCAACAGCCTTTGAAGGAAAATAAGATAATCCAGACTCTCTATAACTCCTTGATAACAATATTCAAAAATAATTTTAGGGGTGCCTGGGTGGCATAGTCAGTTGAGCGTTCAACTCTTGATTTCAGCTCAGGTCGTGATCTCAGGGTTGTGAGATCAAGCCCTGTGTGGGGACTCCATGCTCAGTGTGGAATCTGCTTGAGATTCTCTCTCCCTCTCCCTCTGCCCCTCCTGCTCATGCTCACTCTCTCTCTTAAATAAATAAATAAATCTTAAATAAATAATAATAATTTTAAAAATATTAAACATGTGAAGAAGCAGGAAGATGTAACCCATAATCAAGAAAAGAAGCAGTCAATAGAAGCAGAATCCAAAATGATCCAAATGTTGGAATTAACAGATGAAGCCCTTAAAATAGCTCATATCAATATATTTAAAGATGCACAGGAGAAGATGAATATACTGAGTAAAAAGATGGGGAGTGAAAGCAAAGAATAAACCAAATGGATATATTAGAAATAGAAAGTAAACTTCTGAAATTACATGTATATCTGGAGTTCTCAGAAGAGAGAAGAAAGAATGGGGTAGAATAGAATTTGAAGAACGATGGCTGAAAATTCCTCTAATTTGGTGGAAAATGTCAGCCTACAGATTGAAGAATCAACAAACTCCAGGGAGAATAAATACAAAAATAAAAATCACACCTAGGCACATCATAATCAAAAGGCTGACAACCAAAGATAAAGAATAAATGTTGAAAATAGAGAAAAAAGTCAATTACATGCAGGGAACAATGCTATGAGTGACTTCTCATTAGAAACAAGGGAGACCAGGGGCACCTGGGTGGCTCAGTCGATTAAGCATCTGCCTGCAGCTCGGGTCATGATCCCAGCTCAGGATCCCTGCTCAGCGTGGGGTCTGCTTCTCCCTATCCCTTTGCCCCTCCCCCCCACTCATGTTTGCTCTCTCTCTCACATAAATAAATATTCACCCCAGAATTCTATATGCAGTAAAATTTTCACCCCAGAATTCTATATGCAGTAAAAATTTCTTTCAAAAGGGAAAACAAAAAGACATTTTCAGATAAATGAATGGAGGAATAATTCACTGAAAACTATAAGAAATTCTAATAGAACAGTTATTTAGGATGATGGGAAATGATACAAGGGAAAATCTAACCTACAGGAAGGAAGCACCAGAATATACAATACTACAGGAAGAAAAGCACCAGAAATGGCAAATAGACATGAAAGTATGAAAAACTATCTTCTTCTTTCTTCTTATAATTTATTTAAAAGACAAGGCTATTTAAAGACAAATATATTGTGGAGCTTTTAACCATGTAAAGTAAAATACATAACAACAGTAACAAAAAGGATAGGGAGTTAATAAAATTATATTATTGTAAGATTTTTATATTTCACATGAAATTGTACAATATAAATCTAAGTAGACTGATAAGAATGTGTTGTCCAATACAGTATTCACTAACCACAAGTGACTAAATTTAAACTCAATTAAAATTAAATATAACAAAATTCAGTTCCTCAGTTGTGTTAGTCACATTTCAAAGTCTTAATAGTCACATGTAACTAGTTACTCCCATATTGGAGAAGCACATGGAACATTTCCATAACCTAAAAAAATTTAGTTGGAGAATTCAGACAACCACTAAAACAACAACAACAAAACGCCACAGATGGATAACTTAAAATGAATTAAAATAGTCCTAAAAATATTTTATTAACCAAAACAAAGAAAAGGAGGAAATAAGAAAAAAAAACAGGACAAGTTAAAAAACAAACTTAAATCTAATCATATCAATAATTATATTAAATATAAATGAACTGAACAATTCAGTGAAAAGGAAGAGATTGCAAAGATGAACAAAAAGCAAGATTTGACTATATATTATCCGCACAAGATGCATTTTTAAGACCAAAATAAGTTGCAAGTAAATGGAGGGAGAAAAGATAAACCAAGCGAATCTAAGAAAGTTAGTGTTGATATAATCATGCAAGGTAAACTTCAAGTTAAGGAGAATTATCCGAGTTGAAGAATAACATTTCTTAATAACAAATTGTCATCATAAAGACTTAAAATTCTAAATGCCTGTGTGACTAAAAATCTTCGAGCACAAGCAAAAATGAGAATTAAAGGGACAAATATACAAACCCATCATCATAGTTGAAGATCTTAACTCCCCTCTCTGTAATTGATAGAAGAACTAAACAACAACAACAAAAAATGACCTGAACAATATTATCAACCACCCTGATCTGACATTTATAGAATATCTCACCCAGCATCTGCAGAATACACACTGCTTTCAAATGTAGATGGAAGAGTCACTTTATTAGTCAAAATTCTCCAAAGAAAAAGAACCAGTAGGATAGATGATAGATAGATAGATAGATAGATACATACATACATACATACATACATACGTACATACATACATACATAGATGCATATATAGACAGATAGATAGACATTTAGCATAAGGTATTGGTTCATGTGATTAACAGAGGCTGAAAAGTCCCACAGTCTGCAAGCTGGAGACCCAGAAAGCTGGTGGTGTCCTTCAAAGCCCTGGAAGCCAGAGAGCTGATGGTGTAGATTTGAAAGCCTGAGAATCAGGAGTTGCAAGGGCAGGAGAAGATTGATTTCTCAGCTCAAGTGGTTGGGCAGATAGTATAGTTAACCTTCCTCTACCTTTCTGTTCTATTCAAGCCCTCAACAGATTGGATGATACCAACCCACAACGTGGGCGGGAAAGGAGAGGGAAAGGATTGAAAAACCTGAAGGGCCAAGGGTTGCAAGGCTTACTGCAAGGCTTTGGGCCAGGAATGCTGTGGCCTGAGGCAGGGGAGAAGGGAGGTTTTGGCAACAAATTGCCCTTCTACTCACAGATATCTACATATTCAAACAAGTCCACATGACGATGTTTTATTAAATGGCTGCTAGTATTCTCAATTAATATAACCAAGAAATGTATTTCCCTGTCAAGCTTTCTCTATGATATAGTAGAGAAGAAGTCAAGATCTAGAGCCAAACTGCCTCGGTCCAAATCCTGGCTCCTCTGCTCATCCCTGAGCAAGTTACCAACCTCTCTGTGCCTCAGCCTTAACATCTCTAACCTAGGCATGATAATACCTGATGTCTGTTATTTTGAGGATTAAATGAGTTAATGCATGCAAAATGGATATAGCAGTGTTTGACACACAGTGTGTGCTCTAGGAGTATTTTGTATTACTATGGAATGAATAAGTCCCTCTCTTCCCCTGAGGAAGTGAGTTCATAGAATGGTTAGAGGAAGAAACAGGAGTCAGGGAGCACACGCATTCCTTAGACACATCTGAAAGGCTCACAACCTCAATCAGACATTCTGGGGCTTAACACCGATATTGTTAATTGTATGATTAATTAAAGTGCTTAAATGATCATAATTATGAGTAATTTTCATGAATTGCATGAATAATTTTCACCAAGTATATGTTTGATGTTTTTAAACCTCAGGGTTCTAAGTAAAACAAATTTTTTAAAAAATGAACGTTGAAGGCAATAGCCGTAGAAACAAAACTAGACCTAGACCCCCAAATCAGGTGAAAACCCTATTCTATCTTGATTTGCTACATGATCCTCAGAAGCAGGAAAATCTCTTCTTTCTATAAATACTACTGGAGCTGGGAAGACAACTGACCTGGGGTAAAAAGGACGAGTAGAAATGCCCAGGTCTTCACTCACTTATGCCAAAGAAACGTATTAAGCACTTACTACACGTTAAGCACTGTGCTGGGTGGTGGAGATACAACGGCAAGCAAGATAAATTCATTTACTACAGTCTAAGGGGTTGACAGACCAACGGACAATTACCATACAGTGTGATAATGACTATGGGAAGCAGGAGAGCCCATCCTATTTGGGGAAGCAGTGGGGAGGAGTCCCTTCCCAGAGGAAGTAATATCTAAAGTGATTCCAGTAGGCATATCCAGGTGATAGGGGTAGAGAGAAAAGAATTGCAAATAGAGGCTGGAGCCTGCAGAAAGCAGTCCATTTGAAAAGGTAGGCAGGGTGCAAGACCTTAACATTCATGTTAAGGAGTTTAGATCTGTCTTGAGAGAGATGAGAGGCTACGGAGGGTTTCTAGCAGGAGCCAGACATGGAGATATCCACATGATACAAGGATCACTCTGGCTATCATGTAAAAAATGGGTTGACAGAGACCAAGACTAGGGGAAAGTTAATTGATCTTCATCCCAATGAGAGATGAGCCGATCCATGAGCAGGATAGTGGCAGAGTGAATGTCAAGGATCGGCAGACCTGGTAACAGGTCGGATATGGGGGATGGTAGCAAGAGAGGGTGAAGCCAGACTTGGATCTCTGCATGGGGCAACTGCACAGAGAAAGGTGGCCAGTCCCCAAGAGAGGGGACACTAGTGTGGAGTTGGGCATGGTGAGCGGAGTTGGCTCAGATGAGTTTTTAAAAGGTTTCAAAAGTTGTTAAAAAGGGTTAAAAGTACCTGAAGACATCCAAGTGGAAGAAGTGGACAGATGGGCTAAAGATACAGACTGGGAAACATCAGCATCAAGAAGGTACCTGGAGCGTTAGGCAGAGGTGAGCCTGCTCCGGAGGCCTGGAGAGAGGTCTGGAGGGATGGGGGTGTGCAGTGTGGGGAAGGCTGGAGGGTGTGCTGCCAGGGTAGCAGAGGCTGTGGTATGCAGCAGGCAAAGTCTGGGGATAAACTTCAGTAAGGTCATCTTCCATTAGCTGCTTAACGATGAGCATAATAAAGCCAGCTCCTGGGATTGATCTATCAATTCTAAGAAAGCCAATTAATTTTATTCTTTTCCAGAGTTGAGTTTAGCATTTCAAATAATTTGTAAATGAATTTGCATCCTATTTGTAAGTAAATGCTTCTGGTGATAAAGACTTCGAAATGAGAGAACATGGCTACACTAATAGAACTTAATCAAATTATTAGAAAATCAGCAGCAGCTGCTCTGAGGGGAGGTGAAGGACTTACATTATCTCATATGACTCAGGAGCCCCACATCCAAATCTAAATCTGAGAGGCATTATACTTGTGTCACATCGGAAGGAACATTTTCTTTATGCAGGGAAAGTTTCATATGGGACTGTGGGATTAAGTGCTAGATGTCTACTTAATAAATTATAATACTGGAAAATTTTATGTGAAAAATAAAACGTTTTTACCCTCACTGAAACAAAAATGTGGCAATCTTAACTAATGCATATTACTTTCTTCCGCAAGCCCCAGCATTAAAATTTCACAGGCTTTTCATATTTGAAATGCATAGTGCCATCTAATGGCCACAAACCATAAATCGAAAGACAGGAAGAAAAAGGATCAGTATTAAAATAATACTAATAAACACAAGTAATATCAAATTTCAAGTTTCAAAATTGTTTAGTCAACTGACCTTGCATACAATTGTATCTTTTTCCTAATCATTGTCATGTGAATTACAAAAAATCATATTGCATAGATAACTAGAGATGATATTTTAAATTTAAACAATTCACAACACATCTATAACCATAAATTATACTTACTTCTTTTTAAATCACAAGATCATTAGAAACAATGTGTTCAAGAAATAATATGTTCAAGTAGGATGATTCTATTTTTTAAAAAAAGAGGTAGAATCAGGGGTACCCCTAAAGGAATTTATCTTGATTTTTATAAGGCATGACCAGTCTTCTGCATGGAAGATGATGATTCCAAACATGCTCCCAGGAGCCCGTCAAGACTGGGGAGATTATGGGCCACTGAAGGAACCTTGGCCTCTAAAGAAAGAGGAGCCGGCGTCCATTGGTTCCTTTCTGGAAAGCTGTAGCACATGATATGACCCTGCTCCAGCCCCTGGGTCAGAGGAATTTTCCGTTGCTCACACACGCCACCCAACTCTGGGGGCGTAAGTAGGAGAAGGGAGGGCAGGAACATGGCTGTGTACTGTCTTACTTAATCTCCCCCTAGGAGCAGCCAGGCTTGGTATTCCAAGAACAATGCCTCAAAGACTGAGCCTTGGGTGTGGGGCTCCCAAGCCACATGAGTCACCTTCCCTTCCAGCTCAGTGGCCTCTTCAAGGCTAGATCTCTTTGATCTCAGCCCTTCTGAGGTGCTGTGAACGCTCTGCTACAGGAATTGATAACTCCCATAAGAATTGCTTTAAAAATATCGTGCTCTACTGGGTGTTATATGCAACTGATGAATTATTGCATTCTACGTCTGAAACTAATGATGTACTATATGTTGGCTAATTAAATTTAAATTAAAAAAATATCCTCCTCTAATTGAAAAGGTTTTTTTTTAAGTATGCTGTTTTACTCTTCCCTCATCAAGTAGGACATTAACATGACAAAAATTCCACTAAAATGTCATGAATTGTAAAAGTGATATTTTACTGTTTAGTCTTTCCCATCTGTCTTTAAGTTCTTTGGGGAACGAAGATCACACATTGCTTTATGCAATACTGAAATATTTCTTGAATTAACTTCCAGGCTTGTCAGAATGCAAGGGGGATTCCAGTAATGCAAAAGCCACACACACAAAAAGCAGTTTAAACAAAAAGGTTAAAAACATAAGTTATTTATCAAGGGCTTATACCTTTATATGGAGATCATTAGAAATGATTTCTGCAAATTGGCAGCAACATCAATACTAAGTCATTACTTTCCTTGCTTTCTTCTTGGACTCAGATAAGACTCTAAAATGGGCTGGAAAGTGAGAAGAGGTAAGAGGTGTGATAAGCAATGACTTGTGAATAAGGTTGAGAACCATGGGCTGGACGCTGTGGAGACCAACATATCATTACAGGCTACACCACGCTCTGGGAACCGGATTAGGCAACTTGTGTACATTATGTCATTTAAGCCTCGCAACCATCCTTTAAGATAAATGTTAATATTCCATCTTGAAGCACAGAAAAAAAATCTTTTGCAGTTTAGGTTAGTTACTGAGGTCCCACAGCCAACAAGAGGCAGAGAAGTTAAGTGTAATCTCAGCTAATTAAGTGGCTCTGTCCTCTGGCTGGTCCAAGGACTGGCAACAGCAGTATCATCTGGTAATTTTTCCAAGGAAGATGTTTTTAAAAATCTCTTTTAATAATTCTGTTCAGCAGAGCAGTCCAAGAACCACTTTATGGGACCTGGAGAAAGGTCTTTAGAGATATGCCATAGGGTTCTCTTTGATCTTTCTTCTACTTCTTTTGCATTTTTTAAAAGATTTTATTTATTTATTCGACAGAGATAGAGACAGCCAGCGAGAGAGGGAACACAAGCAGGGGGAGTGGGAGAGGAAGAAGCAGGCTCATAGCGGAGGAGCCTGATGTGGGGCTCGATCCCAGAACGCCGGGATCACGCCCTGAGCCGAAGGCAGACGCTTAACCGCTGTGCCACCCAGGCACCCGTCTTTTGCATTTTTTAAAAATACAATATTTTTGTTGTTTTCTCTGTTTATAAAAGAATCCATTCTAAATTATTTCTCAGAAGATACAAACAAGCATTAAAAAGAAAATGAAAAATGACTAGTAGCCCGGCCACTCAAGGTAAACACTGACTTTCTCGGTACATCTCTTTCCAGACCCTTTTCTATCTTTATACACATTCACACATATTTTGACGGTAGAATAAGAAATGCATAATATTACTTTTTTTTTTTCATTTTTCAATGTACCATGCACATCATTTCAGACAATAAATAGATCTACAACAACACATTGAATGCTCATCTTATGCTCCATCAAAGAAATCTACCCCCTAGTCAACATCAACATTTAGCCAAATCTAATCAACATTTTGATTAGTGACTTAAACGAAGGGGTATGTTAGTCACATATGCAGATGACATAAGCTGGGAGAGCTGGCTAATATACTAGATTTAAAGAATTACTGTAAATTGTCTGGAGGGAAGACGGCAGAAGAGTGGGAACCCTCATTTCATATGGTCCCTTGAATTTGGCTAGATACCTATTAAACCATTCTGAACACCTGTGAATTCTGAGATCTAAGAAAAAATTGCTGCAATTCTAGAAATAGAAAAGTGACCACTTTTTGCATGGTAGGAGGTGCAGAGAAGTGAATCTGAGGGGATATATTGGAAGATAAACCGTGGGTGGGGGGGAGCCTCTATAAGTCAGCGACCAGAAAGTGATATAGCAGCAGAGTGCAAAATTGGAACTTTGAGACATCTCTCCAGTGGGAGACGTCCCTGCCTGAAAGGTGCTCAGGTGGCAAAATAGGACAGAATCCTAGGTGGGACAGTGTGGTCTCAGGATCCCCAGGGCCACAGAAAGAATGGGGGGTGCCTGAGTGCGGCAGAGTTCCCAAGCATTGGTGCAGGGAAGCAGGCTACAATCAGCAAGCCTGGGAGTGGGCTCTCAGCTGGGTGTTGCCATAAACCACAAACCGGGGCATGATCAGGTGACTGCTCTCCAAGGAGGGGCCCAATAGGCGGCAGAACTGCAGCGGCCCTCCTCCCTCCTGTGGGAAGACTGGTGTGGGTGCACACCTCAGGAGTCTATAGTTTGGTGCATACAAATGTGACTGACTGCTTTTCCCTGAGGGTGCAATGAAGAGTGGGGGTCATGATCCTTCAGCTCTGGGGCTGGAGATCGGGGCACCACCATTTTCATATTTTTTCATCCTCTAAAGTGGCATGGAAAGTCTTCAGGGAACAAAAGCCACATAGAGCAACCCAAAGCAGCTTACACTGAGCCCAGCCCCTGGCAAGGGGTGATGCAACTCTGCCCAGACAGACACCTGAGAATCAGTGCAATACGGCCCGCGCCCAGAACATCAGCAAGAACGTCAGGTGAACTTGAAGCTTAGGAATCACACAGAACTGAAACACTCCTGCACTAGGAGAAAATAGTATATAGAATTTGAGGTTTTTTCTCATGAGTATTTAGTCTTTCAGTTTTAAATTTTCTTTTTCTTTTTTCTCTTTTTTCCTTTTCAACTAGTTTCTTATTTTATCAATTCTTTGTTTTTAAGTCTTTTTTTAATTTTCATTTTTGCACTTATATTTTATAGATATGTTCTTCATTTTAGCTTCCTTTCACTGTATTCAAATATATATATATATATATATATATATATATATATCTTTACAATTTTAGGATTTAGTGTCTTCTAACAAACAGACCAAAATATATCCAGGACCAAGTGTATCACCCTGTTTTGTGCACCTGTGAGATTATAGTCCCTCTTTTTTCCCTTTTTTGTTCTTTTATTTTTTGGTTTCAGATCTCTTTGGGTTTATCTGGGGTGTATTTCACTGGGGTCATGGTTGATATTTTTTATTTTGTTCTCATTCATCTATTTTTCTCTGGACAAAATGACTAGAAGGAAAAATTCACAACAAAAGAAAGAACCAGAGGTAATACTCTCTGCCATAGATTTAATCGATATGGATATAGGTAACGTGTCTGACCTAGAATTCAAAAAAATGATTTTAAAGATACTAGCTAGGCTTGAAAAAAGCATAAAAGACACTAGAGAATCCCTTAGTACAGAAATAAAAGGACTAAAATCTAATCAGGCCAAAATTAAAAATGCTTAAACTGAAAATCAGCCTAAAATAGTTGCTCTAATGGCTAGGGTAAACGAGGCAGAAGAGAGAGTCAGTGACATAAAAGACAAAATGATGGAAAGTAAGGAAACTGAGGAAAAGAGAGAAAAACAACTAATGGAACATGAGGGGAGGCTTCAAGAAGTCAGCGAATACAATAAAGTGAAACAATATTAGAATTATTGGGGTTCCAGAGGAAGAAGAGAGAGAGAGGGACAAAAGGTATATTTGAGCAAATCATAGCTGAAAACTTCCCTAATCTGCAGAAGGAAACAGGCATCCAAGTCAAGAAGCCACAGAGAACCCCCCTCTAAATCAATAAAAATAGATCATCACCCCAACATACAATACTGAAGCCTGCAAATCTCAGAGATAAAAAGAAAATCCTGAAAGCCCTTGAGACAAGAGATCCTTAACCTACAAGGGTAGAAACATTAGACTGGCAGCAGACCTATCCACAGAGACCTGGCAGGCCAGAAAGGACTGGCATGATATATTCAGGATACTAAATGAGAAAAACGCAGCCAAGAATACTTTACCCAACAAGGTTGTCATTCAGAATAGAAGGAGAGATAAAGAGCTTCCAGGACAAACAGAAACTGAAAGAATTTGTGATCACTAAACCAGCCCTGCAAGAAATATTAAAAGGTTTCCTGTAAGTGAAGAGACAGCCCAAAAGTAACATAGAACAGAAAGGAACAGAGACAATATACAGAAACAGTGACTTTACAGGTAATACAATGGCATTAAATTTATATCTTTCAATAGTTACTCTGAATATAAATGGGCTAAATGCTCCAGTCAAAAGACATAGGGTATCATATTGAATAAAAAAGGAAGACCCATCCATATGCTGTCTACAGGAGACTCATTTTAGACCCAAAGACACCTCCAGATTGAAAATGAGGGGGTGCAGAACCATTTATCATGCTAATCGACATCAAAAGAAAGCTGGGGTAGTAATCCTTATATCAGACAAATTAGACTTTAAACCAAAGACTGTAGTAAGGGATGTAGAGGGACACTATATCATACTTAAAGGGTCTATCCAACAAGATCTAACAATTATAAATATTTATGCCCCTAACATGGGAGCAGCCAGTTATATAAACCAATTAATAACAAAAATTAAAGAAACACATTGATAATAATACAATAATAGTAGGGAACTTTAATGCCCCACTCACAACCACAGACTACTTCATCTAAGCAGAAGATCAACAAGGAAATAGGGCTTTGAATGACACACTGGACCAAATGGACTTCACAGATATATACAGAGTATTTCATCCTAAAGCAACAGAATACACATTCTTCTCCAGTGCACATGGAACATTCTCCAGAATAGATCACATACTGGGTCACAAATCAGGTCTCAACTGGTACCAAAAGACTGGGATTATTCTTTGCATATTTTCAGACCACAATGCTTTGAAACTGGAACTCAATCACAAGAGGAAATTTTGAAGGAACTCAAATACTTGGAGGTTAAAGAGCATCCTAAAGAATGAATGGGTCAACCAAGAAATTGAAGAAGAATTTTAAAAATCCATGGAAACAAATGAAAATGAAAACACGACTGTTCAAAACCTTTGGGATGCAGCAAAGGCAGTCCTAAAAGGGAAGAACATAGCAATACAAGCCTTAGTCTTTCTCAAGAAACTAGAAAAGTCTCAAATACACAAGCTAACCTTACACCTAAAGGAGCTGGAGAAAGAACTGCAAATAAAGCCTAAACCAAGAAGGAGACAAGAAATAATAAAGATTAGAGCAGAAATCAATGAAATAGAAACCAAAAGAACAGTAGAACAGATCAACAAAACTAGAAGCTGGTTCTTTGAAAGTATTAACAATATTGATACACCCCTAGCAGACTTATCAAAAAGAGCAATGGGTGTTATATGCAACTAATGAAACGTTCAACAGTACATCAAAAACAAATGACGTTTTTAATATGTTGGTTAATTGAACATAATAAAAAAATAAAAAATAAATTTAAAAAGAAAAGAGAAAGGACCCAAATTAATAAAATCATGAATGAAAGAGGAGAGATCATGATGAATACCAAGGAAATACAAACAATTTTAAGAACATATTATGAGTAACTACATGCCAACAAATTAGGCAATCTGGAAGAAAGGAATGCATTTCTAGAAACTCATGAACTACCAAAACTGAAACAGGAAGAAATAGAAAACCTGAATGGACCCATAACCAGCAAGGAAATTGAAGCAGTAATAAAAAATCTCACAACACACAAGAGTCCAGGGCCGGATGGCTTCCCAGGGGAATTCTCCCAAACATTTAAAGAACTAATACCTATTCTTCTGAAGCTGTTTCAAAAAATAGAAATGGAAGAAAAACTTCCAAACTCATTCTATGAGGCCAGCATTACCTTGATCCCAAAACCAGACAAAGACACCACCAAAAGGAGAATTACAGGCCAATATCCCTGATGAGCATGGATGCAAAAATTCCCACCAAGATACTAACCAATAGGATCCAACAATGCATTCAAAGGCTTATTCACCACAACCAAGTGGGATTTATTCTTGGGCTGCAAGGGTGGTTCAGCATCTGCAAATCAATCAGTGCGATATGCTACATTAATAAAATAAAGGACAAGAACCATATGATCCTCTCAGCTGATGCAGTAAAAGCATTTGACAAAACACAGCATCCTTTCTTGATTAAAACCTCCCTAGTGTAGGGATGGAGAGAACATACTTCAATATCATAAAAGCCATCTACAAAAAGCCCACAGCAAATACAATTCTCAATGGGGAAAAACAGAGCTTTTCCCCTAAGGTCAGGAACATGGAAGGGATGTACACTATCACCACTGTTGTTCAACATAGTACTAGAAGTCCTAGCCTCAGCAATCAGACAACAAAAAGAAATAAAAGGCATTCAAATTGGCAAAGAAGTCAAACTCTCACTCTTCACAGATGACATGATACTTTATATGGAAAGCCCAAAAGACTCCACCCCAAAAATACTAGAACTCATGCAGGAAATCGGCAACATGGCAGGATATAAAATCAGTGCCCAGAAATCAGTTGCATTTCTATACACTAACAATGAGACAGAAAAAGGAGAAACTAAGGAATCAATCTCATTTACAATTGCTCCAAAAACCATAAGACACCTAGGAATAAACCTAACCAAAGAGGTAAAGGATCTGTACTCTAAAAACTACAGAACACTTATGAAAGCAATTGAGGAAGACACAAAGAAATGGAAAAACATTTCATGCTCATGGATTGGAAGAATAAATATTCTTAAAATGTCTATGCTACCCAGAGCAATCTACACATTCGATGCAATCCCTACCAAAATACCACTGACATTTTTCTTTTTTAAGATTTTTATTTATTTATTTGTCAGAGAGAGAGCACCAGCAGGGGAAATGGCAGTCAGAAGGAGAAGCAGGCAGAGGGAGAAGCATGTTCCTGGCCGAGCAAGGAATCCGATGTGGGATTCAATTCCAGGACCCTGGGATCATGACATGAGCCGAAGGCAGATGCTTAACCAGCTGAGCCCCTTAGACATCCCACCATCGACATTTTTCACAGAGCTGGAACAAATAATCCTAAAATTTGTGTGGAACCAGGAAAGACCCCAAGTAGCCAGAGGAATGTTGAAAAAGAAAACCAAAGCTAGTGGCATCACAATTCTGGACTTCAAGCTCTATTACAAAGCTGTAATCATCAAGACAGTATGGTACTAGCACAAAAACAGACACAAAGATCAATGGGACAGAATAGAGAACCCAGAAATGGATGCTCAACCCTATGATCAACTAATCTTCAACAAAGCAGGAAAGAACATCCAATGGAAAAAGACAGTCTTTCCAACAAGTGGTGCTGGGAAAATTGGACAGCCACATGTAGAAGAATTAAACTGGACCATTTTCTTACATCATACACAAAAATAAACTCAAAATGGATAAAAGACCTTAATGTGAAATAGGAATCCATCAAAATCCTAGAGGAGAACATAGGCAGCAACCTCTTCAACCTCGGCCATAGCAATTTCTTGCTAGATATGTCTCCAAAGGCAAGGGAAACAAAAACAAAAATGAACTATTAGGACTTCATTGAGATAAAAAGCTTTTGCACAGCAAAGAAAACGGTCAACCTACATAATGAGAGAAGATATTTGCAAATGACATCTCAGATAAAGGGCTAGTATCCAAGATCTATAAAGAACTTATCAAACTCAAAGCCCAAAGAATAATCCAATCAAGAAATGGGCAGAAGACATAAACAGACATTTCTCCAAAGAAGAAATACAAATAAATGGCCAGCAGACACATGAAAAAATGTTCAACATCACTAAGCATCAGGGAAATACAAATCAAAACCACAATGAGATACCACCTCACACCAGTCAGAATGGCTAAAATTGACAAGTCAGGAAACAAAAAATATTGGCATGGATGCAAAGAAAGGGGAACCTTCTTACGCTGTTGGTGGGAATGCAAGCTGATACAGCCACTCTGGAAAACATTATAGAGGTTCCTCAAGAAGTTAAAAATAGAGCTACCTTACAACCCAACAATTGCATTACTAGGTATTTACCCCAAAGATACAAACATAATAATCTGAAGGGGCACATGCACCCCAGTGTTTACAGTAGCAATGTCCACAATAGCCAAACTGTGGAAAGAGCTGAGATACCCATCAACAGATGAATGGATAAAGATGCAGTATGTATACACAATAGAATATTATTCAGCCATCAGAAAGGATGACTAATTACCATTTACATTGACATGGATGGAACTGGAGGGTATAATGCTGAGCTAAAATACATCAATCAGAGAAAGACAATTATCATATGGTTTCACTCATATATGGAATATAAGAAACAGCACAGAGGATCATAGGGGAAGGGAGGGAAAATTGACTGGGAAATAATCAGAGAGGGAAACAAACCATGAGAGACTCTTAACTATAGGAAACAAACAGGGTTGCTGGAGGGGAGGAGGGTGGGGGGGTGAGATAAGTGGGTGATGGGCATTGGGGAGGGCACGTGATGTGATGAGCACTTGGTGTTATATGCAACTGATGAATTATTGAACTCTACATCTGCAACTAATGATGTACTATATGTTGGCTAATTGAATTTGAACTTTAAGAAAAGAACGTAAGTCATCTTACTCGGAATTATGACCCTAAACTGATATAAAAAACTTAATTACAGATTTAAAACTTCAAACAGTGTCTGTCTAGTGTCCCTGGCCAAGTCCCATATTTCTGGGAGTGGGGAGCACACTGAGTCTGAGAAGGGAGTGAAGGCAGAGCAGGCCAACCAACTGACCTGTCCACCTCAATCAGGCATCAACAAACAAAGCGTAACAAGATTAGTGGCACAGCGCAAGTGATGAGAACTGTAAATGGCCACCTAGGAACATGCAAAATGTAAAACTTAATATAAATATATCATTACTTCAGAAGAGCTTGGCCATCCACTCTACTAACAGGCAAGTTCTGTGGCAATCTCCCTGGTAAGATTTTCTTGGGAGAAGTCCTGACTTTCAAATAGTGGCTGCTTCCTGAGATGCTAACTTTTCAAAGGTTGCCAGCAGAGGCTGACTGCTCTAAGTTTGCAAACGGGTCAGACACTGGGACCGGTGTGTATCATTTAGCACATTTCAAAAAATAGAGCTAAATAAAATTCTTGGAGAAGATTGATAGCCTACAGATCCCTTCTAATACAGAGCTCCCATCTTGGTTAATTTATTTGCTAAAAAAAAGATTTTATCTTCAGTTGTTTTGGGAACCGAGTGACTTGGTCTTCTTGGCAAGTGACGTGTGTTTGTACAAGCTGGACAGAGGGAATCCTGCCATTTCCATGTTGGGATGAGGCATCGTGTCCCAAAGTGGATGTAAAGACAACCTGAGGCGGGTTGGGTGAGCCTACAGGGAGGGCACACTGGGTGGTCTTTCCCCTGCTTCTAGAAGGAAGAGTTGGGACCAGCCCTTCCCAAGCCTGGTCTCTGTTGGTATCATCCTCGCTCCCCTGCCAGGCTCTTGGATTCTGTGGTGCTGTCCCTGCCATGGGCATTTGAAATTAGGTAAAAAGGCATTGCAGGTAGCCAGATGCATCTGCTTTGGGCCACAGCTGGCAGGCCTTCTAAGAAGGTAGGGTTCGTCAATCCATGTGGCTGTGGTCAATTACGCATTCTGGGTTTTGTCCCAACAGATGCTTGTTGCCATCTTAGAAGAGTAATAAAGATTAGTTTACATATAATTAATTTTGCAACTTCCCACTTTCACTGATCACCTGCAACTGTAAAATACAGGGATCCTCATATATACACACGATTCCCACAGAACTTAAAAAACATTGAGTTATTACGTGGTTTTGTGAATAGATGGGGAAGAGCTTTTGTTGGTGGTATTTTGATGGAAATTTCTCCTTACTGATTGGACCAGAGTTTAGTCTATCACATTTTTCCTAAGGGCAATCATTTACTCTCCTCCTAATTTACTAGGTGGTCTATCTAAAATGCATGTCACCTTCTTGCTTGATAAATTGTAAGTTCTGGAACTCTTGGGCTAATGTTCTACACAAAGTGAGCTGTAGGCACAGCTATTCTGCCACTGATCATTATTAAACTCTTCGTCAACCTTGTGGTACAATCTGATAAGAAACACCGAAGAGTGTTTGCAGCTTTTATTGATCTTTCCACAATCTTTGAGGACTGAAATCAGTTATAAACCAAGATACACATGCTCAGTATTGATTGTCAAGGCCCATTCCCACCCTCAGTCACAACGCTTATAAGGAACCTGCACTTCGTGCCACTGTGTTTCAAGGTCAGGAATTACAGTCCATTGATGGATCAGAAATAGAGCCTATTCCCATTACAAGGAATAGAGAGGTGGACTTTCTCTGGCACGTCAATGCCAGGTTTGCCTTAGTATCAAAACCAGAATGGCACTAATACAGTGCGGATCTTATCTGTTATTATCACAAAGAAAAACTAGATGCTCTGAGTCCAAAATCATCAACTTTCTAGCTTTATGGATATTACATTTTTTAAACTTATGTATACACTTCTTGATATAAAAAGCTAGATGTTCTATGAATGAGTTACTGAGGTTTGCTTGTGGATAAAATAGATGTGTGGTTATGAGATTTAAATATTTTTCAGGCTAAAATCATTGAGGCTCTATTGTATCATCTTGTTAGAGCAAACACCAAATTAGTCCTTAAGGAGAATCTGAGTACTAACAGACGGTCCTTTCCTAGCCCACCTCCAGGTGAAGGTGCAGTGGCCTTCTGTCCACCATATGTCCTCATTAGGCACCTCAGATTTAATAAGAAGTTGTCAATCCCTCCCTAGCTTGCTTGCTTATTAAAACATATGGCTCTGAGTTTAACTGACAACATAGAGATTCTGTGCTTTAGGAACTTATCAGGATGTTTAATCTTGGAAATCACCGCTGCTCTTTAACTATTGAAAACTTTGGGAAATGAGCATTATCTGTGGTAGATTACCTGAGGGATAGCAGTGCACCCATTCTTTTGTATGAGTGGTTTTCAAAATTCTTTTTTAACCCTAGAACCCTTCTTCAAACCATGTTTTTCTAGAATCCTAGAGTCAGAGAATGGGATGAGGGGAAGGGATGGGAAGGTTGAAGTCCACCACTGATGGGACCCTCAGAGCACAGCTTGAAAACCATTGCTAGATCTTCTAACACCTAACCACAGACACTGGGGCAAAGAACCACAGAGTGGCACCCAGTCTGGATCACAGAGCCTCCCTAGAGTGGCTTCAGTGAATTGTACTTTCACCAAACACCATTATATCTCCTTTTGGCAGATGTTATAAGAAACAGTCCTAGGAAAGGACTACAATATTTACTTCAAGGATATTGCTAAAGATATTATTTACCTGGTTTTATAACATCTTCTCTGGGAGAACCCCAAGGAGAAAATGTTTCCTATTCTTTGCGCCAGAAATAGTTTAAATTCTTCTGGGCAAATGGTTTCTTCTTCTCTCGTGAATGCAGTGATCCGTCATTCTCTCGTTGGGCTGGCCACTAGAAAGCTGAAGGAGCAATCCTGCAGACCATCCCGAGCAAGCTGCAGGCTTTCATGGCAGGTGCTTCGTGAAACAATTTCTCTTCCAGCTCCTGCTTATTTTACAAAATGTATTCCTTTTGCCTTCATACTTTTGCTTTGAAGTATGTTTTGTATGTGGTTCTATCGCATATTTTAAAGCCACTCTCAATCCTTTAAAAAATTATGATTTTTAAGTAGGCAAATTCTTTAATGAGAACAACTACTAACTCAAACCATGTGCAAGGGAAGGGAGGCAGAATGATGAAAGTCTAGATCCAGAGAGGACCACAACAAGGAACTAAGCATGTATGGTATGGAAATAAAGATTTTGAGATGAACACAATAGCCGTCTTCATATTCATAAAGAGCAAGGAGTAAGTTTATTCTGTATTATTGCAGAGAATGAACTTAGAATATAGGATGGTCACTACCAAAGAAGCTGTTGAGTACTTAGAACTAGAAAAGGAATGGACCTCATAAAATGGTGAGTTCCTTGTCTCAAGGACTGTTCAAGCAGAGCCCAAGTGATCCCGTCACTGGGAACTTACAAAGGTAGAGTGGACACCATTTTTTTTAACCATGGGGGAGTCTTCTGGTGAGGACCAGAAAAACTGCTAGACAAATTCTAAAAGAGCTGTAACATTTAGTGGATACCCTTTGAGTGCTTAGCCAGACTGCACTTCCCCTCCTTTGGAAGAGTCCCTTCCACTTTTACTGAGGAGGAGAAAGTAGGCAACCATGTGTGTGTCATAGGACCTTTCCCCACCCGTCACAATAGGCTGAATGAGGGCTGGACCCCTGACCCAACCTGGAGTCTCTCTTGAACTAAAGAACATGTATGCTAGAGTCAGCAGGAGCTGTAAGGTGATCCAGCGCTGGTACCGAGTCAGAGCTCTGGCAACCCAAAGCCATGCAAAGCCCAAGACTTGGAGGACCAAAACTAAGAGGCCTGCTGAAGAAGGTGGCCTGCCAAAGTGCAGAGAGAAGCCGTGACAAACAAAGCAGAGAGAAGGGAGCTGCCTGATGACTTTCTACCGGTGTGAGAGCCAGATCTATTTTCTTCAGTTCCTTCCTTGTGCGAGATTCCTCATCTCTGAACAATAGCCACCCCTTTACTAAAGCTGGCTTGGGTTTCTGTTCCTTGCATCACAGAAATTCTTACTAAGATCAAAGAGAATTCCTCAGATGGATTATGAGGCCGGAGTAGATTAGTGGCCCCCAAAGATGGCTGATCATCAGATTGCTCTGAGTAAGGTTTCTGGGCACCAGCCCCTGGAGACTGTGATTTAGGCAAAAGGCAGAAGGAATGCGTATTTTTAAACACTGCCCTCCCCCCTACTGATTTTGCTACTTGGTCAGTTTGGAAACCACTGGATAAGGTATCATCTAGGATCCTGGTCCCTCTAAAGTCCCAAACTTTGGTTTAGAATTTGACACAATGCAGTCATCCTCATGGTACTTTTTCCTACAGAAAAAGCCCCTAAAATTTTAAACACAACCACCTCAAATTCAGATTTACTATTCAGAGAGAAAGGCCAAGGGCCCCTGCAACCCTCCAAGGATATACACTCTCCAGATTGAATATTAACAAGTCAATATTGGTCAGCACACATGACAAGTACAGGTTCCCAGGGTGTTGGGACAAAGTATTTAAACATTTAAATCAGTGATCCAGATAATGAAATTCAAAGTATGTTCATTCAGTTTATTGATGCTATCCAACAGGGAAGGGCATCTAAGCACATCTTTCTTGGGCACCTCCAGTCTTCGTAAGATGTCAGCCCTCCTTCCCCAGCTTATGGATGTTAAGACATATGGCTTTGCCCTCTCGTGGCAACAGACGTCTACTTTATTTCATTTCACAATCTTGTAACTTTTTGAAAAAATTTTAAGTGCTTAGCTATTTATTCCTGATACATGAGTGAGAGATTCCTAAAGTTTAAAACAGATATTGTCGCCACACGTAAGGGAAAGCCAGTATGTATATTATAGTTCTCAGTGAGGCCATCCCCAAACCAGTGAGTTTCATCCCCTCAGGGACAGGGGGATGGCAGAGAAGGGTGGCCTCCAGCCGCCTCACCAGATTTGCTGGTCCCACAGACCCTGCTCGGTTCTGGTGTCTCCTCCCTCCCCCAGTCCTCACCCTGGGATATACCTCATCCCCTCTTTCATACTACATAGCTCCATTCCAGTTCTGATTTAACTCTTCTCCAGTTCCAGAGCTCTTCCTTCCCCTCCATCTCAGTTCTGTCACCCAACTTGTCCTCCTCACATTTTGGGTCTTTCTCCTGCCAACTCACCATGCACACCCCCTACAAACAAACTCCAACTGCACAATTCAAGTCCAATCCCATCGTGGCTGGTTTATCCACAGTCTTTCAACATGGCCAACCCATACCTAGTCAACGCTGCTGAAGACCTATTGTCACCTGTCTCATTCCCATTCTTCTTCCATACTGCTCCCTGCAGCTCTGCGCACAACTGACCTCCACTGTTTCTCAATAAGGTAGTGACAGGACAACCCAACACACCGCAGCAAGGAGCAGAGAATTCCTTCCTGCCTTTTGTCCCTCCAGTGCTTTCAGTAGTAGTAACTGAAGTTGCTTTGTACCTTCCACTAGGGGGTACCAACTCATAATTTTTAAGGACAGGAAGTCTGCTGAACACAGTTTTTAATGAAAAATGAAGTCCAGGCACAGTGAATTTTTAAAAACTTTTCTGAACATATGCTTAATTTTATGAAGCAATTTAATTTGATTCCTTTTAAATAAAAACTGCCCCATGGGCAGAGTAACAGGCAACAATCCTGAGTAGTATAAACTTGTGTAAGGGAACGCCAATTAAAAATGCTGGCTCTATTATGGTAAGATATAGAGTCATGAATTAAAAAGAAATAAATGCAAAAACTGAATAGAGACAGACAAGTGAAATTATTTTTACTTTAGCAAGAGAAATGGGCGTGCTAAACAAAAGTTGGCTTCAAAACAAAAGCTTTTGTTAAACAAAAATAAGGCAACTCGGAGGTTCTGGGACCCTCCATCTGTGGCGTGGAATTCTCCTATCTTTGGGGTATAAGAGAAGACCTGCAATACCAAAAACTGGCTCAATGTTACAGTGTTTGGGGTTCCTTTAAGAAGTATGCCCAGGCATTACAGTGTCGTGGGTGAAAATGCAGGACGTAAGAATTAAGCTGGCCTTCGACTTCCTGATCACCCGTTTACCTCCATGAGAACTTGGTGGGCCTCCATTTCCTTAGCCTAAATCTTAGTTCTGCGTCAGCTCAGTGAGTTTAATAACAGCACTTCCCACCTAGGTTTGTGGTGTGAATTAGATGAGATAATGTATACAAAGCACTTACAGAGTGACTGGCCCACGGCAGGTATACTCAATAAAAGCTAACTATCCAATGAGTCAGTATAAAGGACACCCCTTGAGATGACCAGGAACAGAAATCTTTGCAATGAAAGAGATATCCACTATCCTTTTGGCAAACATACTCATACAGGTAAGCAATCAGACCAGGATAGTTAAGCAATCTGACCAAGGTCAGTTATTCCTGAGGAGCTGGAGTAAAACTTGGACTTCCTTAACGTCCAGCAGCATTCTTTCCCCTACCCTATACTGCTTCTCCTAGTATCTGGTAGACTATTGGCATAGACGAAATATACTCTGTGGTTAACGATTGGTTTTGTTGGCCGTGTTGGTGAACATAGCGAAGTTCACATTACTGTGCAGTATCAGAGATTCAGGCAGTATGTGCCTTTGAAGAGTTTGACTTTTAAGCCCCTTGCCTACTTTTAGAAACTTATAGCTGAGAAGAAAAGGTTATATGCAAAAAGATGTCCGCTACCATATTCTTTGGAATACTGAAAAACTGGAAATAATCTAATATCCACCAATTTTTTTAAAAAAAGTAGTTAAATGTGGTAGACCCATGAATTTGGGGACCATTTAAAAATGTATGAAGACCACAAAGAAATATGGAAAATATTTATTTTATTCCTTATTCCAAAAGGAGGTAACTTAATAAGTAGAATGATAGTAATTGTATTTTTATATTATTCCACCAATCAGAAATTAAATATTTATACAGATAAAACTGGGAAGACAAAAGGGGAAAGGAAGTAATTTTGAGAGTATTGTGATTGAGAATGCCTCTTTATTTCACTTTGAGTTCTCTTCATAATAAAGAGAGGCAATAAAAAATTGTTTAGAATGAGCTCATTTCTTCACTTTCTTGGTACTGAGAACTGAGTTTACATGATCCAAGTGTCCTTTAATGCCCCATGACAACGTGTATAATCAAATTAAAGACACAAGGTCAGAACCCTCGTTATACAGTGAATTCTGAGGGACACGGGATGTACATCAATCCTTGACCTCTCAAAACTTACAAGCTGGTGGAGGAAATAGGACATATACCTGGATCTCAGTACTGCTCCACCTCCAAAATATTTACCATCCCATCTTATACCAGCACCTGTTCCCTCCAGCTTTCATGCCGCCTGCTCGAGAACATCATTAGGACTCCCAGCTTCTGATCTCTCTGTTTTCTTTTGATCCATTGGCTTGGTTTCATGTTCTTTGCCATTCAGCTTAAATACTAAGGTGTATCACTTTAGCCACCCCTGCCACAAGAACAGCACTAGCTTGAACGTTTCTCTCTCCAATTCACCTGCCCTGAAAACCCCCATCCACTGGACATGTTCAATCATTTGCCATCTCAGTCTGGATGGTGGGACTCCCCTAGACCAAGCCACTCAACATCCCTTCATGTGTCCCTGGGCAATTCCCTCTCCCCGTCCTCTCTCTCATTCCTTTGGAGATGACCCTTCATTTTAGTGCACAGAAGAAATCATTAAATTAAAACTTCCTTCTCTTGAGCTGAGCCCACAGCCCAGTTGAATTCTGTGTCCATCTTTATTCAAATCATCTAATTTCTGAGATGAGGTGACGCCACACCTGTTCTCTGAACCCCCTGCCTGTTTCCACCTTTGCACCATCCAGGATCACCCATCTGTAACCTTGTCTGAACTATTACCTTTTTCCCTCAGAATAAACACGAGTCTGTCTTCTATAAAGAAGCCTCTCCTTTGAAATACATACTCTTCAAAATGACTACCATTTGCCTCTCTCCTCCCCATCCCCCCATTTCTAAAGAGTTGTTGTACATTGGCTGTCTCCACTCCCCCTTTCCTTCACCTGATAGAGCCTGACTCCTCCCACCCCAACACCCAAACTGCTCCCACAGAAGTCAGATGCTAGAACTCCTTTTCATTTCTTATCTCGAAACTTGAACCCTCAGCTGTGTTTCACCCTGCTGACGCTTCCCTGTCTGGAAATAGTCTCTTTTCTTGACTTTTGGGATGCTCTGGTGTTACCTTAATTAGCAGAATGAATAAACTATTGTCTTCCATCCAGGGAAGGTAGAGCTGGAAAGACTCTCAGCTCAACAGCAGGGCTCACACTTTTAGGGGAATGGTGGCATAGCAGTTGTTAGACTTAAGATATGCTAGATTAAGTTTTGAGGACTGAATTTCTTTCTAGAGACTAGTTTTGTGTGCTCTCTGTCAAGCTGACTGATGATTTGATGAGACAAGTATAGATGGAACTCAATCATAATGATTTCGAGAACTCTTTGTTCTTTTATCTTATTGAAGAAAAGGTATAGTGGAGACTGGATCAGACCATAGGAACTTGTTGGCAATGTTGAAATTTCCTCTCTTGGGGTACAATTAGACATGAGGGAAGTGGAATTCAAGTCATCTGGCTCTCCCTCAGGGACCTCTAACAGCTAAAGCCTCTAATCTGCATTCAATAAGATAATTTTTCATTATTAAAATAATATTACTTTTTAATTTTTAGCATCATTCTTGTAAAGTGCAATTTGGTACTTGACTATATGCTGTCTATTCACTATTTTGATTCTTTTTTACTTGCAAGTAATATATATCCCCTATCAGACTGCAAATGCTTTGAGGTCAAGGGTCCTTTTTAGTCTAATTCTCTTCTCTATTCTACAGTACTTATAGGGGTGAACACTTGGGAGATGATTTTTAAAATTCCTGTTGTTTAATTTTGCAAGAATTTTAACTTTCCAAATTTCAATGGGTTTTGAACAACTAATGAATGCAATCTATTGTTCTAGGTGCAAAAGCGTAATATAGAAAATATTTAAGCTATTTGCATTTTATGAGCTGGAGGAGAGACAGGAACCCCTCAATAACTAGGGAGAATTTAGCACAAAGCTGAAATGGCCCGATACCCCCTTGTGTATATGGTACATAAAGGCCAGAATCCCAGGCAATATTCCAGAGCTAATTTGGGTTCTCTTTAAAATAAGTCCTATAAATCCTTGTAGTTCACCTCCCTAGGCCAAACATTCCCAAAGTCCTTGACTGTGGATAGCAGGTAGGTCTTTGGGGACCTTGGATTAGGCCTTTCTCCAGTCAGGCAAAGAATCTGAAAAGAAAAGGAAATCACAGGTGGTCCAGTGCATTTTTACCCCTGTGTGGTTTTTCCAGTGGCTAGAGAGATATTTAAAGGCTCTGAACCTCTTGTAGTCGTTGATTCTCTTTTTTAAAGACTTACTTTATTTTTAGAGAACTTTCTACTTTTCTTAGCTTTGCACCCAGATTGGCATACCTGGCCGGAAAATCATTCGTCTTTAAAAATATGCTAGAATTTGAATGCAGACATTGAATGAATAACAGATTTGCCATAGTGTAATCTCTCGGCATTACAATTTGTGGTTAGAAATTGACTGAAAGGGGGTCCAAAAGTTAACCTACAAAGACAAGAGGGTCTAGAGTCACTCCCCTCCCCCTCCCCAGATAAAAGAGGATTAATAACCTGAAATCTCCAAGTCTCCGGGACCCACGGTACAATCACTCGGTGAACTTTGTGCGGGAGCCTGCAGCTCCTATGATCTCAGGAAAGGCTGCCCCGGGCACTCTTCTCACTTGGAAGGAGGAAGCGAAGGTGGTACCTGAGCAAGGCACGAGCCACTCAGAGGCAGCGTGGGGCCGCCACTCACCTCGGGGAGGAGGAGCTGGCTGCCGGACCCACCCAGATGGGGAAGAAACGGGAGCCTCGGAGCCGCCAGGTGAGGAAACCAGCGGCCGCCCCGCCCCGCTCACCTCCAAAGAGGCGGGGCGCCGCTGCCGTTTACCCGCAGGGGCGGAGCCGGCCCAGCTCACCTGGGCAGAGGCGGAACTGAGGGGTCCGGTCACCGCACGAAGAACTCGAAGACTCACCTGTGCGGGGGCCGGAGGCGGGCCAACCCCCAAACTCACCTGAGCCGCCGGAAAGCGGAGCCGGGAGCAGCCCCCGGGCTCGCCGCGCGTGGAGGGGCGGCGCCCCCGGCTGGCCGCTGGTGAGCGCCACTCCGCCCGTCCCCGTCCGAGCCGGCTCGGCAGCCATGACCTGGAGCGCCACGGCCCGGGGCGCCCACCAGCCCGACAACACCGCGTTCACGCAGCAGCGCCTCCCCGCCTGGCAGCCGCTGCTGTCGGCCAGCATCGCGCTGCCGCTCTTCTTCTGCGCGGGCCTGGCCTTCATCGGCCTGGGCCTGGGCCTCTTCTACTCCTCCAACGGCATCAAGGAGCTCGAATACGACTACACGGGCAACCCGGGCACCGGCAACTGCTCGGCGTGCGCCCTGGCCGACCAGGACCGCGCGCCGCCGCTTCGCTGCTCGTGCGCCTGGTACTTCTCGCTGCCAGAGCTCTTCCCGGGCCCCGTGTACCTCTACTACGAGCTGACCAACTTCTACCAGAACAACCGGCGCTACAGCGTGTCCCGCGATGACACGCAGCTGAGCGGGCTGCCGAGCGCGCTGCGCCACCCGGCCAACGAGTGCGCCCCCTACCAGCGCCGCGCCTCCGGCCTGCCCATCGCGCCCTGCGGCGCCATCGCCAACAGCCTCTTCAACGACTCCTTCTCGCTGTGGCACCAGCGCCAGCCCGGCGGGCCGTACGTCGAGGTGCCGCTCGACCGCACCGGCATCGCCTGGTGGACCGACTGCCACGTCAAATTCCGCAACCCGCCGCTGGTGAACGGCAGCCTGGCGCTGGCCTTCCACGGCACCGCGCCGCCGCCCAACTGGCCGCGGCCGGTCTACGAGCTGAGCCCCGACCCGAACAACACCGGCTTCATCAACCAGGACTTCGTGGTGTGGATGCGCACCGCCGCGCTGCCCACGTTCCGCAAGCTGTACGCGCGCATCCGCCAAGGCAACTACTCCACCGGGCTGCCGCGCGGCAGCTACCTCGTCAACATCACCTACAACTACCCGGTGCGCGCCTTCGGCGGCCACAAGCTCATCGTCTTCAGCAACATCTCGTGGATGGGCGGCAAGAACCCCTTCCTCGGCATCGCCTACCTGGTCGTCGGCTCGCTCTGCATCCTCATGGGCTTTGTCATGCTTGTCGTCTACATTCGCTACCAGGACCAGAACGACGAGGACGAGGAAGAGGAGTGATTCCTGCTTTCAAAGTACCCTTCTGGCTATTTGCCAGAAGTCTCCTGCAAGCTTCTTAGGCTTCTCCCATCAATTCCAGTCACTTTTCCTCTTGTTGTGATGCTTGGACCAGAGGGAGGAATGACATCCAATTGGGGGCTACCAGAGTCTTGCCGGGGTGTTTGGACTGCAGAATGAGACATCCTTGTAAATTCTCTGCATCTTCATGATTTACCGAGTTGACATGTTAGGTTCTTAAAGTCCGAGGCATTTGAGTGTGGAAGGGACAGGAGATTCCTGTTCCACTTCTATCTGATGAAGGGACTGAGACCTAGAGACGTTAAATAACTCATCCAGGGCCATGCAGCTATTCATTGGCTCCTGTCTCTGACTCTAACTTTTATGGCTACGACACCGTGGTTTTCTTTGGGGGGTGGGGAGGGGGTGGTGGGGAAGAGAGTGAAGCCCACAAATAACTTGCAGAGGTGTAGAGGGGTGGGAGAGAATATACTTGTTAAAATTGTGGACAGATTGGAGACACCAGACCCATTCTGACACAATAAGGCTGGAGTGAGACCCCGGAAGCTGTGTTTTAACAAGCCTGTCTGGAGATTCCTCCCGTATTCCCTCAAATTTGGGAATCACTGTCCTGAACCAGGGAGCAAGTAGAACACTGGATGTTTCCCTGTCCTCATGTGTCTAAGGTTGGGCCTGAAGCGGTGACCTACGTCCAGCTTTTCAGGTCGTCATTTGTTCCCAGGGGCAGTGACAGTCATGCATCCTGCTTTCAACATAGAAAGCTCTCCATAATTTGTGGAATGAGTGGGGAAAAAACTTGCTATCTCTAGAAATCTGGCATACAGATTTGCAGGACAGGGTTTGTATCGATGTATTTAACATTGGAGGGTTTGAGTGAACGAAACAGTTTGCCAAGTACTGTATAGAAACTTGAAAATGCCATGTCATTTGGCACAGCTTGGAGTGAGTGTTTTAACTTCAGAATCAGATAGATGGAAGGGGTCTTAGAGGGAAAATGATTTCCCTAAAGTCGTATCTGTGTCTCCTGCCTCCTGACTCAGTCCTCTTTGTCATCTAAATTATTTTTTATGCTTAGAGAAAAAAGTTTTCCTTCATGCTTACATTTTCCCTGGAGTCTCTGAAAAAACTCTTTTATCTATGTTCTCAAATGATGCAGGCTTATTATTTCTAGTAATTGTTTCAAGTGAATGCTAAGGAATATAGTCATATATGTTACCTAGAATCTTAAGAATTATTTGAAACTCCAAGATAAAGTCTGATTACTCTAAAGTTACCCTACTGTATATAAAGTTTTTCTAAGCAATAGATTTTTTTTGTTAGTTTCAGGGGCGGAATTTAGTGATTCATCCATTGCATATAACACCCAGTGCTCATTCCATCAAGTGTTCTTCTTAATGCCCGTCGCCCAATTACCCCACTCCCCACCCTCCCCCCTTCAGCAACCCTCAGTTTGTTTCCTAGGGTTCAGCGTCTCTGATGGTTTACCTCCCTCTCAATTTTCATCTTATTTTATTTTTCCTTCCCTTCCCCTATGTTCATCTGTTGTGTTTCTTAAATCCCACATATGAGTGGAATCATACGGTGTTTGTCTTTCTCTGACTTTTCCCTAAGCAATAGACTTTTTAAAAATCACCTTCTTTTTGTGGCAGAACAAAAACAAAAACGCTCAGCGATATCATCTTAACCAGTTTATTTCCTGAAACTAAATTATTTGGTATTCTGTCGGAATTGTCCAGTACCTGCTCTCTCTACAGCTGCTTTCCAGTTACTACTGTTTTTGCCCATGCCTGTACAAGACTTTGACATATTTTTTTAGTAGCCAAAGAATACTGAATTGTATTGAATAATTTACATTAATGTTATTATACTCTATTCTAGTTCTTTGAAAATTAATAATTGATGGACAGCATGCATGTTCACTGCCATCTGTCTCCAACCTTTGGGCGTAGTTGTGAGTTAATATTCTGCCCCACTGTTTCACATAAACCAAAAAATATTTTGGTCATTCTAGTGTGCTGTCCTGCCAGTTCTGAGTATGACACAGTTTTATTGTCAGATTGCATGTTGTGATTTTAGGCTATGAAAATCTGATGATTATGTGTATATAGGATCATTTTTATTTATTATGAATGTTTAACCAAGTAGCTCACTAGCCTAGCTTTCTTTACGTTGGATAAAAGAATTTACTACTTTTTTTACTATGTGGCTGAGAGCAACTGTGTATTTTGCTATCATTTTTACAGTATTTGGTCCATTGCCATAAAATTTTTAATGAGACTACAAAATTTAAGGTATTCTGATTAAATCAATGAATGTGGTTCCAGGCCCTATTCTCTGGGGTTTTGAAAGAGAATAAAGGTTATGTTTGTCTTACCTTTGTTATCATGTTTGCTCAATTCTTTTGAACTATGATCTTAAAGGCACAAATGGTACCAACCACTTTGTTCATTTGTTATGAGCAGGTTTTTATTGCAGCAAGAAAATCATCTTTCAAAATAAGGCTCAGCGTGAACTCAGTCTTTCAGTGTTAACTTCCTAAAACAGAATTTGAACTTACATGCACATCAACATGTAATATGAATTAGATAATCTTCAGCTATTACTTGAATTTGGTAAAATGTGGTCAATTGAAAAAACAGTATGAAAATGTATTAAAGAATGTGATTATTGTAGTCTTCTCTATTTCTGCATTTTACTCAAATTCTAAATTGCAGTTATTTGTTGGGTATTTTGGACTAGGATGCCTCAAAAACTTTACAAACAAAAATATGAAGCATTTTCCTGTGGTGATCCCTGTGCTGTGGCATTTGTTTGGTATCACAGGATTCCAGCTGGGCTTACATTTTCATGTTGTTTAGTAAATACCCCTAGCTAGAGCTGTGTCTTCTGGAATGAGACAGAAAAGATTGAACCTCAACAACCGGACTGGAAATGTGCTTTGATCTACATTGTAAACTAAACCACAAACAAAAGAGAAACACGTGGTCCATGGGAAACTCCCAAAACAATACATAACAAGAAAAGACTCCAGGTATCTCCAGGATCCAATCAACTAAACAAACAATTTACTAACTATGCAATCGTTAAAAATCAGAGACAGAATAATAGTCTGGAACTTCTGTTAGTAGCAAATAGGTCTTTGCAACGTATAGCCACAACCCTTTCTGCCTCACTTTAAATCTGTTGCTCTCTTCTTGTCATTGAAGATCTCAACAACCTTGAGCAAGTTCTCAAAGTAAGTTACTGGTAGAGCTGCAATGTAATCAGTTCCTTGTATGCTCTTGGATATAAGTCATCACTGACTATAATAATAGTAAATTTCCTCTTCCTTTATTTTTTCAGGCACTTTTTTTTTTTTTTTTGCAACCCAGATTTGTTTCCTCTGTAGCTAAAACATAGCTGACTGATTTTAGATGACAAAGTAAAAAACTTCCATTTTTTCCCCCAGGGGAATTTCTCTTAATTCCCCTCCAACAAAAACAGAGTAGTTTTTAAAATGTCATTAAGAAGGCTTTAATGAATCTCACTGAAAAATACACTACCTTCTCGAAGAGGTCTTACATGAGAGCAGCACTTTGTGTAAAGAATTCGCAAAGCTTGCTAACAGCGTTGGCTCTAGGTATACAGCCATCCCTCATCATTGCCCTGATAAGACTATAACAACGTGTATTCAGGAAAAAACCGCTTTCCTGCTGGTTTGCCACCTGGCGCTATGATTCCCACCATGTAGATCGAGTCAGTGCTGCAGGCTGCATTCCTTGTGGCCTGTACTCGGCTGAGCAGCTCATCATGGGACAGAGAAAAATCCTGGAGGTGATGAAACCCAGCAGAGACTGTTGCGGGCGCAGAGAGATAGCAGAGGGGGAGTAAGACGCAAAGATGAGGTTTAGAGCATGAGACATTTTTCTGAGCCAGCAAGGTGTCCAGAAGATAGGGAGGGGGCTGGCAGCAAAGGGAGCCCTTCACAAAGGGCAGAGCTTACCAGCGGGCTCGTGGGCTACGAGGCCTTTGAGAAATTCAGTAAGCAGTGGCTCACCTTCTGAACCCCTCAGCTTGTCTTTTTGATCAGTTTGAGTGTGATTTATCTTTTTCCTTAGAAGCAAAGGTATTACTGTCAAGAACCTTTGCTAATAGCCTTGCCCTCCACACTGAGCTCTTAACTAAGTTCCCATTAGAGCGGCTGAAACTTTACATCACTGATGAAAACTGTAAATGATGTGTCATTAATAATGATACTTTGTTCTTCTAAAAGGCCTTTGTTCTGAAAGTCCAAGGTGCTTAACACTATGTGGTCTCATTAATCTTACCCATCAAAATGCATGAGCTTTTAGAAAGTCATCAAGACTGACGAGGAAGAAATATATTCCTTTCTCATATTCCTTTCTATTTTGCTCTTCCCCCCCTCCCAGAACTCCCTAAAATTAAGTAGTATTCTAAAACAAAAGCGTAAGTTCTGGATGTGGCGGTGATAGCCACTTAAATGGGCCACTTGAGTATTTTCCAAGGAAGACTTAATTCTTGTTATGATTTTAATAGGTAAAAGACAGTTCCCGTTTGTGTTAAAGAATCCAGAATGGGAGAGGCAACACTTTCTATTCATCGTGATTGAATGTAAAATACTTTTTACTCTTTTCCCAAAAGGCTTTAGCAGTTAAGACTTACGTTACATAAACATAATTTGCAAGTAATTGAATTATGGTATTTCTCAAATTTTACTTAAAGGCGCAAATTAGCTCATATGTTCACTTTCAAAAATCTTTAAAAACAATATTGAACATCACATACGCAGATGGCATCGAACCCTGCCTTTTATCTAAACTCACATTTCCAAGGGCCTGTGGGACACACCTAAATGTCTTATGGGTGGCGTAAGTTCCTTATGCTCAGCGCTAACTCACTGGCCTCTTCTCCAAGCCCATTCTTCCAAAAACAGTCCTGGTCGCTGAAAATGACTCCTCTCTCTCTCTCTCTCTCTCTCTCTCTCAGTCACCCAAACCAAAACTCTGAACTGCTTCCTTGACTCCTCCTTGTTCCCTTTTACATCCAAATAGTTATCAGATCCTGTTGCTTCTATATCCCAAATGCACTTTCAATCAGGTCTCTCTCTGTCACCGCTCTGGCCCAGGTCTTTGTTATTTCTCATCTGGAAGTTGGAGGAGCCTGTTAATTGGGCTCCAGTTTATTCTCCACATCTCCGCCACAGCGAGCTAGCCAAAACATAAATCTCATCCCGTTCCCCTCAGCTTAAAATCTCTCATGTCGAAGCACAGCTTACAGGGGGAGTTCCAATTCTTCAACACAATCTACAAGGCCTTCATGGTTGGCCTCAGTCTAAATCTGTATCCCTTTCTCCTCAAGGCCCCACCAAATTCCAGCCATACTGAATGATTCTAAGAGGCCTAAACCCAACACCCCCCCATGTCTTTGCCCACGCCCGTCTTGCTGGTCTACCTGACCATCTAAATCTCTCCATTCATCCTCAAGACTATGCTGTGTTCTCTGTCCTCTGTGAAGTCCTCTGCAAGTCCTCCTTGCCTCCTCTACTCCCTGCCTCCAGCCTAGTCTTCCCTTTGTGCTTATTCCTCTCTCAGAGCACTTAGTGTATCGCCTAGAAGTTGCTTATTTGCTTAGCCATCTCCATATCTGGACTGTTAGTTCTTGGCTGGCTGAGACTTTGTTTTCTCACGTACCTTTATTACTGCCAGTGCCAAGTCGAGTGACCAGCACATGGTGGGTCTGCAAATATTTGTTGACTGATCATGAGGAAACCAACGATTCCATTACTTTACTGCCACTGAACATATTATCTCCTCCAATCTAGTTGAGGAATATTCCTCAAAATAATCGAGGAAACAAATGAGATGTGGACATGACACCCTCAACATTTGAAAATTTAAAGTAAGGAGTGCTGGGAATGCATATATATTCCTAACAACACACACATGGTAAGCTCAGAGTCCCATTCGGATGACGTGAATGCATAAGCAGTTCTTCCTCCATAAACTAATTTGCAACAACGAATAGCGGAGGGGTTACCTTAGTCCATTGATAGTCAAGACAGTTACTATATACTCGAAAGTAATCAATGTCTTTCCTATTAAACTGAGTAAGTTAATGGAATGTTTACATTTTTGCAGTGCCTCTTTATGGAGGAGAATGTTTTACTTACTGTAGTATTCCATAATAAAATATAAATGAACATTGCTTTCCTCTGCCAGGTAATTACCCCCAGAATCCATTTAAATGAAAATAGCATTTGTAGAGAAATATCCAGAAAGGAAAGCAAAAATAAATGGACTTGTAGTTGTCCCATTTGCCAGCTGATGTTTGGTTTATAACATTTGGCACATCTTGATATCTACATAATAGTAGTTTTAAAACCATAAATAATATTTTACAGAGGTCACACCATAGTTATTTAAGTTCAGGGGTTTATTTCCCTGAGCACTAAGTAGCTATGAATGAATTATGTTTAGTCTGATCTGCCACAGAAGGGCCATAAACCTCCAAGTCATAGCAAACCGTGGAATATTACTTCAATACGTCAGGAAAATTGTATGTGTAAAAGAATAATGCATGATAAGGGAAAGGTATTTTTATTTTCTTAAAGTAATATATGTTACCGGGCAGGAGCTATAAAATTTTGTTATTATAAACTTTCCTCTGATTCTGGAAAACAAGTTAAGGGACAGCTTTGCATTGTCAACCCTAAGCTGAGGAGGCAGGCTGTGGGACCAGAGGAAGGGCCTAGGAAGGCGAGTTTGGGCCTGAGTCAGGAACAGTCTCTCCTCCTCAGCACCCCGTACCTCCAAATGGTGAAAACAAAGAAAAGCTGCCAGAGCACGAGAGATGGGCTTACAAACTTCTCTTTGCCGTCGGCATTCTCCTCCAGCGACTCCCGGGCGAGTGCTTTTGTAGACACTCATGAGTGAGGGTAGAGAGGGTTTTTAGCATTAAGGCACAACTCACTCTTAAAATGAAGTCTAGTTAAAATGCTTAAATGAGACTGTTAAGTACAGACAGTGTACCAGACAACACGCTAAGCCATTTCACTCGGTTTTCTCATTTAATCTTTACAGCAACCTTGATGACTCCCATTTTGCAAATGTAGAAACAGAATTCTGGAAAGATAAACTAGTTCAGGGCTACACAGTTTGGTGGGAGCCAGCCAGGAGTCTGGCTGTGGTCAGTGTGACTTCAGAAGCTCCCTAGCTGCTCAAAGTCATCAGGGACACAATCCTCTGAAACAGAGACTATTGTCATTTGCATGTCACGGGATGAGGGAGAGGAGGCTCCGGGAGGGTAAGTCACTAGCCTCAGGCAACACAGCCAGTAATGCAGACCCCGCTTGTCAGACTGTGAGGCAACCACTACGGAACTCAACATCTCATCCTCTATTTTCTTTCAGTTGTTTATTAATAATGATTAATTATGAATATTAAAACTCATGAAGAAACAAGAATAGTCACGAAACCCCTGAAAATGAAGAAGAGGGGTGGGGGGAGTGAGGAGGTGGAAGGGGATACTGCTCGACCCACCAGAAATGAAGACTCACTATAAAGCTTCAGGAATTGACACAGGGACAGACAACTAGATCAATGGGACAGAACAGAGATTCAGACAATGAAGAAGAACATGGAAATGATTATAATCCAGGAGACTGGTTTCCCCTAAGACAGAAGGAAGTGAATGGAAGCAGGGAGGGGCAAACGGGGGCATCAAAGGCACTCATAATATTGTTTTTCTTAAACGTGGGGGTTGGATACCCTGGTGTCCATTTTGCTATTATTTCTGACATTGTGCATGTAAGACAGTATGGAAACAAATAATAACGGCCCAGGCAATCTACCCCGTACTAATGACAAGCTAGGGCCGGCGTTCCAAGACTCTACACGCATGACACACCTAGATTCTGTTGCTTTCTGTGGTGTTTCCAGTGCTTCTACAGACTCAAGGATTAGAATAAGGTATTCTTAATCATGTGTTACCTCGTTAAGGAACTTGGAAAAAATGTTAAGATGTAACCCTTTCTTCAAATTGAATAATAAAAATGACATTAGATGGACTACTGCCCAAAGCACTGGGTTTTAATTGAAAGTTCAAAAGAACAGAGGTGCCCCTGCTGGTCAGTCCCTGGGAATCCTGGTGGGTCTGACATTCTGTTTGTCCAAATACTGTATGAAGGAAGCAAAGCTCTGGGCAGTGCTAGGATGGGGAGGATTAGAAGATGTCCCTGCAGGGGCACCAGGGTGGCTCAGTTGGTTAAGCATCTGCCTTTTGCTCAGGTCATGATCCCAGGGCTCTGGGATTGAGTCCTATATCGGGTTCCTTGCTCAGCAAGGATCCTGCCTCTTCTCTGCCTGCAGCTCCCCTTGCTTGTGCTCTGTCTCTCTCTGGCAAATAAATAAAATCTTAAAAAAAAAAAAAAAAAGATGCCCCTACAGGACTCAAATCTCCACACATTCTCCTCACTATCTTTCATCAGAGCAGGAAACAGGAGGACGTGCAATGTAATCTAATCTAATGCAGATTTCATGCAAGGGAATGAGTCCCATTTTAACCACATTTCCTTGAATTTGTTGTCCAAGGTGAACTCAAGCAGCCAGGCAGTGGGGCTGGGGTCCCAGACCCTTTGCATGTCCTAGAGCCTCACATTTTTCCTGTGTCGCACCCCCCAAGGGCTGGGACACATTCCATAGAACTGGGAAGCCAACGTTCAATTCTGCCACCTTCAACTCCTTGTGGCCCTGCTGACCCTGCCAAGGACTGTGACCAGACCGACTCCAGAGACACAGAACGTGGTGTAAGGTTTCTCAGGTGGATGTCTGTCCAATCCGAAATGGGAATTCGCTTCTAAAGGTGTGCACTACTGCCCTCCGCTGGACGGAGATAGAATCACCAGCATTTCCCTGCCTCTGGGCCTAACCCAAGTGGGGAGGGGAGAAAATCTGCTTTTATGCCATGTGTATGCTCACGTGAAATATTAGTTTCAAAAATTAAAGTTCCTGAGATTAAATAAAATACAAATGCTCTTCAACTGCATAATAATTCCATGAGTTTTAATACATTCTAATCAGTCTGTTGAAGAAGAAACTGGCATATTTAACTTTTATTCAAATAATATAGAATATTGTTTCAAATCTAATTCTAATGGTTACTACTGATTTAAGTTTGTGTCTCTTAAAACATTTGTGCTTACTTTAGCACTATGTCATAAAGGAAAGACTGTTTAAAAGATTGATTTATTTATTTATTTATTTATTTATTTATTTATTTATTTTAGAGAGAGAGAGCACAAGCAGGACAGGCAGGGAGAGGGAGAGAGAATCTCAAGCGGACTCCATGCTGAGTGCAGAGCCTGATGCGGGGCTCAATCTCATGACTCTGAGATGAGGACCCCAGCGGAAACCAAGAGTCAGCACTTAGCTGACTGCACCACCCAGGCGTCCCTGAAGGAAACATCTTGATACGAAAAGTACATGCCATCTACTTTGTTGTAAGCTTAGGCACAAAAAATGAAAAAGGCTGTTACTATTCTTTTTTCACCAAATAACTTTGCCAATAGGCATAAATATGTCATTTTATAGTAGAAATTGTGTAAGTTTTTTTTAAATGAAGGACTGGGAAATATTGGCAGGTACTTTTCCCAGGAAGGATATGAAATTGCCTCTCAGGCTTGGCCATAGCCACGTCTTTCAAGAAGAAAGCTTTCTAGAGTCTCTCCAAAAGCAAAGTAAGTATCCTCACTTAGGATCCTATGAATAGGTTATACTGAGACTGTAATTAAAGTGTGGATAATTTGAAACTTCACATACTTTCCTGAGGTTGATATCGAACCTAAGAAATAGAGATAGAAATACTTGTAAAGTATTTTGAGATTTTGCATATGTGAGCCTCATATCATGCTTTGATACGAAAACATACCATATTTCTTTCATTGTAAGATACACCTTTGCACGCTCACACACACGTGCACATTGTAACACCTCTAAAATCAGAGTGTGTCTCAATTTCCTGTCTTCTCACTATCCATAGCAACTTACACTTGTGTCACTTAAACTCACTTTCAGCCAGGTGATGGCCATGCTGTAGTTGTCACTGGGCTGCAGAGTTGTGTTTTGGGACAAAACACTGTATTGTGTGCAATAACATAGACATTGAGGATTCCATCTCCAGAGGGATTTGGAAGAGTTGGACTCTGAATGTACAGAAGTTTTAGGAGAACCTTAGCCAATTTATTTTATATATATTTTCCCTTTTTATGTCTGTACAGGTATGATACATAATAAAAATCTATAAAGAAGTTTAAGAGAATCCTTTCGATAAGGATAAAAGGCAAAAATTTAAATGTAAGGACTTATTAGGTCTATTTTAATTGGCAGCATTTTTTTCTTAGTGGTACATAAAATAATGGTACATGTTATCATGGATGGCATCTTAAATCCAGTGAATTATCCAGTATAATAACAGGGCAGTGGAAAGAATGCTTCTGAATTTAAAACCAGATGACATAAGATGACATTAACTGAAAAGGCACATTCACTCAATTTCCACTTCCATCGATCAATTTCGAGAAGGAAATGGAATTTTAAAAATTCCCTCACTCCTCTGATGTACCCAAATATTAGTAGAATAAAACAACGTGCCAGCTGCCAGCAAAGATCAGTCCCCCAGCCTTCAACATCCCACTACAAAGATTGGATACAGGCCAAGCAACCTTCCAGACCACAGAGAGGGTAGGTGAAGGGCCCTGAGATCAAAGCCGACACGTAGCTCATCTGAAGCCCAGGCGATATACCTCACTATGAGGATGCACGGGGGGATGGAGTGTCAGAAGAGTGAGAATCCTGAAGTGTCTTTCCCAGTCCCTGAGGTCTCCTTTGGACCAGGAAGCTTTGCTGGATAGACATACATCACAGCTCTGTGTATCACATCTCTCTGCTCTTTCAGTATGAGTTTTACGTGAGTGCGTGAACTTGATGACCAAATATAAATCAGAGTTATTTCTGTTGACAGGAAATAAAGTTAGACCATCAGACATACTCAGAGCCAATATCTGCTTTCATGTTTTTCAAAGTTATAGGGAAAAGATGTCTTCCATTATAGTGACTGTCTTGTCAGAGCTCAGACTGAGCCCAATTCCATTCCACCTCCGTTCTTGGCCAAGAAGAGAAACCGTACTGTGATAAAACATTGCCAAGGGAGAGCTCCAAATAAAAGCCTCCCAGTCAATTTAGACTCGGCTTGGTTGAAGATTCACTTCAACCCCACCCTCTGCCATCCTGCCTAAGGAACCAGGTTTGGGGGTTTCTTTCCTTCAGAAATTGTGTTTCTTGTTCCCCACCACCCACCCCTGTCTCCTTACTTCTTTTTCTAGACTCCTTCTCAGAAAAGCTCATAATATCAGATTTTTAAATTTTTATTTTATTTTTCAGAGAGAGAGAGAGAGAGAGAGAGACCATGTGCAAGCAGGAGAGGGGTGGGGGGGCAGAGGGAGAGAGAGAGAGAGAATCTGAAGCAGGCCCCACATCCAGCCCAAAGTAGGGCTCGATCATATGACCCTGAGATCAGCCTGTGAGCAGAAATCAAGAGTCCCTTAACAACTGAGCCACTCAGGTGCCTCTATCAGGTTTTTTTGTTTTTTAGATTTTTTTTTTTAATGTACATAGAATTTTGTGCCGATTTTCAGGTCTCCAATAGTACGAAATTGCACACAAATCTGGAGAATAGAGAGTTTACAGATAAGTCAGGCATATCAAGTTGTTTCTAGTTGCACGTTCTCATGAGACGATTCTTCTCTGGCCCTTGAGAACATACTTCCGTCTACTTCCCTCTGGATCCCTGTCTCAGTGCGAGAAAACCACTGGCCCCAGAGGCTGGCAGACAAGTCCCCGACAGTGTTTCCCCTCAGTGAGCTCTACCTTTTCTGCACCTTCAGACGTTCCTTGAGCTTTGAAAACTTTCTTATCCACTTGCTTTATGAAGTATCAGGGTCTATTTGTCACTGCACACATTCTGGATCTATCATTTTCCTAAAAGCCTTGGTAGTCTTTCAAACTCATCCCCCACCCTCGAGCACCCCCTTTTCAAGTTCTTGGGGCTCTCCTCTTGGATTTCTTTCCTGATACCCGATCTTCGGCCTCGTCTCATAACTGACAAACGTTAGCACAGGACGGGATGTAGCAATATTTCAATTTTGTGTTTTCGAACCCAGACAAAAATTATTCTGAATTGACAGATATTGGGGGTAGGGAAATATTAAAGGTGTTTTGAGTGGCAGAGTGGTGACACAGACCATGACTGCCTTGGGAGGTGGAGGTCCTGGGTAAGGTCAATTTCTATCACTGCACGTGACTTGGGTAAGTTACTTAATATTTTGTGCCTCCTCTTCTGTGGAATGAGACTTTGGACTAAACTGTTGCTTTCCTTCTTGGCATTTAGTTGCGAATTTGTGTAGTGAACTGGGTGTAGGACTGATTCTTTGTTTTAATGTCGAAGGACTGAACATTTCCCTGAAGTGTCCTCCGTAGATTATTTCTATTTTCATGAGATGTTATATATAGTTGTTTTGCTACAGTGTAGGCAAAGTCCATGGTCAAACAGGTTACAACAAGGTTTCTTTCCTGCAGGATTTCTAGAGCCTTTAACATGCTAATATGCTTATGAAGCTCTGGGAAGGAGAGAAAAAGTTACAAAACTAGGTAAACGTATTTGAACACCTACCTTTTTTTGTTCCTGTTCAAACACCAATTACCATCTTGTAGACACTGGGTTCCACATAAGGCGTTTTGGAGAATGGTGACCCAGGAATGGTTTCTGGAAGAGAAATGCAGTCGTCAAAATTGCAAGAGTTCATAACAGAGGTGAGTCCTCTTACTTTCCCCTGGAAAAATTTAAAAGATCATATTGAGGTTTATTTCAGACTTAGTTCCTTCCAATGTCAACTTGCTGTCTTTTTTAAAAAAACAAAATAATGATATGCTTATTTAGTCCCCAACATGTGGGGGGAGAAGGAGCCCTTGGTGTCTTGGAGATCTTAACCCTCTTCCTACTCCACTCTCAGCCCACCGCACCCTTCTCCTCCCTCTTTCTTCTCCTCACTAACCACACAGACTCTTCTAAAATGCAAACTGAGCTTGCATCATTGGAATAACTAAAACCTAAGGAATCCAAGCCTCTATGTTTCACTGCCAAGTACTCTTCCGAAAAGTTCACTGATCTTTGAAATCAGCCACCCCCAAAACCCGCCCAAGGGGGTCAAGAGAGTTAAAAGATTCCAGATGGGGCCAGAGCAACCTCTCCAATTTCTTCCACCTCTGTTGCTCATTCAGGGTGTGACCTGTACAGGTCACTAAATCTCTATGTGCTTTCAACTCCCCATTTATAAAATTTGGCCGATACATATTGATTTCTAGGATGTTTAGAGATACTTGAATTAAAGAAACTACAAAGAACAAATTCCACACCTGATTTTTCTGTTATTACCAGTGAAGGCCATAGACATAACTCAACAGTAGGAAAGCAGCCATGTACAAGAAACTGCAGAAACTGACCACATCAGTCTTTCTTGGCTCGGGAGCCTCTGCTACCCAATTAAGTCTGCACATTTACATTGGACCACATCGAGTTTATAAAGGCAAATATTTAATTAGTGGGACCCTAGGACTGGCAATGCTACTTCTAATGCATGTAACAAGATACTCGAAGCTTGAGAAGTAAACCCTGTAAACTTAAATTACCGCAAAATTATAAAGTTTAACATAAAAATGGAAAATCTTTAAATAGCTGTTTTGTGCAATGTTCTTAACAGACAAGACTGCCTCACAATGGAACTGTGTAACTGCTAGCAGCAGGCACTCCAGGAAGATAAAATAAACTGGCTTTATGGACCCAAGGAATTGATTTTTAATGAGACTCTGCTTGGCTGTAATGGCATCCTGAGAGAGTGATCCAGTTTCCCCGGCCTCTGGTACACAGTTACAAGGTGCAGAGCAAGGCCTTGCTTAAACAGTGCCCATGCATTTGCCTTTTTAGTGTATGAGACTAAATGAAATAAGGATGTTGTTCTAAGACACACTCCAGAAAATGCATGGGCATGTGCGGGCACACGTGCACACACGCACACTGCTCTGCTTTCACGTGCTTTCCTGAGACCTTGCCTGCTCCTATCTTCTGAGTGTTAGAGGACTAGAACTTTTGAAATTATATGAATATGTTCATATTTCCCTGCCAGAGTATAAGGACCCATAAACTAGAAGATAGACCTAATTCTTTCATATTTTATAACCTGGGTTTTCTGCTGACATTATATGGATATAGATATAGACATGAAAATATATAAATTTTTATATGAAATCTACACATGTAAATATAGATATGCACACATAACAGCAGATATGAATAAGGATAGGCAGAGGTAGAGGTAAAGATAAAATACAGATAACAAACAGTACAGAATGGAAAAGGCAGTGACACATATTAGTGAAGAGCTTCAGCTTTTTATCTTGCTTCTACTACTTTCTAGCTGTGTGTCTTTGGGCATGTTAATCAACTTCTATGAGCCCCAACTTCATCTTCAACAAATGCAGATAATAATACCTATTTTACAGGGTTGTAATAAAGATTAAATGACACAGAAACAAATAACGATTAGGATGAATCTTAGCAATATAATATCAAGTGAAAAAAGGAAGTCCCCAAAACTTATATATAGCACATTTTTTTCATAGAGTTAAAGCTAAGTAACATATACATCTATATGTTTAAGGGTTCACATAGCATCAATAAAATTGTGCATAAAAAGGAATGATAAACAGGTTTCAGGCTGATGATGACTTGGAGTGGGGGGAGGGTGGGAGAATGCTCCTATTCTCCCCCATAGAGAGGATTCTATAGCTAGATAATAGGTGATAGCTTGTGTTATAACTTGTGTTTGGGTGGCTTGTAAGTACATATTATGAATGAGAATAACTAGCTAACTAGAAATAAAACTAGCCATGCATGGGCCAATGATAAGAATATACTATTAACCAAGAAATATGACTAATCTAGTTCTGTACACAGAAAGGTCAAAGAAAACAAGAAGATTAAATGAAATGATATGTCATAAAATGATTAGCACAGTGCTTGGTACATTGTAAACACTCAAAAAAATGTCAGGTGGCTGGCTACAAATCTCTTCATAGTTCCACAGACATTCTCATCCGCAATGGGATCAACTTCCCCAGCATCATCAATTCCCCTTCATCTTCTCTATTTCCTGATTTTCCCCTTCATCTCTCTTCCCTGGTTGCATCATCTGTATTTCCAAAATGCTTAGCTTTGTAATTTTTAAAACCTTTGAGGTTTAATCTATCTATAACACCAGGTACAGGTCTTAGGTGTTCAGCTCGATGTGTTTTGTCAATTATATTCACAAACACAACGATTATTTAAAACAAGATAGAGATTATTTCCATTGCCCCAAGAAACTTCCTTTGTGACCCTTTCCAGTCAATTATCCCCCCTGCCAGAGGCAACCTCTTTTTGACTTCCGACTTCTATGTCATTGTAAATTGGTTTTGTCCATTCATTGATGCAATATAAATAAGTCATACAATATATACTCTCTCATATCCAACATCTTTTGATTAACTTAAAGTTTTTGAGATTCTCCATATTGTTTTGGATCAATAGTTCATCTCTTTTTGTTGCTGAGTAGTATTCTGTTGTATGACTATGCTACAATTTGATTATTCGCTCTTTCTGGTGGACATCTGGGTTGTTTCCAATTTGGAGCTATTATGAGTAACGCTATGAATACACTTGTACATTTGTTTTTGTAGACATATCTTGTTATTTCTCTTGGGTAGTAAGAGTGGAATTGCTGAGTTGTAGGTAGATGACTGCTTATCTTTTTGAGAAACTACCAGTTTTCCGAAGTGGTTGAATTGTTACAAAATCCTTAAGTTTGTAACGTCGAACCCCACTGAAGGGTGATTAAGTAACCACACGGACAATGACCCATTGGTGTCAGGTCCATGTCTTTTATCAACTCCAAAAGGATTCCCAGACTGGGATAATAAAGAGGGGGAAAAAAAGATGAATGTAAATGGCAACAGATCAATTTAGACTTGTCTGAGGGGAGAATGTACAAAATCAGAACAACAAGAAAGAGCTCCCTGCTGATTTTAGACCATGAAAAGAATCATTTTTAAGAATACAATTTGGGTGAAGTGAGCCTAAATCATAGATTCCCCAGTGGCATGGATGCCCCTTTCTGTTCCTGGCTTCAACAGACAGACTGAAGAATCTTTTTTGGGGGGAAGGAGTGGGTGACTGATGATAGGGACATTAATTGTCTTCCATTGGCTGGTTGCTTTGGCAGTAAAGAGAAAAGCCTGCCCTAGCCCCCAAGAGCTTACATCTGTTTCTCATACAGCTTAGCCACCCATGCTGCTTCAACCATCCCCTTCTGCTGTCCAGGCTACCACTTTATTGATTTTTTTTCCCCTGCCCTTTTAAAAAGATGAAAGTTCCTAAAAGCTTTTGCATGCAAATACGTGTGTTTGTATGCATGTGCGTGTTGGTGACAGCAATGGTTTACTTAACAAACTAAAGCAGCAGCTAGGTGAGCCAGTCCGGGCGTGTGTGTGTGTGTGTGTGTGTGTGTGTGTGTACCAATTACTCTGGGATTGTGCACCCCCAGTGGTGGACCCAGCAGAAGCACAACAATTAGAATGTGTTGACAACAACTTAAAGATAATTAGTTGACAATGACTTGAGACCTCATTAACCCCTTTAACACCTCATGGTTTATGATTAAAATGAAATACTTAGAGATTGTTGGAAGGATGATTTGTCTTACTAGCAGCAGTTGTCTAAATACAGCTAGAATATTTGATATTTCTTTGATACATCTTCCCTTATTTTGTAACCATCAACAATGATTATCCAAAAAGGTTATCGTTATTCTGTAGAAATCCATAGACTAATGATTTCTACGTTCACTCAGAAACCTACTATTTTGCTTCTGTTCCCAATAACCTCCCACTCTCCTCCAGCCTTTTTAAATAAGTGATGTTCAAACTTTATTTTTTAAGTGAGCTCTTTCATTCTTAGAAATTACATGGACTGATAAAGTTAACTGTGACTCTTCCTAAAATCACTCCAGTTGGGAATTTAGTGCTTACAGAATTCCACCATGAGAATTCACGGGCGCGTGTGTGTTTGGATGGTCTGGCAATATTTCACTCAACTGCTAGGCTCATGCTCCCCAAAAAAACAGAACAATAGTTTTCATTTTCTTGATGGGTTCTCAACAAATGTTTAAGAAATAGATGGACTGATGCAGAGTTTCTCCGATCTTCCAGAATGTATTCAGTTTCACCCAGCCTCTAAAATAGACGTCATTTAAAGAACTAGAGGTAAAATCCAGTGGTTCCTTTGTTCCTTAATATTTCTTCAGCAAGAAGCTTCAGTGCTTCTGGGCCAATCCAATTATAGTACGTATGGAACTGCAAATATCAGACGACATTGCAATATCTGAGAAAGTTTGAAATAAGATTTATTTTGATTTTAAAATCTGAATCTCCTATAAAGCTATAATCTTAATATCAGTAGTACTATTTAGAAATGCAATCCATTGTCTGTTTAGTTACTCCAACCATTTATTTGATATGGAAGTTTCATATCAATGAGGCCAACACTAATAAATTTGTTCACTTCCCGGACAATGGTCCTTAACCTTCTTTGGGACGTAGACTCATTGAGGAATAGAGTGAAATCTATAAATCCTTCAATACAGAAGAGGACTCTAGTCACTTCTATACCAAACTGATTAGGTTTCCAGGGATTTATGGATTCCAGATTAATATTCTTTTATCATCAGTAACATAGGGATGATTTTAACCTTCCAGACATGTTGGTGATAATTAATCTATAAAACCAATAAAGGGAAAATGGGCCAATTGTGAGAAGATCATATTCAAATTGGAACTACGATTTGAGAGAACGACCTTAGTTAGAAATCCAAGAAGGCAAAAAAAAAAAAAAAAAGTGCCTTATTATAAAAAAAAAGGGTCGCGTGTGCAGTGGACATTTATTGAAAAGATTGATTGACCAGAAGTTCTAGGCAAGTGCTTCTCACAACATAATCTATATGACTCCTTCAGCAGAATTAACAGCGATGCTTATGTCAAGTGTGTATTCCTAGGCCCCACGTTTAACCAACTAAATTGGCGTCTCATCTGAGGGGAGCGGAGGCCCTGCATTTCAGTTTAACAAATTTCCAGGTAGTTCTCATACACAGTTAAGTTGGAGACTCCGTCTCTTGCCTTCTTATTCTTAGCTCTCATTCTTAACGTCTTTTGCAAGTACTTTATTTATATTAGTATCGTTAGTCAGTCACTGTGAATGCAGATCTTCCATAAACATCCAGAAAATGCTTTTGATAACTCCAATTTGGATAGTGGATGTCATTAGGGAGAGAGCCCTTGGAAGGCAGCTGCAAACAATTGTCACTCCACTGCACTTATCATCAGACTCGGGGCACTTTAGATTGGCCCATCACATTGTTTCATTTTTTGGTACTTAGTCATTTGTTACAATAAAAATTAAGTTACAGGGAAGGAACACTGTGACAGGATAATGGAGTCCTGCTCAGAAGAACCCAGCCTGCCTCCAATTCATCACGGCATTTATGGTGCATTAGAAGACATTACAGTGACAACATCATTCCTTTGGGGCAGGAAGAAAAACCAGATTGAGTGGGAAAGAGGGAATTTACTTCATGAACTGGGCAAAAGTGAAATAAAAATAGAAATCAGGGGTGGTTTAAATTGCCATGTTCAGCAAAGGACAAGGAAAACGCTAACAGTCTCTGAGACTAACCTTCCAATATGTTAAAAAATTAGCTTATTTCACCTTGTATCACGTGAGCAGTTTGTGGGTTAAAAAGGAATGGTTGCCTGAGGAATAACAGAGAGGCATATGGAGAAAATGGGCAAAGTTAAGGCAATTTAAAATGATTAAAGCCCGCAAAATATTTTGCAAATATAAAATCCTGGAGAGAAGCTTAATAATAATATTTGTCCAATGAACTGGGCCAAAGATATCTATATTGTCTAGGTATTTTAATTGGAGGCCTGAAGTATCATTATAAAATCATAAGAAATCTATGTCTGTGTTCTCATAAAAATAAAAATGGCTGTTTGATGTTGGAAAGTTCTGTTTTGAGACATAGGAGCTAAAGGAATGTGGTGCTGGGTAGGCATGGCTGCCAATTTAGACCTGGGAACTTAATAACTTTATAGTACTTTTACTAGTATACCCTACACTATGTTAAGCCTGGGGGGAAAAATGAGAGGCAACTTGGTATAATGGGAACAATGTCTTAATTCTGGGAGATTTTTAAGGTAACATTTCTTTAAACTCTACTTTTTATTAAAGCGACATTATTTCATAGATCTCAGATTTTGGGTTGGGGGGGTCCACTGTACTCCTTAATAAAATCTTTAATTCACTTAAGAATCAATTTGAACAAAAGCCTGTGTGGTCTCATTTTCTTTCCCTGTCAATCTGTGTTATTTCCAGGTTGAAAGGTAATTTTGACCATAAACATGGTTTCCATCACACATTTCTAATTTTAACCTATTTGTCTCCATTTGATTTACATTGGGTCTAGAGCAAATTAACTATTGTGAGCTTTTATTGAAAATTAATTAGGTGGCTAAAGTGCCCATGGCAGACTCTGCCGGTACATGTTTCTCTCTGGGTCGCCAGCCTTCTCTAGTTAAAACACCTAGCAACTTAAAAAAATCCATAAAACGAATGATATAATTAGTTCCAGAGTGAAACTCAATCTCTTTGAAATCAGATGCTTTCTTCTAGTGCTGAAGGGCCATGCTATAGCAAGCATTTTATGGTATCAGGGGATTTTCCCGGGGGGTAAAGAGTAGCTCATTCTAGCTGAATCACCTCACATGACTTACAAAAGGTGTCCTTGTGGTTCTAAATATAGCTGCATCTATGATCTGATTCCTAAGTCAAAGCAAGGAGAAAGAGGGAAACTGGGTTTACAATACCGTAATGATAGAAAATAAGCTATCCAGGTTGGAAAATAGACTCCAGGAGTGTGTATGTGCGTACGTGGGGGTGTGTGTGTAGGAGAGAAAGAGAGAGAGATCTTATACTTAGGAAAAACCAGGATGTAAATGTGATTTATTGTAAATAGTTCCACAACATTAAAATGAGTTTTTATTTTCTATGTATGCTGCTTCAAAGAAGAGCTCTGTGGGCTCATAAAAATGCAGAGAACAAATAGGGGCCTCTAAGTCCAATTTATATGCCATGCCCACTGTGCACTGAGACACATATAATCTGTAAAATGTCAGCTTCAAAGTTCCACCGAGATCGGTGCTAACCCTGACCTCTGGCCTTGCCGCCTCTGGCTGGGTCTGTGTGCTTTCTTTACCAGCTGTTTTAGATAAATGTGTTCCATTTTTAAGAGATTGTCTCAGCGTTTTTTACATGAATAGTGGTAATATTATTAACTCTCACTGGAGAAACCACCTTTTCTAAGAGGGCTTTACAGAGGAACCAATCATTTCAGGCCCCATGCAGAGAGTAGTGGATTAATAAATATGTCATTGTACTGAAAATATTTAAACAACACTGGGAGAAAAGAGCAAGGCACACAACAAAAGGAAAGCATATTAGTAGTGTTTCCTGTCAAAATACACAGAGGAAGCACTTTATTTGGACCATTTTCTCCATAAAGAGACATGGCAGGCCAAGATAAACACAGTGAAGGAATCTGGTTTATCCCACTTTGGAGGTTGGAGACCATCAGCTCAACCAAAGTTATGAGACCAAAACCAGGTTTTCTCTCTTGAGGCTGCTAAGTGAAGCCATCAACAGAGGCAAGCAGATAGACTTAGCGGATCAATATTACACAGTTAAGTGGCGCATACAATTTCTGACATGGTTTAGTGAAACAATTCCCTTATTAGGATCAATAAGCAGAAAACTCAGAGCAACACAGATAAAATTTTGTGACGAGGATTTACCCAACTAAGACCATAAACAAAGGTTTCAGTCAGAGTCTGGGGACATTTTTCCATTTCAGCAGAACAAAGTAAACCCTAAATTCATGTTTACCGAACGCTTCCTGAATGCAATGCAGTTCTTGATGTAGAGTGGGCTTAAAGACATACAAAGAAATTATAATTGCTACTAACCTAGAGAATTAACTTTCCAGGATCAAAAAACCAGTCAGACTTCACAGGGACGAGCACTGTCAGCGGGAGGAGCGAGAGCGACCGAACCGCAGTTCTGACAGAAGGCGGTACACACGGTGAGCTTCGCTGAGGGAGATGGGCCCTGACGTCCACTCTGACCAGCCACAGAGCAGACCCAGGTTAGCGACTGAGAAATGGGACGCTAGTCTATTTGCTAAGGGAGACAGAGAATGGAGAGGAGACAAAATAAAAATAGACCATCTTTGGGTATGAAACATTCAGTGCGAACATGCTGAAGAGAGGAAAGTGGGGGCAGGGAAGCTGACTGAATTCACTCCTGGTCAGTTTTACCAGCTGTCAGTGTCTCTCATCCAGAAATTCTGGCTGGTCCCCATTTTGACAAGCCATGGAACTATGATTTATGATACATTCCAAATTTAAGACGATTACAGAGAACATTACAAGACCCTGAAATTATCACAGCCCCCTCAAATCCACATGCACTTGAAATAGGATCCTAAATTCTCACCATTAAACGTGATGCTCTAAAACAATTGGAATTTTTTCACGTATAAAGACTGACATCATGTAGATTGAATAAGTCACGACTAGTACTTTTTATTTTTATTTTATTTATTTTTTTAAAGATTTTATTTATTTATTTGACAGAGATAGAGACAGCCAGCGAGAGAGGGAACAGAAGCAGGAGGAGTGGGAGAGGAAGAAGCAGGCTCATAGCGGAAGAGCCTGATGTGGGGCTCGATCCCATAACGCCGGGATCACGCCCTGAGCCGAAGGCAGACGCTTAACCGCTGTGCCACCCAGGCGCCCCACGACTAGTACTTTTTAACATGAAAAGCTTCCTCAAAATAGATAAGACTGTCAAAAACCACTAGAGAAATTATTTTGAAAAAGTAGGATGTGCTCATTCTAGGATATCATATTATTAGTGAATTTGGCACTTCCAAATGTGTTACCCAAAAGCATTAAGTCTACACCAGGTGAGAAGGTTGTTTTTGAAATTGATCTTGTAGAATTGTCCCTTTTAAGTGGCTGCTTTCATGAACCAGCCAGTATTTATATATTATTATAAAGATAATACCCTTACTTACCTCACAAGGGTGTTTTGAAAATTAATTAATGTTTGCCAAGTACTTTGAGTTCTACAGATGAAAGGTGGGGTGGAAATGCTAAGTAGTATTATTATTTTCTTCTGTATTTGAACTTGCCTCTTATAAGACAATCTTTTTTTTTTTTAAGATAATGATCTCTCCTTTGGGGAGAAAAGGCAAAAACTGCCTCATCCACAATCAAGCTCTCATAAGGAGGACAGGTGTAATTATTAGGATTTGGCTAAAGAATAGATTGAAGCGGATGGCAAACTTCAAAAGGATGCATTTCCAACTCCCAAGACCTCTCCTGGGAGTCCCAAAAGTATCAAGTTCATCTGGTGATTTCTGCCGAGATATGGCCAAATATAAAGGCTGGGGTCAGTTGGGTATTTATGTGGCATATAAAGAAAAACCCAAACCCTTTCAATTAAGCTCTTTGCTGTTAGGTGTCCGTGAGGTCCACAATCTGCTTACTGAAGAGAAAGATGCTCTCTTAATCCTGCCAAGAGGTTAAAGGGCAACATGGAGGAAATTGGTTTGGCTAACCTAGTTGGCTAAACTGGCTCGAGAGAAACTGATTTTGCTCTGCTCTGGGTCCTCAACCCTCACTTTAATCCTGGTCAGTGCAGCCACAGATCTCAGTGGGTCCGTTTGGGAACGTGCAGGACTGTGGCGAAGAAGGAGCAGGACAAATCTCAAGAGCCCCCGAAACTCAGAAGCCTTGTCCCCTCCCCCTATAGACTGTGCATTTCTCACAGGCAAGGGATGGGTCTGGGTTAACAGCATCCTTTCCGGTACTTGGCAGGTACAGAGCTAGTGAAGGAGGAAGCCATGTTGTACTGGTGATGGGTGGGGGTGCCTGTCGACACCAAGAAGACCGGATTCCCGTCGAGAAAAGTGGCTTCAGATTCCCTGGAGTTTTCTGACTCTGTTCTTTGGTAGAGAGGTTCATATAGGCAGAGAAACATTAAAATAGTCTCATTTTTATTCTTGCCCCAAATTAAAGGTTTACCTACCATCAATGACTTCCCTCTCAAAAATTAACATGTGATTGTCAATCTTTTGGATTTAAAAAAAAAATGTTTCTATGTCTTCACCTCTAATATTGGACATTGTCATTAAGCAATAGCCAGTTGATAAAACATCAAAGAGACTGAGAGCTCCCTGAGGGAAGGAAAAGTGCCTTTTTCAGCTTCTTACGCTCCCCAGTGTCTAGCACAGAGGTCTGAACATAATAGAGATTCCTAAGTATTTACTAAAAGAGGAAAGCAGGAAAGAAGGGAAGGAGGGAGGGAAAAACGGAAGGAGGGAGGAACCTGTCTGTGCACAGGTTTGGCTTACTTTCAGTAATTATATCTTGTATTCGCCGAGCATTTATTAGAGACCAGCTACTGAGCATACATGATCTCAAGGAATCCTCCCGATAGCCCTGCGAAGGGGGTACCATAAGCAGTCCCATTTTACAGAGGAGGAAACTGAGGCTAAGGAAACTTAGAAAACTTGCCCGAAGTTGCCTAACTGGGAATTGGCAGGTTAGAAACCAGTGTGATGAAGCATTTTCATTTTGAGAGTCAGAGAACTGAGCCACCAACTCTCTTCACTATGTCCCCGCAACAAAGTTAAAGAGGACTTTGCAAAGCAAAGCATATTTTAAAGCCTCAGGATATATGTTACATACAAGGAAACGTACTCTTTTTAAAAGCACGCATCCTGCCCCCCCCTGCCAAATTAAGGACCTAAGGATTCTGAAAATATCCAAATTCCACTGCAGCCAAGGGGAAAAGTGTGGCAAGATGCATCAAGTTTTCTTTGAATGTTTTTGACCCCACTGACCTATCTCGAACACACCCCCTTTTCCCCAGGCAGTCTTGAAGTCTACCACATGCTTTTAGGTTTATCGGAATTACTCCTGCTCACGAAGCAGATAGATTCCGGCCTGTGCACAAATAAGTGGGAGCCTGGCAGACAGTGAGATGGAAAAGAAACAGTTCGGCCGCAGGCAGTTAAAGCTGCTCTTAGAACCCATGCGCAGAATAGACGGAGCTCTTTAAAAAATTGCTTAACCTAAGCATCAACGTACCATGGAAGTGGCAAACACTCAGAGAATTTGTTTTTAGAAACCTAAAAAAGAATAAGTCTTGTGCGTTCGGTTTTTAATTCAATAAATTTAAAAAGGTGACTAAAAAACCAACACAAAACAAAACATCATTTCTACTCCTCCAGAAGCACTACCTTAAAACAGTTTTCTCTTTTTGTTCGGTCAGTGACGTGCTGGTTTGTCCTCACTCATCCAGCAGGGGTCACTCTTGCCCACCATACTCTCAACGACGCCACTGCTGGTCTACATAGTCCATGCCAGGGGCTTTATTCAGAGCAGCAGGGTGAATATGGGCAAAGACATCAGCCCCAAAATACTGAGGAGAAAAGAATCTGGTGTTGGAGGTGGGACTGCAATATTGGGAAAACGGATACTTTTGTAATGCTTGTGTATGAACAGGAGGCTTCAAGTCTGGACTTTAAACTTGTCAATTTATCGGACAAATTGGTCCGTTTCTATCACAAAATCCTAGCTTAGTTCCATTCTTGCTGCTAAATCGGAATATACAGGGTGTCTCTCTCCTCTGCGTCGTTGTCAGGCTGGGTGAATAGGGAGAGGGGAGTCGAGCCGCTGGTGTTTCCCTGTGGCCAGGCCGTTCTCGGCCAGTGCCTGAGCAGTGCTCACCTGGGCCTCAGCGATCGCCCCAGCCTTGCTAGAGCAACGACTGTCCAGCCCGCTGCGTCCTCAGTGACCGTGCTGTCTCCGATGGAAGTTAGTCTTTAGCTGTGGCAGCTTCCTCTTCAGGAAGGCAGGGCAAGCTCAAGTTCGCACGGGCTGTCTAGAGCAGATCGGAGGCTGTGGGTACCTGGAAAGATGTGTCCGGGGAAGGCTAATCTTCCTGCCTTCCCACACATTGGTGGTTCTCTTGAGGCCACAGGCACAAACCAGAGAGCGAACAGCCTAGCGCATGGCCACGTTCTGACACCCACGAGGGCAGGGGTGCGGTTCTGATACTGAGGAAAGTGGCCTACTGAGGATGGAGCTCCATCAGTCAGGGTGCATTGCAAATAAAGCAGCCCTTTGTGGTTGCTCTGAGCTGCTCAGAGGGTGAACATCGATATTTAAATCAAATATTTAAAAGACATGTTTATTCTGAGCCCTCTAAATCTTTTTCTTTTTAATACTTGAGACTTAAAAGAAATAGACCTTAGTTTTAGAGCAGTTTTAGGTCCACAGCAAAATGGAGCAGAAAGTGCAGAGAGTTCCCAAATACCCCCATCCCCCCCCTCCAGTACACACACACTGCCTCTCCCACCATCAACATCCCCCACTAGAGTGGGCCATTTGTTACAATCAGTGGACCAACACTGATGCATCGTTATCGCCCAAAGTCCGCGGTTTACATTGGTGTGATACATTCTATGGGTTTTGACAAATGTATAATGACACGTATCCCCCATCCCAGGGCCGGACAGAATATTTTCACTGCCCTAAAAATCCTCTGTGCTCTCCCTAGTCAACTCTCCTTCCTCGCTAACCCTTGTCAACCACTGATCTTTTCACTCTCTCCACAGTTTTGCTTTTTCCAGGATGTCACATAGTTAGAATCACACAGTACATAGTCTTTTCATATTCACTTCACTTAGTAATATGCCTTTAAGGCTCGTCCATGTCTTTTCACAACCCGGTAGCCCCTTTCTTTTTAGCACTAAATAATATTCCATTGTCTGGGTGCACCACGATTTATCGATCTATTCGCCTACTGAAGGACATCTTGATTGCTTATGGCAATTGTGAATAAAGCTGCGATAAACATCGGCGTGCAAATTTTTGTGTTGACATACGTTTTCAACTCCTTTGGGTAAATACCAAGTATCGCCTTTGCTGGATCAAATGGTGACCTTGATACCTTTTCATTATGGTCTTTGCAATTGTTGTGTAAACATTCTACCTTCAAAATTATAGCACAGATGTTTTCTTCCCTTTGGAGCTTACATTCCGGTGGATGACTGACTGCTCCTTCTGCTCCAGGATTTTAGCACCAACTTCTGGAGAAGGGCCTGTGTCTGAGCAGTAATTGTCAAAGGAGAAGCCGCAATGCAGTTGCTGTTGATGCCTCTTCAGCTGGAGACATAAGGAGGGATAAGTGGTTTTATGAGTGGTTTACCCAGAATTAGACCAAATCATATACAGTAAAAAAACGCTGCTTCTAATGCTGGAATTTCCAATTGCTTGTTGATCATATAAATTGGGCTACTGAATTAGATTAGCTCCAACTTTACGTTCTGGGGGAAAAAAGAAAATATTGCATTGCAGTGATGGTCATGGTGGTAGAGGTATGAGCAGGGGGGCCCTACTGAATAATTTGATGCCTATTCCAATTCCCAGCGTTGGATACTTGTCAAAAAGAGTTGGAATTTCTGAGCTATGTCCTTGTTCCTTTTGGCCATATGAGCTTTCCTAGTATAGAGCCCCCAGAAGGTACCAACGGTTATGGCCTTGGTAGGCTTCTGTGGAGATTGAGAACCGTTAGCCAGGAAGCGCGAGCCGTCCGTCCGTGTGCACCCTCTGCAGGTTGAGTGGTGCCAGCCAATATTTTCGCTTTGTTTACATCGCTGTGGTCTTTCTGTCATTCACATCCTTTTCGTCTGACTGACAATTTTTGGTTTAGCAAAATAGTTTTCCAAAAAATAAACCAACTCCAGATTATTTTGATGGTTGAGGTAACATGCTGAATGTAAAAATGTGAGTCTCCCAGTAACTCTGGGAGACTAGTTGTACTCTAGGTGTGGTCCAGCCCACCAGCCCAGGAGCTCCAGAGAACACTGAGAAAGTAAAGACATCTAGAGGATACTGATTTTAGATGAGAAAAAATGTTGTCGGAGGATAAAGCTCATGAGGACTGAGGTGAGTTTGATGCATTTCTTTGTAGCAGACCCCCAAACTAGACGAGGAGGCCCTGTAGCCACACAGTTGTGAAACAACACTGAAAGACTGTCTCCACTCGCAGTCGATGACGTTTTTAGAATTATAGAAAAATAAGACCCATAGGGACACGGAGGTCAGACTATCCATGCTAGCACTTCCAAATGATCACTACTATTGTCCAGGTAACCATGTAACTTCACTTCTACTGGAGGGTATTTGAAAGCCTCCCTAAGTCAGACGTTCTATGGTTTATTTTCCTCTTCCTTCCAATCATTTCACCAAAACATCCTTTAATCAACTCACTTCCAAAATTATCTGGCTTTTCATTTAAATAAATTCTTGAGGGGCTGAGGTGTGCATAGAACATATAGAGAGAATTATTAAGGATAATTAAAAATGTATATAGGTTGTGTTTTTACAGAGTTTTAAAAATATATCTAATGCCCAGGATCTTTTTGCCTTGGTGGGGCACTTTCTTTTTGGCAAATCATCATTTAGTTTAGTTCATCCCTTTTTTTTTTTTTTTTGAGAGAGAGGGGGAGAGGGAGAGAAAGAATCTTAAGCAGGCTCCACACCCAGCATGGAGCCTGGTGCAGGGCTCGATCTCATGACCCCAAGATCATGACCTGAGCCGAAATCAAGAGTCCGACATTTGACTGAGCCACCCAGGGGCCACTCATCAAATATTTTCTAATGATCACTCCTGCCAGATGCTGTGGTAGGAGAATTAGTTAATGGATAAGACATTGTCCCTGCCCTATGGTGCCCCCAGTGCCAGTGGGGAGCTGGGCCATTTCCATGTGATGTGGGGGTGCTGTGTGGGAGGATGGTCAGGGAGGCAACATCTCTGCACCTCAGCCTGGAGATCTCACTCCTGAGCTGCTTCTCAAAACCAGAAGAAGTCAGGCAGGTTGACAATGGGGGCAGAAGACCGAGAAGAGGATCTCATGTGTCACATGACATGAGCAAAAGTATTAAGGTGGCTTCCACCTGAAGGGAAAGGAGGAGAGTTGAAAAGGGATGATATTTGGAGGGATACATGCACCCCAATGTTTACTGCAGCATTATCGACAATAGGCAAATTATAAAAGCAGCCCAAGTGCCCGTTGACTGATGAATGGATAAAGAAGGTGTGTGTGTGTGTGTGTGTGTGTGTGTGAACATGCACACACACACACACACACACACACACACAGGAATATTACCCAGCCGTAAAAAAGAACGAAATCTTGCCATTTGCAAAAACATGGATGGAGCTAGAGAGTATTATGCTAAGCAAGATAAGTCAGTCAGAAATAGACAAATACCACATGATTTCACTCATATATGGAATTTAAGAAACAAAACAAACAAGCAAAGGGAAAAAAAGAGAGAGACAAATCAAGAAGCAGACTCTGAACTATAGAGAACAAACTGATGGCGTCCAGGGGTGGGGGAAGGGGATGGGGGAACTAGGTGATGGGGATTCAGGGCTGCACCTGTGGTGATGAATACTGGGTGATGCATGGAGGGGCTGAATCACTCTTTTGTACGCCTGAGACCAATATAACACTGTATGTTAACTACACTGGAATTAAAGTTAATTTTTAAAAAAGAAAGAAAGCAAGGAAAGAGATGAGGCTGTGGGAGTGCTTGGGAGTACGTCATGGGGTTTGGACTCTACACTGTAAGAAATGTGGAGTCACAGCAGGAGTTTAAGCAGGAATTCACTTTTTTAGCTGGAATGTTCTGGTGGTTATGTGGGGGATCATGGATTGGACGGAGCAAGACCAGAAGAAGAGAAATTATTGAGAAAGCTTTGTCAAAAGTTCAGGACTAGGAAGAGAGGTGTGAATTCATGACTCCCAAGCAAGTTTAATGGGAAGATTCTTTTAAGTAGAAATACGTTGCAGCTCATTTCCCATTTGCCTAGTACATAAAAGCACTTTGGGAGCAGGAAGACTAGGGCCCCACAGGCACCCAGTCTCTTCTGGAAGCTCTCCCTCATGTCACTGAGCATCCCAAGACCAGAGGCCACCAACCACTGGGTGTGATTTTGGAAACAGAGGCAGGCCCTTCTTCCCCACCCCCTTCCAGATTTGCTCACTGATATTTCCATCACTAGTATCTTAATTAGGCCTAAAAATAAATCACCTCCGTGAGCTTACCTTCTCGTTCATACTTATTAGGTTTGAGATGCTAAAAAAAATCTGAGCACTGTAATAGGTTGACTAATCTGATGTCAGATCCTGTGCGGTATTTTCTGTCTGTCCTTCTAGAGGGATTCTCTGCCCCTCCATGGCCTGTTCCGTGCCGCAGGAGGCTGGCCCCTGAAGCACCTGCCAGCTCCCTGTCCCTGGACCCCTAGACCTCGGTGCTGGTTATCGTCCCCGGTGCTCCGCATTCCTCACTGACTCCCCTTACCTGCCCACACCTCGTGGCCCAGCTCCTTCATGTAATTCTCGTCCGTTAACTCTGCTATGAGTCCTTTCCTTGGTTTGCATTTTGGTAGGGGTAGGACACGGAGCTCCTGAGCATGAAGGTGGCCATGGAGAAAAGAAGAGACCAAGAAGGAAGCTTCTGGAGTCTCCTAGGACCTATTGCAGGGCTGCGGGATGGCCCATCTGCCAGGCTCCTCCTTTGCCTCCTGCTTATGCTGTCTAAGGGAAAGGCGGCCTCTCAGATCTGGTTTGAATTTATGTTTGATTTGTGCGTTGCGATCTGTAATTCGTAGCCACTCCATCAGTAGGCATTTCTCGTCTAAGCGTGTGACTTCGCAGACCCCTCACACGAAGGGAAACAAGAAGCACACAGATGTCATCCCACGGCGGGCACGGTAGAGTCTTCAAGGGTTAAGACACAGCCCCACGCTGGGCAGCCGGTACAGGTTCGCCAGAGCTTTCCTTTTGCGTTTAAACAAGAAGGTAGTTGGTGGTCTGGGGCTACAGCCTGTTATACATTCCTCGGTTTTATTAGGATAACCGTAAGCCTCAAAGACCCACCCTGATGTCAGCGGCAGGTTTTATAGAACACTCAAGTTTCTTCTTGTTGGGTTCAGGGCCGTGTAAAGTGTGAGGCATAATGGGGAGCAGGCTGGAAGACCAGTTGAGGGCCGACAACAGTCCCGGTTCCTGATGTGAATATTTAATAACTCCTCATTACAGGGGGAGGGTGACGACCAGATGCCTGTTGCTGGCGGCTCCAGAGCCCACTAACCCTTCGAGCTGCTCCAGGAGCAGGGGTGTGTTTGGCAGTCGCCTCTGCCGGTCACACAAGCCGGAGGGCGGGACGCGCCAGGTTGATGTGGGAATGCAGGAGAGGAGCATTTGCTGGAAACATCTCGTGTGTCATTCAGCAGCCAAGGGGCGAATTGCTTTTGATATGGTGATTTCCTGAGGTGCTAGAGCTCGGTAGGTTTAAAACACGTTTTTTAAAAAATAAACTCAAAAGCACTGTAACAAATACAAACTCCCGCTCGGCGTGCATTGCTAATACGCCGTTTCAGGATGTGCGTTGACGGAGGCCCCGGAGAGCATCACCTGAGCTTGAACTTTGGCTAATGGGCATGACAGTGACCTAGCTCTGCACTCCTGAGCTGAAAAACACCCTCGCAATTTGTCAGGTCCTAGACGGTGTCTTCATCCAGCTGTGTTTTGAGCGCAGCTGGGCTGGGAATCCAGGCGTCTTGCGTTTCCGTGGCACATGGCGTTTCCCGACGGAATGCTCACGCCACGGCTCCTGCCTCCTCCCCGGGGCCCCGGGAGGAGAGGGTTTCTGCCGCTCAGCCTTCCACCCCATGGCGCGCCGTCTTCCCCGGAGTGCTCCCCGGCCCGGACTGAGCCGGAGAGATCCGGGCTGTGCCGCTGTGCTCTGCTGCTACCCAGCCTCCCTGCATCAAGGAACCACTTCAAGAGCAACCGCTTATGATAAAGTCGCTTTTACCCAACATTTTAATATGTAGGATGCGTCCGTGAATTGGCCTTAAAAATCTGAATCTGAGACATAGGTAACAAGTTATTTGAGACACTTTTGTTGTTTTCCTTCTTTAAAAACAATTCCAAAATGGACATAGCTGTATGTTACTATCCTGCTTAAAACTTGGGCTTTCTCTTCCTCTTAAAATCAAATGCAAAAACCATTAATGCAATCGATAAGGCCATGTTTGCTCTGGCCCTGTGCCCTGTCTGGATGTCCTCTTTCCTCCAAGCTGTAGCCCCTCTGGCCTGCGTTCAGCTTCTTGAATATTCCCCACACGTCAAGGTCTCTGCACATGCCATTCTCTACATCTGGGATGTTTTCCTCTTTCTAACCCACTCCCTCCCCCCTCAGATTTTAGCTTTAATATGATTTCTTCAAACTCTAGCTTAGGTCAAGTCCCCATTGACTTCATAGCCCCCTCAACTTCTCTATTGAGCCTATTGTCATTGGAAGCAATTAATTATTAGTATAATTTCTTATTCGGTATCTCATTCCCTTCTAGACTGTAGATATCAGGAAATAATGGGGCCTGGATTCTCAATGCCTAATAGAGTACCTGGCATATAGATGAATGTCTGTTGAATTAATTATTTTAAACAATGCATGCTCATTACAAAACGAATTACAGAAGTGCAGAAAAATACCAAGAAAATTAAAATAATCTATAACCTTACATCTCAGGGATAAGAACTCTTAACATTTGGGTGTGTTTCCTTATGGACTTTAAAAAAACAAACAAACATATGTGGCATATAAATAAGCATTACCTACTGAAAGTTAGATCCTATGGCCATTTAGGACAGTCTTCTTGAAATGCACCAGGCTCCTGGTATTCCAAACTGAAGTCAGTGGATGAGAGCTCTGAGCAGAGTCACTGTTCATGGTCTCTAAGGCTAGTGAGGGATTAAAATCTAGCTCCCAGGAGCAAGTTCCAGGGCCTTCCTATTATACTCCGTTGTCACTCTAAGATTGTCTATTTAGGTCCTTTTTTAGTAAAGGAACAATTTTTTAAATACTCAAAATATGTTGCCTCACTGTTTCGTTTTTGTTGCTGCTACCGTTGTTCTTCCCCTAATTCATAGGATAGGGACATTTTTCAGAATCATGGTACCAACTGCCAATTCCTAGCTCTTCTGCAAAGGGGAGGTGTCTGGAAATCGCCTGGGAACAACTGGATGATTCATTCCCAGGTAACAGTGTGACTTCTGTGCTCAGTACCTAACACAGTTTATCCCACAGACCCTGTTTCTGTCGATGGGCTAAGTCTACAGAGCAGATACTGCTATTATCTCCATTTTAAGGATGAGGAGACATGGCTTAGAGACAGCACAGAACTTTCCCATGGTCATGCAACTGGTCGGTGGCTGAGTCAGGGTTAAAACCCGAGCTGGCCCAACTCCAAAGCCCAGACTCAGAGCCACGACACCAGGCTGCCCAAAGTGGCTCGCTCCTGATTCTACCAAGTGGATCAGGAATGTGAGTAGACTTCACAGAGCCTTGAAGACCCCAAAACTTGTATATAAATGTTGTGTGCCTGCACAGATTTGTATTTTTTCCAGGGAGAAGTTCTCCCTATTTCATCAGACTTGTTTGGAACAAGAAAAATAAAGGTTCATCTGGATTAACAATACACTAATATCTGTTGCTTGGTTACCAAGTACTGTTCTAAACACTTCACATGTATTAAATCCTCACAATAGCCTTGTGGGATAGGTACTATTATCGCCATTTTATCGTCCAAGAAACAGACACCGCGAGCTGTTACTTGCCAAGGTCGCGCAGCTGACCTGTGGTGAAGGGATCTCATCCAGGCAACTGCTCCAGCCTGTGCTTTTACTAAACCACAGTGAGCAATGCCTCCTTTGCTGATAGTTCAATGCTATCTGCTACCTGAACTAGGGGTGCATCTTCTGATTAATGTATACAATCTATGTGGTAGTTTTTCCTTCCTCTCCCTAAAAACTACTAATAAATTAAATTGGTGGTGGATCTTTCAACAGAGGGTATCCTAGAAGAAATTAGTAACTCTCCTTGGCAGGATTAATCACATTAGCGAGTCACACCTTTGGAAAAACGATTTTAACAAGACTGCTGTCCCTCTGGCATGGAATTTGGACAAACTCCTGATGAAGTTGGGTTTCTGAATTAGAAGGGGCCCTTTGGGAGAAGGCGGGGACAGAGAAGTGACGAGAAGTAAGAGGGGAGCCCGCACAGCCCACCGCGTGTGGCGGTGGCCGGAGTTTGCATACACCTTCTCTGTAATGTGTGCGCGTGGGAGTGCACACTTCAATTCTACTTACGGCCCACTACACCTCTGGTCTGTATATATCGATTACCATGAACGCAGTTAGAATTATCTAATACTTTTCTCTACACCTTTTCAGATAATGAGACACAACCTAAATTGTTCCCAAATGGTTTTCAGGGATTAATGCTTTTGAGGACAAAACACACTTCACAGCTTTTCCCTTTACAGTTGGAAAAACAGAGGTAAGAGAGTTGGGCTACCTGCTCAGGAGATCCTAGGGGCTTTAGTATAAAACTAAGAAGACCATTATGACTTTATTCTCCCTGCTGAGGAATCAGCATTTTCCTGATTAAGTGACACTGAGACCAGAGACTGAAATAACAGAGTCTAAAAGATGAGAACTGGGTCTACCCCAGGGTCCAGATGAGGTGAGAGAAAAAACAGGAAGCGTCTGCGCTTACAACACAAGGCCTTGGCCGCCACCCGCGCGGCCTCCATGGCTTCGGCTGCGCGGGTGTGGGAGCAAGGCCTGGAAAATGCACCCCAGGTTGGCTTTGGAGAAGAAGATCATGTACCTTTTTTTTTTTTTCCTGACTGTTCAAATTCTGGCAGATTCCTACTTTCAGACCCATTAAAATTCAGGAAGGAAAAAAGAAAAAAATTGAAATAGATTTCAAAGAGAAAAAAAAGACAACAAACACACCCATTCTTGCAAAAATAAAATTCCACCCCAAAAAACCTTTATGAAAATGTTTTTGAGCTTAGAAACAGAAGGGGGTTGGAATGCAGATGGGGCACAGGCCATGAAATAACCATTAAATGTGGCCTTGCCACCAGCTCCCTTGTGTGGGCGAGTTAGCCTTGCTCAGTCCTTGCAGGGAAGCAGCCCCATTCTCTCCCTGGCAGAAGGAGTAGAACCCAACTCTGTCAACGGGCTAGATCCCACTGTGTGTGCATGTGCTTAGGGGGGAGTGTGGGGAACTATTTGTTCTAATTCACTGCCTCAACATGAGAGCCTCTCACTCTGGAAGTTTCCTGTCCAACCCACCCTCCAGTGCAATCAACAGTCCTGGCCAAATCCTTCCTTCAGTCTCAGATTTCGGTTATATAAACTGTGCTACTCAAACAGACTCCTTCCAATTCAGAACAGGGCAAAATAGCCATTTACACAAACAGCAAGTGGCTTATGTAACCAGAGCCCAATACACAAGTTCGGAGAAATCTGCTCAATCATTCAGGTGCCTCAGGTGCACACAGCAGGCAGATTCCACAGCTCTGGCCTCGTGACTAAGGCAGCACCCCGTTCAGGCAGCTTTTTTTACCCCAAGAAGTCGGTCTTTCCCGCAGCCTGTCTTCCCGTTTAAGGCGCCCATTGTTCGATGCACTTTATACCCCAGACAGAGTCTTACTCTTTATAGAGGATGGATTTAGTATTTTTTATATCAGGGTTTTATCAGATGGGTTTTATCTCCTGGTGGTATGACTTTTTCTCATCGCACAAGCCATACACATTCAGAATTCTGAAGTTGGAAAAATTCAGAAAAATCGGAAAATTAATTCCACTCCCGAGTGCTGGTTACTTTTAGCATTTGGTGTATATCCTTCCAGTCTTTTTTCCATGCGTATCATATACATACACACACACATGTAACATACAGACATATCCACATATCGAAGGCATGCACATATATAACATTTAAATAAATAATACATTGGGACTATACTGAGCATTTTGTTTTGAAATCTGCTTTTTTACCCAACCAATATCATCATCATCATCATCACAATGATCTCATCTTCACTCTCAATTTTAGGCTTTGTTAGGACTGTGCCAATTGCATTTTATCTGCCTACCTTTGGTTACCCTTATAACACCGCTGTGAGGCTGGTATCATCAACCTCACATAGCCCCTGAAATTTAAGGCCTCTGAAGTCTGTGGTCTTAAGCACAGCCTTATATCTCACTGCTATTAAAGACTTTTCTAAGGAAGGCTTTTAGTGGCTACTCGGTACTCCCATTGTATTCTATTCAACCCATCCCCTATTTCAGACTATTTAGGTAACTTCCATTTGGGGAGCCATTGTAAATAATTCTGTGAGGAACATTCTCTCATATAAATATTTTTACTACTACTCCCATAGTATAAATTCCTAGTAATGGAATTTCTGGGTCAAGGATATGCCCATTTTGATGGCTTCGTACTGCCAAATTGTTTTCCAGAAAGGTGAAATGAATTTTCACTCCCACCAGCTACTGCCCAATAGTCTAACCAAAGTCATTTAATAATTTTTTTAATTATTTAAAATGAAAGAGGGGCGCCTGGGTGGCGCAGTCGTTAAAGCGTCTGCCTTCGGCTCAGGGCGTGATCCCTGCGTTCTGGGATCGAGCCCCACATCAGGCTCCTCCGCTAGGAGCCTGCTTCTTCCTCTCCCACTCCCCCTGCCTGTGTTCCCTCTCTCGCTGGCTGTCTCTATCTCTGTCAAATAAATAAATAAAATCTTTAAAAAAATTATTTAAAATGAAAGAAAAAAATCTTTCTCAAACTGCTTGCCTAGGGAAAATAGAATACACATAGAAAATGTTTGATGATCCACCTATTTTCTCATTTACTACTACAAAACTTCCAGAAAAGAATTTTGGAAGGACTAAAACACAACTGTTAGCTGCTCCTAGACTGATGTGATGGGTTCACCTTCAATCCCCAAAATACAAGCCCCAATTTTTCCCCTTTCCATTTCCCACTGCCCTGTGATCACCAACTACAGCTTCTGATGGCCAGTCTTCCAAGGGCTGATGGGAAGAGGTGGTCTCTAACACTGCAGCAGAATGGAACTTGCTGGAGGGGGAGAAGAGGGGCTCAGGTTCCATGCTGTCAGCAAAAAGCTCCTGTAAACAGAGTGCAATACAGTAAGCCCTTGCTGTTAATATGCTGTCTAGACTTGAAAAGATTACTTTCCTCTCTGTCTTCTAAACTTTGACTCTTGACCTTGTGTCTGTCCTTGTGTCTGTACTGAACTGAAGCATTCCTTCTCTCCTGGAAGTTTAGTAGTGGGATCACCTGCCACCCAAGGTACTGTAGCCACTGCGTCCGGACATGACCCTCCCACTGCTCCACTAGGAAATGAACGAAAAACTTAACACTGACCCACGAGGCAGAAAATACAGGGCGTCCCCCTCCTTCTGGCTTCAGGGTAAAATGATACTCCCTGCAGAAATTAGAGCAGACAACCCCTTTGTTGGCTGTGGACAGAATCCCAGAAGGCATTTGAAGGAGGGTTAAGAAGAAGGGTCTGTGAATACCACACTTTGGAACAGAAACAAGTGGTTAGCAAAGTGATTGTCAGGCCTTAGGTTTGACTATGTTTTGCTCAGAGATGATTCTTCCCTTCCACATCACCAGGGTTCCCAGTGCCCTCATGCTAACATCTGGCTGCTCGAGTCCCACTGCAAGACATACTATTTATTAGGCACTTGCTAAATGGTAGCATGCCTATGCACTATCCTAAAAATACTCTCATTTACTCCTCACAGCTGCAATCTGATGAGGGAGGTACTCATTATTGTCATCACTCCTGTTGTACAAGTGAAGAAATGGAAGCAGTGAGAAGTTCTAGAACTTGAAACTCAAGGAGGGATGGTGGTAGTCTGATTCAGAATCACATGATTAACCACTATTCTATACTGCCTGTCGCTCTAGAATATTTTTTGTCGTTGTTCTCGATTTTTCTTCTCTGTCATCAAAATAAAAAAATCACTGTCCTCTCATTCCACCTAGGCCTTGCCAAGGTGGCTAAGATAACAAATTTAGTCTGCTCATGGCTGATTCTGGGCCAACATTACCCATCTCAGTAAAGTTATAGTTCACTAGAACTTTCACTGTGCCCCTAGTGGTGGCAGCCAAAGGTCTCTGAGAAAGATGTGGGGAACAGTGGTAGTAGGATGGGGTAGGGTGTAGTGGGTAGACTATTTGTGGGTAGGGGAGGCTTTCCCATTTGCTAATGGCTCATTCAGCATACAGGACAAGACAAGCCCTGGATATGATAATTAGCCTTGATCAACAATGACCAAAAGCTCAGATGTTTGCCTACATAATGAAGAGAACTCAGAATCTACCTCAGAAGTCGCAGAGATGACCATTGTCTGCCAACCTCTGCCAAACACCATGCTTTGTGGGAACCACATAATTTCACGGTCTATCCACACCATCCAGTTTCCTGGCACATTTTTATGATTAAGGAAAGCAAAAAGAGTATGACATGGTTGCCCCACACAAATCTATCTTTCACCCCAACCTGGTATAAACCAACTGAAAAATCACAGAGCCACATCAACTTGTCACATCCATTTTATTTGACTGACCCACAACATCCCCATACACACCTTTCCTCTCCTGACTCTCTGGGGCCAGAGCAGTTTGTGGAAGAGAAAAGAGGACTTGCTGAAGGGTGTGGCCAAGGAATAATATAATCTTTGGCTTGAAGATGTATGTTTTGGTCTTGGGCAAATGTATTTAAAAGAGTTTAATGAGTCATGAAGGTAGTGCTGACACTTGGAATAATATTTTTCAGCTCTTTAGGATGAATAACATGGAGCCTGGCTCCGAGTGGAAGCCAATAAACGCTTGTTGGTTGAAAGAGCGAGTGAGTCCTGAGAACTTAACGTGGTATATAGAATTCGCCTCAGTTGAGACTGTGCTGTAACAGAGACGAATCTCTAGCAATGTCTGGAAGGAGCTGCCAGGCTTTCGTGAAATGAGTTTTCATTTGATCAGTTCTGCAAACCCTATCAGTTGACCTAAGTTTATTGCTTCTTTCTCATTGAAAACACTCTCCACTCTTGAAATTATATTTCTTTCTTTCAAGAACCTTGATATTTTTTCCTCACAGTAGGTTGTTTTGCTTTGCTTACTTTTACAAGCTGAATTTAAAGAAGAGGATGCTTTCCGGGTTCTGCTGCAGGACCAGGAGATGATACCGGCTCATGTGTAGAAAGGACGCCGGCTCGAAGCCGGAGGGCTCGTGAGTGCTGTTTACCGCGCCGCCTGCTCCTTGCCCTGTGAAGGGTTCACGGTGGCCAGAGGGGAGTTTCGTGCTCCACCGTCTTTATGTCACATCTCTGGCATCAATGGCTGTTCCTTTTCAGTCCATCCCAGGCAGGTTACAAGGCGGTTAGCGAGATGTCCTGCGGGGGCCTCGAGCAGTCCTCTCCACTTGGCAGGTTACAACTCTGAAGTCTCAGGAGGCAAAAATGAATTTCCCAAGCCTACATCGTGGGAGGCAGTGGTAAAACAGCACTAGGTTCAAAGATTTTTATTTCCCAACAGGAAACTCCAGAGCTAGAACTACAAAACACACATGCAATTACAAGCCTGGGTGCGTGCTTTTCCTGCGGACGCCGGCCGTCCTGCGAGCCACACACTCTTTCTCAGGGCTCAGATCAAAACAAAATCCAATGCAAAGCCCCTGAAATTGAATGGAGAAAGCATTTTCCTAGTGCATACAGCACTATGGTATTCACCCTTGTAAAAGCTGGTTGGCTGCAGGGGGTCCCTATAACAGCCGGCTTAAATGACAGAGTGAAAGTCCAGTAATCTGGTAAGTGTACCAAGTGCTTCTGTGTATGTGCAAGTCCCGTGAGGAGGTGAGGTCCTGTTGGGATCCACCGAGGGGAACAGTCTTAGCATAAGGTTTGGTGCTCCTAAGGGCCCTGCCAATTTACCAGAATATAGAGTAAGAAACACTGGAGGCCCCCTGGAGTGTGGCTCCTCTTAGGTACTCGCTTCCAAAGAGCAGAGTGTGGAAAAAAGGAGGGGAAGTTAACTTCACAATAAAGAAACCAGGCACACACCTCCTGAGCCAGGTGATCAAGGTCAACACCAACAGTCGTAAGTCATGGTAACCGCAGGTACCTGCTGATACGCTGTGATGGGAATAGCAGGACACCCCCCAGTCTCATCATGAGAAAAACACCGGTCAAACCCCAAATGAGGAACATTCTACAAAACACCCAGCCCAGCACTCCTCCAAACTGTCAAAGTCATCAAACACACGCAAACGCTGTGAAACTGTCACGGCCAAGAGGAGCCGAAGACGACGTGGTGACTAATGCAGTATCCTGGATGGGATCCGGACCAGAAAAAGGACCTTAGTGGAAAAACTAGTGAAAGACGAATCAAGTGTGGAGTCTAGTTAATAGAAACATGCCAATGTTCATTTCTTAGCGGCGACAAATGTACCTCGTGCGTAAGATAATATCAATGGAGGAAACGGGGTAAGGAGTGTATGAGAACTTTTGGCATTATCTTTTCAGTGTTTCTGTAAATCTAAAACTATTCGAAAAGAAAAAAGTTATTTAAAAAAACAGGTGGAAAGTGAAAATAAACAGGGGCACTGAAAGGATATGTAAGAAACTAATAAAAGTGGTTACACAGAGCGGGTGGGAGCACAGGGTCAGCGGTGGGAGTTAGATTTCTCAAGGTATTTTTTATATCACTCTGAGTTATGGACCATGTGAATGTATTTACTAGCTTTAAAAAAAAAAGACACGCTCTAGGTCTGCAGCCTGCTTACACATACTGAATGAGAATAACAATGACAAAGATTAAGCTTACTAGGCAAAATGTTAATTTTTTAAAAATATAGCTGGTTTACTAAATGAGGGCCAGACATGTGGGTATAAGGTTGCCAGTTGCAAATGCACTCCCCCACAAGGAGCTGTTTGTGGCTGCCCGTCTGGACTGCTGGATTGTGAGTGTGAAGTTTTGAAAAAGCAATTTGGCTCTGAGGGGCCTCCGGAGGGTTAGCTCTTTTGCAAGCCTCTGGTCCTTCCTTTCTGGGTGCTGACTTTCCATGACTGTGTATGACAGCAGCGCCTCTCATTCGCTCTGCTGCCTAGATACTGTGTCAGACAGGAAGGGTAGAGTTGTATATTATAGATCTGAGTCCTAATAAATAAATTCAGAGGCAGATATCATGCTGTATAATGGAGTGTGGGAAAAGAGCAATAAAGATCAGGCAACAGCGGCTTCCCAGGAGGCTGGGGAGGAGGGCAGCAGTTGCAGAGAAGCTGAACTCGGGCCAAATGGTAGGAGCCACAGATGAAGTTGTAGGCTGCAGGCAGTGGAAATTGTACTAAGCTCATCTCAGCTGGGATCGCAAAGGCAAGACACTCTAGACTGTCTGAAAGCTAAAGAAATGGGTCACAGGGAAACGCTGTCACTTCATTTAAAACCCAAACCAAGGGGTGCCCGGGTGGCTCAGTTGTTAGGCATCTGCCTTCGGCTCAGGGCGTGATCCCGGAGTTCTGGGATCGAGCCCTGCATCGGGCTCCTCCACTTGGATCCTGTTTCTTCCTCTCCCGCTCCCCCTGCTTGTGTTCCCTCTCTCGCTGGCTGTCTCTCTGTCAAATAAATAAATAAAATCTTAAAAAAAAAAAAACAACCCAAAGTCAAACCTTTAACCTGTACACACACATCCCCTTCTTGTTCCTTTGATGTCAGCCATTTTAGGGAGCCTGATACTGGAGGGTGTCTGGAATCTGAAGATTGAAACAATCTTTTCTTTTCTGTGTAGAGTCTCCGAGGTTTTGGAGGATTCCTTCTCCTTCTACCTGGATCCCTTTGCTGCTGTTGAAACTGCTTAAATGGGTGAGACTAAATGACTTCTGGGGTCTCTCCCACTTCTAAGAGGCTACAAAATATCTTTGTTTAGAGGGAACTGGATTTCAGAGTTTAACTCCCCTAGGATGATCTCAGAAGGCTAAATTGGACTGTTGGTGAAAAAAAGAGAGAGAGAGAGAGTCACTGGCTTGGTTTTAAAAGTTAAAGAAAAAAACAAGGGTGTCCTGACAGGCTGAAAATACCTCCTGGGCTTTCCAGGTCTCCTAAATGTTATGGGTGTGAAACTGGCCACTGGGAATAAAATGTGGAAACAGGAATAGATTAATTAGCTGAACCTTTGAGGTTCAAATTTCATGAGCTCATGAGAGCTCTTTGGTCTTCTGAGAAGACAATATATGGAAGACGCTGAAAGCTTTTTGTCCATGCAGAGTTTATTTTCTCAAACACGGCTTATCCATTGTAAAACTAACAGTCTTTGCTGAAAGACCGTCTCATGAAACATTTCAGGTAGAAGCAGACTATTTTATGCAGTCCTTTCTCCCCGTGAGGAAATCCACCCAAAGCTCAAATGATTCACACGCAAAAAAAGTTCACAGAGTTGTTCATGTCTGAACTCAAAATTCTCGGGAGACACATTAGATTGTTTGATAAACCAGAAAGCACAGTGTTTTTGTGCAAGTATTTTTAATACAGGAAATATGAGTCTAAGTCTCTATCTCTCCAAGTCCATGTCTACGAGTGGGTTTTGAAGTAAAATGCCATTTATTGCCTTAAAACGTGGTTAAAAGAAATACACGTGAGGCTACTACCGCTTCTCTGATCTGTACCGTGCTGAATAAATACCCAAAAGGCACACAATCTAATAAGGATCACAGAATGAAAGCAAGATGCTAAGCAATGAAGAATCATTTCAAAGCTATTCCCCTGTGAGGATCTTTTTCAATGGTCCTGGATACACAATTGCATAATTAGAACACAACACTGCACATTCAATTGTGCAGTGGCCTATGGGGAGACCCAGAACCAGTCTGACAACTTTTCTGAGATTAGCAAAGGGGAAAATATCACTTTACAGAGTCTACTTTTTCGGAAGACAGCATCAGCACTTTGTGGGGAGGAGGGCAAGACCAGGCAGTGCTGGGGAGGGAGCACTGTGGGCTGCCTCCCCCTCCCACCTCGGACCCCAGAGAAGCTTAGCTAATAAGGCCATAGCACCAGAAGACAATCTCTGCGGACCATTTGGATTGTAAATACTCTCCCAGGCTACCTTTTAGCAAAAAGTCACCAGGGGAAATAGGAACCTGAAATCCTTACTTCTCCTAAAGGGTGCATGTCTTAGCAAAGGATCCTACAAGGCTGCAGCAGGAAGAAGGAAGAGGAAGGGAGTCTGGAGTGCCCGGTTTGGAGGAAGCCTGCCGCCCCGCTGAAGAGCAAGCAGCCCCGGAAGCTGCAGCAGAAGCCGCTCTGCAGCCGGCCGAGGTCTCCAGTGGACCGTCAGGTCCCGATCCTGGTGACACAACCAGTGTGGGAAGAACGTGGGCGTGAGCAGCTCAGATCTCCGATAGGTGGCGCTCTAACACGCCCCCGCTGGGCTCGCAAAGAAGGTGAGCGAAGGCGAGGGAAAGGCGGGCAGGCACGTGGGGGAGGTGAGACGTGCCAAAATTTTCCTGAGCAGAAGATGAGGGCAAATAGAAAGAGAGACTTAAGACAATAATGTAAAAGCGGAGCTAATCACGACAGTATCTAACGCCCAAACACAATCCCAGTGATTTTGTCTGAGCTTGTGGCTAATAATGTTAATTTAATGGAAGATCCCTAGAGAAGTAAGCATCCAAAAAGACACGTTGTAGGAAATAAATGTCTCTCCTCCATTAGGGATCTGGAAGCTGGGTAACTGGTGGGTTTTTCAGCTGCTGCCCACTGGCACCCCACCTTTTCTTTGCCCCCATCCTGTTCTCCTTCATTTCTGAAAGCCTCACCTTTGTCCTAAATTTAAAGCTCAAGATTCATTTTTTTAAAAAATGACCTGCCACTAAGCATGTAATTTTTATAAATGGCTGCCCAACACTAACAGCACCAAGTAATAAGATTCAAATCCCCAAAGCAACATCATTCTGCCAACCCCTCCCTTTCCCCCAGACTTACCAGAGTGTGGGATGTCTGCCAGGGAAATACAATAAAATGTGGAAACGGGAATAAATAAAAATAAAATTTTAAATTCTGTATTTTTGCCTGCTTTGTTTTCCTTTTTAACTTTAATCCATTTCTTTCCCTCCTTTTCTCAGACAATTGGAGTATTTCTTTTTACCTAACTTTGTTTCTGCCTCCTGGGCTGATGATGCTCATATAGCTGCCCTACCTTGTGGATTTTCTAGGTTTGCCTGCACCATCTGAACCATTCCCTCCCTTGCTTTGTTTTATTGTATCTTTTGTGCGAGTTAGTCCTGCCCCATCAGGCTCTTCTTCGTCTTTCATGTTCTGCACCATGATTCTCTCTCTTGGTTCCCTTGTTGGTGGCTCTTGCAAATCTTACCTGGTCTGTCACTGTCACAGCATCGGCTTCCGGTCACTGTCTGTAAGACCTCCCCCATCACCTGTTGCATTTCTTGAGAAATCTCTTTAATCTTCAAATGCCCTGTCCTTTCTACCTGGCATGAGAGATGGTTCAGGGTGTCGTTTTCCTTTACTCGATCTAAGCAGCTCTGAGTATTGCTTTTTCCCTCCTATTTAGTCCACTAGCTAGATCTCTAAGGAGATTAAAAAAGTTCCCCTCTTGGGGAGACACCTCCTAGCAGGACTCTGCCTCCTGACAGAGGAGGCATTCTTAGTGTGTGTGTGTGTGGGGGGGGCAATCAGGAGCACTCACCGCTGGCGTAGTCATTGCGGGCTGGGGTCCATGGACAGGAAGGTGGAGTTTGCTGTGAGAGTAATTTGGTTTAGGAGAAAAGAGGGATGGTGGGGGACCCAGGACTATGCCTTCCCAAGGGCTCTCTAGGACCATGGCAGCATCTCCCACCACTAAGCATTGAGCTAAAAAATACAGATTCCCCCGCACCAATGCATTTCTTATTCCCTTAGGGAAAAGAATATACTCTGAACAAAGTCAGGTGGTAGCTTCCCAAGTCCTATGGAGTGAATCTATTCTAACATCACCAGCTCCCCGAGTCTCCTGACTCCTTTCTCCGTCATATGGCAAAGCAGCTCTGGTATCTCTATCTCATTCCTCATAAGCCATTTTTATGTGGGCCCTAAACAACAATGATACATAGGACTTATAAAGAAGCTTTTTTATAAAGTCGAAAACTATGACACAGTTCATTAGAGTGACATGAAGTAATACAACTAGTCGGGTAATAAATCTCTGAGATACTGCACGGATCCATATAATAAACATTTTAGCATTCAGCTTCTGACATCTGGGATGGTGGCTTATCAGCAGCAACTTCCCTGCTCACTCGTGAGGCTAACTCTAACTCCTCACCTCGGTAAGAGGGACATACACAGAGCATCATGGCTCCTTTACTCCTGGAACACTGATAACAGTATGGTTGCCATGCATTGTTTGGGATATTAACACTAAAATATTGTATGTTATTTATCTGAAACTCAACCTTAACTGGGCATCCTGTGTTTTATCTGGCAACTCTAATCGTACACAACTACCACAGTGACTTTGGGGGTCCAAGGACAACAATCCATCTATTGATAACCTATACACACCTATGAGAGATTCAAACTCCTTCTCGGTTCCAAAGCCAAGGGAGGTTTGTGAAGTCCAGTTTTAGGTCACTTCCAGACTCAGTTTGGACTGTTTACTTCAGGGACACTGATTAAGTCATATATTACAAGGAAGCCTCCCATTGCCCCTAATTCAAAACAGCTGAGCCAGCTTCTCCTGCCAGCCAAGTCTCATGGCGGAAGCCTTGGGAGGGGACGGGGCTTGGGAACAGGGGGAGGGCGATGGGGGGGACAGGTTTAATATTAAGTGAGGACATGTCTTAATACTCTTGTGGAAATGCTCCTTATGGAGCATCAGGTTACAAAGCCCCAGTTAGGTGGAGGGTGAGGAGAAATGGGGTGGAAGGGGGCACTGGAGAAATCACTGCAAAATTTGAGGATCAAAGAATCCAGCCTGTCAAGTGCTATGATATTTTTTCAATGAGGAAACAAGCTCACATTATTCCCCTGAGGGCTCAGAGACAAAAGCCAAGGTTCAACCAAAAATTTTTAAGACTTTTTTTTTAAGCCACAAATTATGTCTGTATATGCTTTGCTTCCACTATTGCTTTTTTCCCCTTGAAATTTGGGTGGGTGGAGGGGGGAGCAGGAGAACACTGTATTTTGAAGCTATACTGATAACGAGTCTGACCATTTTGGAATGCACAAGAGCATTCATCTGGTGCCCATAAATCTGGTGAATGTGTTCATTTACTTAACACAGCTTATCATTCCAAGGGTGAAGGATGTTTTACCTAAATGTACACGGTGATGAAGGGCTGGCCGCGGGTGCGTCCGTAGCTCAGCCATGCTTCCTGTTTCGTGTTTGCTTATTTTTCTTCCCTGAAGCATATCTGCACGGCACAAGGGCTGAAGAAGAGAGTCTGGGGTTCGAGGATGAGGGAGGAGGACAGACGAGGGCAAAAGGATGGGAAGATGATTGTGATGAGTGAGTTAGCTGTACTTTCCCTCCCTTCAGCAAATATTTCAGCTTTTGATTTTTGGAGAGAATCCAGCCTGTTTTAACTTCATTTTCCAGTAGCTAATGCTTCTATGAATTTGATTGAACTGGAGAACAGAAAGGAAAGAGAGGCAAGGTAAGCATGCTGAGGACTGAAATGTCCCGGTTCAGAGTAGTTCCGCATTCATGTCTGTTGACCATAAACATAACATTAGTTATGCCAGAGAAACGAACAGAAGATAAAATCGAAATTCAATCTTCCTGTGGCTCCAAGGCAGGCTCTTGGAGTGAGGTTGACAGTATCGGTTCTAGCTTGATTGAAGTTTGGAAACTTACAAAACAGGGCTTCTTTTAAAAAGTAGAAAGGGATTTTCGAAGAAGTTGCTTGTCAAAGATCCCCCCCGAGGTTTGAGTCAGCTCCACGCATTCGGAGGGCACCTCTGTGATCACAGTACAAGAGCAATGTTTTCGTTCGTTTAAACGCCGGAATAACCTTCTCCTCACGCCTGGCCGCCGCCAGCCTTCCCCATGCCCATCAGGAGGATTCTAGAGGAATTACCATTAGTCAGTGCAAGAGAAAAGGCGATGATGTTGCTGTTGTGGTCAGCGCGTTATGGTGGAGAGGTCAGGAAGACACGTGGAAGCAGTAAGCGGAGAAGCTGCGCGAACGAGACCCCGGACTGCTTCTCCAAGCGCTAATGGGAACTCAAAACATGGACTCAGCACCACTCCACCCTCCACACTGTAAGGGTCTTATTTCTTGTTTCCTTTAAACGGGGTTACAGCAGTACAGTTCGCTTTCGGTAAGGGGCACGAACCGTAAGCGTACAGCTTGATGAATTTTCACAAACATGTGCACCCATCTAAGCACTCCTGGATGAAGGATCTGGTGTTCCCGAAAGAAGCATCCTGACCACAACATTCCATGTGCAAGAGTTTCATACTTTTACATGCCAGAATAGCTTTCTTACTTAGCCTGGCCCCAAGTCTTTCCCATGGAGAAACAGCCATATTAAATGAATTATGATTTTTTGAAAATTATCTTAATTTCGTAACACAAGGCTGCGCAAAACAACGGAAAGCTTTCATTTTTGCCATTGAGCTTCGTCAAACCATCCACGTGATAACATCTCAAGCACCAGCCCTTCAGCAGCCCAGCTTCTTTTAAGACTGCAAAGCAGCAAAGGGCTCTCCGTGTGAGGATTTAAACCAGAATGATGAGCTTGGAGAAGTAGTGGCAGAATTTGCTAGGCTCTCCGTCCTCCAGGAGGAGGAAATGTCTCCCTCTGTTTACCACTGCTTCTTATTTACTTGGTAACCCTTGATTTGTCTAATTTTTTTTTAATCTCCAGGTTTTTTGTCAATCTGACAACAAAAGGTCCCTAGGATCTGGAACATAAAATAAATGTGGACAGAAATAGCCTGGAAATGCTTCCAATCCTGGGCCATACATTTTATTGGCCAGAGCAGTGTGTGAAATCTGCCAAGAACTTGGCTCCATGACCTTGGACAGAGTAGATTCTGTGGTCCCGGAGGCCCTGGTAGTTCTCCTGGATGTCTCTTAAAACCTGTACACATTCTGAGCAGTGTTTTCGATTCTGAGACTGGATCAAAGGCCTTCTATGTCACACAAAACTGATCCCAGGTTGCGGAACAGAATCTAAATTTAGAAGTATCTCCCAAAGCTTTATTGCTCAATGGAAAGTGGAACATAGCTGAAATAGAATCATACTCTTTTGTTAAAAATGGCAAGCCCCAAAAGGGAGGCAAACCTTAAGTAGAAGCTTTGATAAATCAAACAATTAAATCACAGGCACTTATTAAATATCTTTTGTTCTTAAATATGCTTATTTAATAGATATTTATAAATACTTATTAAACATCGGTATTAGGATTCTCCAGAGGAAAAGAACCAATAGGATATATTTATGTATAGAGACAGAGATTTATTTTAAAGAACTGGCTCACACAATTGTGGGGATGGTAAATCTGAAATCTACCAGGCAAGCTGGCAGTATGGAAATTTAAGTAAGGACTGATGTTGTGTCTTTGAGACTGAAATTCACAGGGCATGCCAGCAGGCTGGAAATTCAGGAAGGGTTTCTATGTTGCAGTCTTGAGGCAGAATTTCTTCTTCTCTGGGAAACCTCTATCTTTTGCTCTTCAGGCGTCCAACTAATTGATAAGGCCCACCCACATTATGAAGTATAATCTGTTTTACTTAAAGTCTATTGATTGTACATGTTAATTACATCTTAAAAATACCTTCACAGCAACATCTAGACTGGCATTTGACCAAACGACCTGTCATGGTAGCCATGTGAAACTGACACATAGAATTAACTATCAGAGCATCTAATTGTTTAAGCACTGTGTTAGGGACCACAGAGGATACTCATGGAAGATAAGACACAAAAGCTGATTAGAAAGAATTCTTCCTCAAGGAGCTTAAAACCTAGTAATGTAGAGAATATACAAATGCCTTCCTTCCCTTTCCAGAAATACGGTCAACTAGATAGTCTGAAAAGCCCTTCTGATGAAGTATTTAAAAATTATGATTTAAACCATGATTTTAAGTGATTTTCTGAACTAAAGGAAAGTGATGAATCTGCAGAGGCCAAAAATGTATGGAAAGCAGGAACTCTGGGAGGCTATCTGTCAAACTCTGGTGACCCTGGGCTTTGATTACGATGACTACACCGGACATGAGATAGGAGATAAAGCCCAGGACCCAACCAAGGTGAGGAACCAAATAGAAGACTTTCACATAAAGTGGGGTCACAATAAGCCTCGTGTCTGCATTAGAGTAGACTTAGAAGTAAGAAGAGGGGTACATCAAGGAAACTTGGTATGGATGGAATCAGTCTTCATACAGGTTTATGACCTGAATACATAATATCTCTATAGCTAAAACCTGCAAGTGGGGAATTTAGTTAAAAGTAATTCCAAGCTGTAATTCCCCCTAGGCAATTGTCAAGAGCAAGCACAGATCTTTTCTGGAGTCATCAACCACAACTCTGGTTTCAAAGAATTTCTATAGACAAAGTATTGAGAACATAAACTCACAACCGCAAATCACAAAACATATAAACAGAGCTCCATGAATGAGAACCAACAGATTTAGACTCAGGGAGACTTGAGGTACTGAAATGATTAGATACAGACTATAAAAAGGATTTAATATGTTTTAAGAAATAATAGAATTGAAAATATGAACATAGAACTAGGAATTATAAAAATGGAATTTCTAGAAGTCAAAAATTCAGTGCATATGTTAACTAGCAGATTAAAACATAAAAAGATAACTGGTAAACTGGAAAAAGGATTTGATGACATCCAGAAGTTAGCCCAAAGATACAGACACAAAAAAAACAGAAAACATGAAAAAGTGGCTAAGAAACGCAGAGCATAAATTGAGAATCTACCATAAGTCTAATAGGAGTTCCAATTATTTCAAGAGTTACCCAAAAAAAGTCTTGAATCTGATACCCAAGAAGCCAAGGAATCCTGATTAAGATAAATAACTAGAAAAATGTATCTAGACACATCGTAATGAAACCAAAGACAAAAGAAAGTCGTAAAAACACCTGGAGAGAAAAGACAGGACAAATAAAAAGGAACAAAAAGTGCTCAGCAGTAAAATGAAAGGCAAAAGACTCTGGAATAATATTTTTAATGTGCAAGAAAAAATTAAGTCAATCTAAAATTTTTATACCCAGAAAACCTATCTATCAAGAACAAGTATGAAGAAATAGACACTCTCAAACAAAAATGGAGTGTTTAATACAAAAGAATTCCCATTCAAGGAGAAATCTAAAGGATATAAATTGAACCCAAATGTAAAGTTATTAAGAGGGAAAATTAAGGGGGAAAATAAAGTAACAAATTAGACAGGACAAATAGATGGCACAAAATAAGGTGATGAAAATAAAAGTAAATATGTTGGTAATCAGAATAAACGTAAGAAGGAAATCCAAGTACATACTGTTTATAGAAATGCATAAAGACATAAAAAGGTTGAAAGTAAATGGGTAGAAAGCATCTATTGAACACATAAGCCAAAAGAAAGTTGGTATGTCTGTTTTACTACCACACCAAAAATAGTCTCAGGAAAAAAAAAAAAAAGAAGAAGAAGAATTACTAGTGAAAAATAAGGTCATAACAAAATGATAAATGTTTCCATACATTAAAAAGATATCACAATTCTAAACTGGATATGCATTTGATATATAGAACAAAAATTAAGAAGATATACATGCATTCTAGTATTAGTTTTTAAGTGACCAATGTTATAGGAGAAAAATGAGTGAAATGCTATGTTAATTCAGAGGAGAAAGGGGATATTAGTTGATAAAGTTGGGAATGTATGGTAGAACTAGATTGTGAAGGATGCTGAACGTCCGAGAAATCTGGGTTCAGCGTGACCTCAGAAATGGATAGCTACCTATATTCTTAAGCAGAAAAGTGACATGATGAAAGTGGTTTCTTAGAAAGAAATACAGAAAATCTAGCTATTGTGTTCAAGATGAATTGGCTGGGAGAGCTCAACACCAGGCTGTAAGCAAACAGGGAAGTCACAACATTTTGGATTTGGGAGATAGAGGCCATGAGAAGAAAGGGTAAATCCAAGAGGCATTTTCATAGACAAAATCAACCGGGAAATGCTGGCACTGTGCCATTTGGTGGCTTATTTGTCTTAGGAAGTGACTGCAGGAAATACATTCTCCCAAGACAACCATATGAATAGAGACCTGGATGCCAGCTGACTCCTAGAAGACTCATCTCTATTAGCCTCAGAAAGTAAGCACAATAGCCCCAAATTTATGGGCCACAGGTCACTCCCTACATGGGCCATGACAGATGATTTAAAAATACTGATTGAATGAAGGATCAATGGAAGACTGTAGCTCCAGAACCGTTTGAAGATTGTTCTAAGTTTATTCACCCGTAATTATGATATAAGGCAGGGCACAGTCAAGCCAGACCCCGAATCACAGATTGCTTATAGAGATGGACTTCTGGATATACTTCCTTGAAAATGTTTTTCCAGCCTGAAACTATTACAATTGTGCTATAGGGAGTAGAACATTTGGCCTTGGTAACTCATCAGCTCGAGCATTAGCACAGATTCAAAGCAGTGTCTGAAGCCGCGGTGCCCTCCCCACAGGCGCTCCCCTGATTTACCTGTAAGCACAGGTAGTGTGCAGCTGAATCATGCCCACATCTTTATTTGATTTCTCGGTTTTTACAAAATGATGTTAAATCTAATCTCAGAACAAATGTCTACTAAGTCGCAAAGGTCTGTATTCAACTGGAAATAGAGAGTGACTGCAACTGAGACAGAAAATAAAGAAGGAAATTCAAGTGCATTGTGAATCGATGCTTAGCAAGTATTCAACTGAAAGGAGCTGGGAGGACGTCTACAATGGAGGGGGATATCTACGACAAATTTTCAGTGGAGGGGGACATCTACTAATTTTCAAGCAATGGTTTATAAGGTATTCTAAAATCTACTCCTGGATCAAGCACAAGCAGTGTGCTTGAGAACTGGTGGTGAATCTACCCCACAACATATCCATCCCCCAACAGGTGGATTTTGCTGAATTGTGTTTTTGACAACATATCATCAGCCTCTTTTGAGATCATTATTTTTAAAATAGTTATAAACTTTGTTTTTTTTTTCCTGAAGGAAGTTAACTTATAAAATCATACCATGACCTCTTTATAAAAACTCTAGAAGAAATTCCTACCCTCTACTAGTGTAAAAAATAGTTGCCCTTGTGAAGCTGGCATTTATTGTCTGAACACCAGATCGCATAATTGACCAAGTTTCTCTTTCACATTATAGCCAGGCATGTGGCCCATGTTGGGGAAGCGTGTTGATTAAAGCACGCACTTTAGCCCTAATCTTGACTTCTTTCTTATGTTCCTCTCCCATTTTCTTTCTACTTTTCTCAGATTTTATGCAATCTTATTGTATTTTATATATCCTTAGAGTGTGCCTTAAATCCTATATGGAACAAGTTTGGTACAAATAGGTAAATGAACTATAATGGCTTGAGATATGTTAGAATTCCCCCATGTGGTCAGGACAACATACCCTCTGTGGGATTTTGCCTAAAAGTCACGCTTGGTAGCTTCCTTCCCTTCCCTGTTCTGCTGTTCCCACTCAGGAGCACTTCTTTAATGAAGCACTTGCAGACAAATCTTTGTGTCAGTGTGGGTCCCTTCATGGAATCTCCCTTACCCCCTACCTTCAAATGATCACCGAGTCTCCCTGACTTTGCCTCCTCAATGTCTTTGGAGCCCATCCAGTGTTTCTCTTCCCCACCGTCCCACCCTAGGCCATCTTATCTCCACCATATTGTTCCCATTAGACCGCATAGCAGCCTCCTGGAATCAGAATTATTCTCTATGAGTCCATTCTCCATAGGTAGCCAATAGAGATCTTCCCCCAAATACAAATCTGATCATGTCATTTCTCTGCTTAGAATTCGTCAAGGATGTCCCACTGTCTTTAAGATAAAGTCTAGACCTTTAAATGGGCTTACAAAACGCTCTAATATGAGGACCCTTCCTTCCCCTAGCCTCCTTCCTTCCTCCCCACTCCCCAGCCGACCAGTCTCTCTCCAACCTACCAATATTCTTGCTCACCCCTACCTCGGACATGAGCTGTTCACTCCTTCCAAACACTCTCCCTCTCCTCTCTGCTAAACTCTCCTCTCGGCGTTTGTTTGGAGAAGCCATTCATCTGACAAATATCTGTTGAGGCTCTGCCAGGTACCAAGCATTGAGATTGGCTCTGAGGAGTGCTACAGTCGACCAGCCACTCTGAAGTGCTCAGCACAAAGGCCACTTTTCCAGAGACACTTCTTCAATCCACACACACTCGGTGACTCACTGGGCTGCCTTGAGTTCCCACGGCACCTGTAACAGCCACCAGGTTCAGTGCTAGCTACCTGTGTGACGTGTGCCCGGAAGTTGCCTCTAAACTGCAAGCTCAGAGGGCAGGGTCTGGGTCTGTCTTGTTTCCTACAATATCCTCTGATACTGGGTATCCCCTGATATTGACACGGTGTAGCAGCTGGCTTTTAGTAGGTGCTCAATAAACAGTTGTTAAATGAATTAAGTCCTCCCATTTTTGCCTCACAAAGATGATGGCTCACGTGGTCAGTCCTTTTTGCTCCGCCTCTCTCTGCCATAGACTCAGGTACTGGGAGAAGCAGCAGACAAGCCTCAAGGAGTCCCCTTCTGAAACCATCGTTGCAGACAGTTTGGGTTCAGGAACCACTCAAAATGCCTTTGGCCAGAAGATATTTTTTGCCCACCAATTTTCATAACCCTGTTTGTTTGAGAGGCAATTTGATCCAGATGTTTCAGATTCATTTACATTAAACTCATCACCACGTGACACTCTAACAGCTTTGGATGGCCATGAAGCCCTTTTTTACGAACCAGGCTGCTGCATTTTGCCAGCTATAAATGAGTGTAAGACCCCGGTTCTTTGCACTTGGGTCCAAATTTAGCAAGGATTGGAGGAGTGTGAAGTTTGGCAACTGCACATTCTCCCGTCCCTGCTGAGGCATGGATGGGATTTTATAGACTTTGGAATGTAGATTTCCTAATGATTCAGATGAATGTCACAATGTGATGATTCCACCCACCAAAAGGATATTGAAGCAAGACCCCTCCTTGTCTTTGTGATCTCTTCTATTTTAAAAAGAAGTGGGAGGGGGAAGAGAAGGTAAGGAAGGAGTTCTAGAAGAGTTGACAATTAAGCACACATTCGCTCACACACAAATGCACGCAGATCCAAAATTCTTAACAACCTAATGATTCACTAACAGCGCCAGGGAATTTAAATGTGCTAGTCCCTTGGCAGGCAAGAAGCCAAGGTCCCCCTCCCCTCGCCTCTCTCCCTGACATAAGGGTAAGTTTTGGCACAGAAAGACAGCTCCTCATTCCACTGAAAACTCAACACTGCAAAACTAACTCAGAGTGAACTGAAAAGATATTTTATGGCTCAGAAAATGTTTATACCAGGGTGGTTCTCTGCACAACTGGGAAATGTTATCTCGGCACAGTGAGTTGTTCCCTCTCTGCTCATGGAGCCCTTGACTCTGTCTTTGCTCTTAACACGTCATTTATCCCCTGGAAGGCTGTTCCCGCCACTATATTGGTAAGACCCAAGGACAGGAGTTGTATCTCCTTTACCCTTACGTACTCAGAATTTAGCAGAGCTTCTGGCACATAGCAGTTGCTCATGAAATGTCTGATGAATCAGTGAATGAGCCCTCAACATTAACCAGAGCTTGCAGATTACTGTGCCACCCACATAGATAGACACACATGGAGAGACGTAAAGAGATAAATGGACATAGACAGAATGAAGAGGAAAAATGGAAAGAAAGGAAAACCTATTTCTCGAAAATCCATTTCTCGAAAATCCTGTGACTAGAGCTGGAGAATTTTAAATAACTCAAACAGGTAGCAACAATGTATAGATTTGAGCATGCCTATCTAATACTCTTTCCTTTTACTTTTTGTTTCCATTTTTTATGGCTTTTCAGGGAGGCAAATCCCTGAAAATTGACACTCCTAAGCCTTCTGATGATACCATAGTTAGAGCCTCTCCGCAACAGGAAGAGCCAGGCCTTCAACGATATTGAAAAACACTCCACAAACCCTTCAGTGAGGCAGGACAGTTCTGCCCTTGCTTAGATCCAAAGTTAACGACAGCCATTTATAAAGGGGAAAAAGAGATCATAATTTTTTAAATTGTGTTTTTCCATGTGCGACTGGATTTTCTAAGTCAGCCTGAAAGCCACATGCTTGCTCGACCACAACAGTGCTCTAAAGCAGAAGTGGTGAGCCTCTGTCTGAAACGCAGGAACGGATGATGTCATCCACAGCAGTTAAGGACTGAAGGGATTATGAGATTTGAAGTGGGATTTGGAAAAATCTCCGGTGCTGTGAATATCGGGGGGCTGCTGGCTGTCTCCTCACCTGGGCAGAAACGCCTCATTCTCGCCCCTCGGGTTACCGGGGCTGTGTTGTAACAACCACCCTTCTGCTAGGACTGTGACGGGTTATTTTTTGTCAGTTTTTCCACTCCAAGTTTCAAGAGCTTTTTCTGTGGATCTTAGTTCTTTTCCACTTTTCTTCAAATCTTTTGGACAAGGTTTCAGATCAATAGCACTCTGCAGTGTGGAGGGATAGTAAAAGAATGGTGCACTTAGCGGTGTGGGCGCTAGGATGGGGAAGCGGTTAGGGAGTTGGGGGGGGGGCTGCAGCCCGCTGGGGGTCACCTCCACGCCCTAAAGGCTGCACAGCTGTGTTTGGCTTCCTTGTGTGAGACTGCGAAGTAACAAGACTAATATTTAGATTATTTCATTAAAAAGGAACGTATCCGTGGAGCATCTACTAGGTGTGAAGCCTCCCACTAGACGTCGTGCCCGATTGTAACAAGGAAGGGCGCGTTCCTGCCGCCAATGCACTTTCGACCCAGTACATACAGAGAGATAGAGATAGTGTGCTTGGACCCCTAGTTCTTCACTTATCAATTTTAAATAATATTTGTTGACCCCCCCCAATGCGAAAGATGAACATGATCTTACACCTTTTCTTTCCTCCTCTTCCTCTCAATATTTAATATTTACATTCTTATTCTTTTGTTACTTCGAAATTTTAAACTTTATACAAAGTGCTACCTATTTCTTCATTATGAAATATAAGAATATAGAGACTGTAACACCTACGTTACCTCTTAAATATTTTTTATACGTACATGTGTACGGGTCCATAAATAATATGTATTATCGCCTTTTTTAGTGTACATAAGCCATATTATTACTCTGAACATTTTATTTCACGTTTAGGTTTTTTTCATTCAATTCGATGTTTTCAAAATGTATCCATTAATACACGTAAGCTATAGTCCTTTTGTCTTCCCTGCGGCCTCTGTTCCATGAATGTACCATAATGTCTTTGTTCAGGTCTTGTCGATGGAAAATAATAATAGCAATAGCAACAACAACATTGAGTGCCTACTATCCGCCAGGCATTGTCCTGAGTCCTTTATGTTGCTTAACTAACGTGATCCTGTAGCAATCTCATTTTCTATTTGGAAACTGGGGCACAGGGAACAAACCACATGCCTGAAATCTTGACAGCTAATCCATGACCATCTAGCTCCAGAGTCCTCTCTCGTAACCTCTATGTAGTCCTGCTTCTTAATCTAGACTGATTACTTTGAACCATTCCAAACAATGCTGTAGTGAGTCACTTTGCACTCCTGTGTGAGAGATCCCCTATGGGTGTGGGATCAGAGGGGGTCTTCATCAGCTTGCCTCCACATACTGCCAAATCACTCTTCCAAAATACATTCCCACAAGCTTCTATTCTTCAAACGGCNACTTGATTCCTTGACTCCCTACTGTATAAAAATGAGGCAATTATCATTCCATTCTGTCTTCCTTCCTTCCTTTCTTTTACAATCTACCTTCCGTTGGTTACATTTACTTGGTTAAAATTGTTGATATTTATATTCCGTATAACCTCTTAACTTTTCTCTGCTTTGTCCTTAAGTTGATTCTAAAGTCAGACACCAGTGAAAGGTATTTACACATCTTTAACCATTTAAATAGTGTTCAGTGCCTGGAAGAGCAGGGTGCTGGAATGGCATTCCCTCCCTGCGGGCCCCAGAGTTACCACCCTAGGGCCACATTAAGTAGAATGTTCATAGCATCAAGGATTAATGGAGTCCCTTTTCTTCCTTTCTTTTTTTTAAAGATTTTATTTATTTATTTGACAGAGAGAGAGACAGCCAGCGAGAGAGGGAACACAAGCAGGGGGAGTGGGGGAGGAAGAAGCAGGCTCCCAGCAGAGGAGCCCGAGGCGGGACTCAATCCCGGAACGCCGGGATCACGCCCTGAGCCGAAGGCAGATGCTTAATGACTGAGCCACCCAGGCACCCCAATGGAGTCCCTTTTCTTACATTTAGCTTTAAATTGGGTCATGTTTAGTTGACTGAGGCACTTGTGTACCTTCCCTGCGCCCTTGAAAGTCATTATCTTTTTCCTTTTCATTTTGTTTTCCATTTTCATATTCTCAAATTTTCCCCAAACTTTCTTTCGCCATCCATTCTACTGAATGAGTTGGCTTTTCCTCCAAAACTCCCCTGCACCACTCTGGACTTGCCCTCTGGGCCTGCAATACTATTCTCATCGTAGAACCTTTTGTCTGCCCCTGCTCTCCTGCAACAGAGCCGTTTATCGATTGCATATCTCCTTCCTCCTTAGTTTACTCCCTTATTTTGCTGGAGTATATCCTTAAGTAACGTCCCACAGAAGGGGGCATGGAAGATAGATCTTCTAAGTCCTCACACATCTGAAATGTTTTTACCCTCACACTTAATAGTTTGGCTCTACATAAAATTCTGACCAATTATTAAGCTGTGGGAGAAGAGGAACAATATCTATATGGGAGGTCTTAGTTTTCCTCCAGATGGCCAGTTCAAAATTTTTAGAGCAGGGCTGGCAGACTTTCTTTGGCCCTGGGTGCGTGTCAGCTGCCTGGGCTTTCTGCCCTACAGGGGTAGGGGACTGCCGGGGTGTACCAACAGGGAAGTTGCCAGTGTTCGCTCCAGTTATCACCTTGACCCTTGGCCGTACCTGCTGATTCTGAGCCCAGAGCCTCTCAGCAATTTTGTTAGTAGACTGGCTCCAGCGGGGAGAATACATGGGATCTCAAGTTTCTCCACCTGTTTCATTTAATAGCCTTGTCCCACCCACTTTCCATCTTGCAGAAATCTGTTGACCATTTTCTATCACTTTCAGTAGTTTTATTTCCCCATTTATTAGCTCTGTGACCTGGGAAATTTATTTAACCTTCCTGTACCTCAATTATCTCATATATAAAATGCAAAATAATGGAACCTACTTTATTAGGTTGTTATGAGAATTAAAAGAGTTAATACACACACAGCACTAGAACAGCACTTGGCACATACTTAACTCCATGACACAACTCAGTTACTATTGTGATGATGTGATGGAGTCTTGAGGGGGTGGGATACAAGATCCCAGGCTGTAGTATTTAGCCAATTTACTAAGGGCTCTGGTCTCAGGTGGAAGAAACCCGTGGAATGAAATCATCTGGGGTTTATTTGTCTTTGAGCTTGAGGTCCCCTGGAGCAGTGCTTCTTAAACCTTAATACGCACCATGATTACTTGGGAACCTTATTAAAATGCCAATTTTGATTTAATAGGCCAAATGTGAGCTCCATATTTCACATTTCTAGCAAGTTCCCAGGTGATGCTGATAGTGTTGACAGTGCGTATGTGTCTGTGTGCGTACAATGTGTGCCCTGCCTGCGTACACTACATGTCAATCTGAAATAGATGTTTTACTGTAAGTCATGATAAAATCGCTTGAAAAATCACTGCCTAGAGAAATCCAGCCTCATTCTCGGCTGTCCGTACAAGAGACTTTCCCCTGCACCCTGCCCAGTGCTAACCTTGGAAATCAGGATAGGGTTTTATCCAGGAAGCAGTCCTTACTTACTGCAGTAAGAGTTCATCTCAGACCCTAAGTCCTGTTATTTGAGGCCCGTTCTGCACGGTGCCTGGGATGTTATGCAGCACTATCTACATCTCTTGCTGGTTTTCCCAGCACTTCCGGGCTTCTGGCTTGGCGCCTCTTTCAGACCACCAGAGACCCGACACCCCCTACCCCTTCCCTGGGATATCTGGTTTCACTCTTTAGCTACTGGTTTAGGGTTTCTCTTCCTTGGAAGACAGGGACAGCTGGGAATGTGGACCTCATCCTGTCTGGGTTTTCCCCTGACAAGTGGCGGTAGTAGCAGGATATGAGGTGCTCAAAGACCACTCACACGCTATTATCACCGAGAGCCGAGTGAGTAACGAGAAGAACAGGTGCAGTGGACTGGATTTCACTTCATGGGCAAGTGGGAACACTACGGGACTCAGGATGACACGGATTTTTAAAAAAATCAATGGGGGGGGGATGAGTAGGTGAACACAGGGGATCTTTAGGATGGTAAAATTGTTCTGTATGATACTATCATGGTGGATATATGTCATGCATTTGTCAAAATCCATAGGATGTCAGACATAAAAGAGAACCCCAGTGTAAACTAGAGACTTTAGTCCATAATAATGTACAGTATTGGCTCCTCAGTTGTAACAGACGTACCACACTCATGCAAGATGTTAATAATAGGAGAAACTGGGGAGGAGAGATAGGGTAGGTAGGTGGGAACTCTCTGTACTTTCCACTCAATTTTTCTGTAAACCTAAAACTGCTCTAAAAAATAAAGTCTATTAATTTCAAAAAAGTAGAGAAAAAACTAATTTTGCTGGGCTATTGTGATGGCTAAAATGGATACAACCTATGAAAGCGCTAAATGAATATCCATAGCAACAAGAACAAAAACAATCAATCACCCGTGTCATACATGAATACATCATCCCTCCACACGCCTCTCCCTAGAGGTGCCCACTGCTATTGAAGTGACTTGTATCCTCCTAGACCTTTCCATGCGTATGTATATATGTAAGGGGGATCATACTTTTGAGGCACTTATATACTTTCCCTGAGCCCTTGAAAGTCCTTATTATCTTTTTTCTTTTCATTTTGTTTTCCATTATTATATTCCTTTCCAGCACCCCATCTGCCATTAAGGCCAAGCCCTGAGGCTTATTGTGCCCTGTGTCAGAAAGGTAAGACACAGACCCAAAAAGGAAGTGGAACCCACTATGCCTTCTCATCCAGAAGTAAATGCAAAAGAGAAAAGAGGGTGAGAAATTCAGACACGAGGGTCCTTGTTTTCTCTTATCTCTGGGCTGCACCTTGGGGTAGGTGGGGGTATAAACACACTCAGAGAGCTACAAAGAGACCCCAGGGCGTGGTGTTTACCCTCCAGGGACTTAGCTCCAGGCTTAAAGCCCCTTCTATAATGTACATCATGAGCATTCTTCTGGGAGGGAAACCTAGATGTGGACTTACTGAATGAGGGCTATGGGCATGGTTCTTATTATAAAACATAATATGGGCACATGGAAATAATCCTTTAAGGTATAAAATAAAAAGTAAAAATCTCGCTCCATGATCCACACTCCAGGCCCGCTTTTCACAGATAACTGTTTTTCATCTGCTTGTTTATCGTTTTGGGTTTTCTGGTGGTCATCTACATAACTCAACTAACCTGTTTATCCTGTTTCCTGATTTAGCTATTGAACGATGCTTTGAAAAAGAAAAAATGGGCTCACTTATACGAAACCCTCTTTCAACTTTTGTTAATTTATTTTTATTTTTAGTTCTATTATCTATTTTTATCGTTTTAAAGATACAGCTCTTTTGATGCAGTAACATTAAACAATATCTCTTCCACTGGGAAATATGAGGAAATAAATACTCTTTCCCTTCTCTTCCTCCCTCTTTCCCCTAACTTTTTTCTATATTATCTGTATGTGCCCAAGGTCTTTTGGATTTATAATTAAGTTTTACACGCTTTATCTATAGAAAGATTCTTTTAAAAATCCAAAGAGCATTTACAATGGTCATGTGACTATCATCCATTCTTGATGGGGATAATATAGCCTAGCCAGAATATATCATAGTGGGAAAGCCTGAGGCTTAGAATAACTCTGCCACTTAAGAATTGTGTGACTTGGTTACTTAATTTCTCTATGCCTTAATTTTTCATCTGAAAAAAATGGGATAATAATAACTACCTTGTAGGATTGTTTGAAGATTAAAGGAAATTATCTAAAGCACTTACCACAGTGCCTGTCATATAGTAAGAATTTCAACAGCAGTTGTATTATTATTAGTGTTATTATATTGTTATTATTTAGGTAGTGCGAATGGATCCATTAAGAAGATATTATAAATCTTATGTTATTAAACCTGTGTCATGATAAGGAAAATATTCCTAATACCAAGGTTAAGTGGATTCTCTCTCTCAACACAGTTCAAAATTTCATGTCACAGCTTAATTTGCATTTTAGACCATGATTTTTGTATTTCCTGACACATCTAATTGACTTTCTATTTTCTTGTTGAGTGAAGAAACTAATAATAGACTTTATCATACTGTGTGTCAAATAGCCAATCTTGAGAAGAAAGAGATTATGCAATCCCTGACAAATGAAGAGAGAGAGCCCCTGGTTTCTAACCTTCTAGTTCTGGTTTCCATGTGACCTGGATTTTTTTCCTATTCCTCAGATACCTGAAAGAGCCCCCATCCTAGTCTTATAATATCCCCCCAACACACACATATTCATTAAATGGTAGCACATGAGGGCTCCTTTCTTTGAAACCCAGCGATGTTATAGAGGGAATTGTAGTGAACACATCTAGAGACTCTTCCAATCCTGACATTTTTTCTATGGTTTTAAGCTTTTCTGATAGTCTGCTTATCTAGGCTTTCCGCTCTGGCTAAAGTTTTCCTATTCTCTTTCTCTCTCTTTCTCTCTCTTTCCCTCCACCCTTCTCCCCACCAGCCCCCCCCCCAACTTTCTGATAGAAACTGAGGACAGAGAAACACCCCCACCTTGCAGCAAGGATCATTTTGGCACTTTCATCATTACTTCTCCTCAGGTATCCACAATGGATACCAGTATGCTAAAGATAATCATCCTCTAGCTTCAGCAAGTTCCAAATCCCTGCTCCATTTAAAGGGATACTATATAAAACACACATTTCAGTACATCAGATCCACAACCACTATGAAGGAAGAGAAGGAACGTTTCTGCTTCTTGATAAGAAGAACTAGCTGATCACTGTGTACATCTTAGCAGTTACCAAATATAAATGGGGGGCGTGGGACACAATTTTTTAAATCTTGAAATGTCCTAGAAATAAATACCCTTGAGGTATAGTTTGAGATGTTGTGCAATGCCAAACTTCCCTGAGGACTGGGGGAGGGGGTTACGTACTAACAGACATAAGCTCTCCATAGAGAACTAGCTCCTGATGTTTCACGACGCCTTCCAACAATGTAAATGGTGTCAGTTCCCCTACATTGACTGTGGTGTTTTAATAAATCAAATTATCAAAGCTCCATAGATGTAAAAAAAAAAAATGAAACAAAAACAAGTGAAGCAAGCATAGTTTGCTACTCTAACATCAAAGAACTCCAAACCATAAATCCATAACATTCACTTTCAAAAGCAGAGGATGAAAAATATGGAATGAGTTTTTTAGATTTAATTTTAAAACAGCAAAAGTATGTGAAAGCAGAAGAGAAATGCTGAAAAGCAGAAACCAGAGCAGAGGGCACTTCATTTTAGAATTTTTAGCTTCTCCAGGGAGCATGAGAGCTTAGTTCCTTCATGGCTGGAAAGCCATAGGCAAAGTTTGCAAGCTCTTTTTGTATTGAGTCCAGTCATTCAGCTCAAGTCAGTAAATCAGACACCCAGGGGATACATAACACATTATTAAATTTATGCAAGAGCTCTGAGTTCATCAAGGAAAATAAAGAAAGGTGCTAAATGTCACAAGTGAGTTTGCTGGTAATCAAGCCATCCAATATTAAATTGATTTTGAAGTCACACAGTCTCTTTTTCTGCAAAGTTTCATTCATAGCAGACACTTGTCACTTTTTTTTTTTCTTTTTTGGGGGTAGACACATTTCATTTCCCTTCTGATAACATCTCAGTTTCCTTTCAGGGAATTGCTTTTCCCAATGTACGCAATCTTGGTGGGAATTAGTGCCTGCCCCCAGCCCCACAAGCTGGCAGGCTGGGTGTACCTCATCCAGCTTGTCCATGGAGTGAGCAGACAGAAGGTGAGCATTAGCACAGACTCACTCAACAGGACACTCTCCCCAGCCTGAGAATCCCAGGGGAGGGATATGAATGGTCACGAGAATTTATTTGTCCCTGCTGATTTGCCCTCGTGAGTTCCCTTGTGTCCAGCCCATTCTCCAAACCTGGTTTTCTAGCCCCTCAATGAGTTGTCTCAAGTAGTCATCCAAAAAAAATCTATTTTTTCTTGAGATCGTCAGAGTCTATTTCAGAGGTTTGTGACCAAGAGGTCTAATGTATTCATTTGTTTAAAGAAAAAAATTTCTTGAACATCTGTGTTTAGCACAGGAATACAGAGACATGGCTCCTACCCTCAGACAGACTGAGATTGCTACATAAATAGGTAATTCCGGTGTAATATAGGAGGCGCTATTATAGATAAACAAAGATCACAGAGACAGAAGTCAGTGATTCTGCATAGGGGACATAGAGAATGTTCCACCAAGCAAGCATAGTCTAGTTTTGAAGGACAAGTAGTCCACCTTCACAAAAAAAGATGAGCCAAGCTTTCCAGGAGCAAAAACAAAGCACACACAAGACATACAGGCCTGGAGGAGCAGGACATGTTTGAGATGCTTCCAGAAGTAGGCTGGGGCAGAGACTGCATGAGCGAATGAGTTTTTGGATGAGGCTGAGGCTACATCATGAAGGACCATGCATTCAGGACAACGGGACTGGTGTTGAATAAATGGCCGATGGAATGGCTAATGCCAAGAAACTCGAACGCATTGCCCTCAAATACAGAGGTCTCAGAAACAGTAGGTGGGCAGAAGTAAAACTTAAAGTGGAAAAATAGATGCTTCAAATCAATCATATACAACTTTTTTTTTTCAAGGATTGACTTAGGTTAAGTACAAGGGTTTGCAGGCCATAATTAAAAAACAAAAACAATCACTTAAATCTCACGGTATTCCAGATTTGAAGATCTACTTCGTTGATCAGAAGCATGTCAAGGAGATAATGGGCTGCTCTTATTAGCTGCTAAAATATCAATACTTGGGAATATTTGAGAGTTACCTACCATTGGGAGACAATTCTCCATGTGTGTCTTGCGTTTCTGCACTCGTCACAAGCAAACACACCAACTGTCCCTTGTTTCAGACTACGTTTTCAAGGATGTGGTATATGACGGGCAGCCTGATAAAATGGCAGTGACGTCTCCTGCAGAGCAAAGGGCATAATATTGAACACCTCTTCAGTGTTCAACACTGGACTAGTCCTTATGAGAGATAAGAACCCCTACTTTCACTGCATATAGGCAGAGGTGACCAACGCATGTCAAACTAGCATGACCAACACAAAATAATATGTAATCCAGTATGACAGTCCCTAGCAACATTTTATTTATATTGTTTAGATGCTTAGTAAAATGTTTTGGAACACTGTCAAATTTCAAAGGAGACGAAAATCAGTAAAGGCTCAATGACGCAGAGAAAACCTCTTTGGAGGAGAACTTCAACTGGGCTCTGAAGAATTGGGAGGATTTTTATAGGAAGAGATGGGGGGAAACATTTATTATGAAAGTTGAGAATGAGATTTTTTTTTTTTTTTTAAGAGAGGAAGCGAGTAAGGAGGGACAAAGGAAGAGGGAGAGAGAATCCTAAGCAGGCTCCACACCCAGCACAGAGCCCGACACAGGGCTTGATCTCACGACCCTGAGATGACGACCTGAGCCAAAATTAAGAGTCGGATGCTTAACCGAATGAGCCACCCACACACCCCAAGAATGAGATGGTTAAGGAGCAAGTTGTTGAATGTGGGTTGCCTAGGCTGGTCTCCTGTATTTATCCTCTAGGTGTCTCAATCTCCCCATCTGTGAAGTCTGGGAACTAATGGCCCTATTCCCCAGGGAAGTTAGAGGGAAGCGATGAACCAGCAGGTGTGAAACCTCTTTTGAAGTGAGAGCACGTAAAAGCTAAGATAGCTAAACTGATTAAATCAACAATTATATTATTACTGCTGAATCTTCTCTTCCCCAGGCTAAATGTCCCTCTGTGGCTATACCCATGTGTCACATGGCAAGGTACGAGTCGTTTGTTGTTCTGTGTGACTACAACATAGTTTATGTTCTTCTCCAGTGTGGTGCTCAGAATTCTCCAGTTGTAGCCTGACAGGTGCAGATTGGAGAGGGATTTTCACCTTCTTTGGTGTATATATTGTCTTTGTACCGATGCAGGCCAAAAATACAATGAGCACCATTAACTCTGACAGTCCTGTCAACTAAAGTTCCATTTTAATGAGATCCGCTACTGTATCTTCTCCATCCTGTACTTCTAGACTCAAAGGCAGGAATTTCAATTCAAGTCTCAATTTGTTGTCTCTAGATGACAGTTGATACAAAATGGTAGTAACGTTTGAAAAGATTAGCAACCTCAAGGATGCATAAGATGTTTACTTACGTTCACCCAACTGGGAAGACTGAACCATTATCACTTCCCAGTTTCCTGGTGCAGCTGGGCCATAAGCAACCACCCCTCCATCTTTCTCCTCAATCCCTTCCTCCTGACCATCACTTCATTCTCAAATGACTTTGCCTCCTCCACCAGCCTGGAATTTCCTACCACAACACCTACAGATGCATCCATCTCCACTGGCACCAACGCTTTCCCTCTTAGCTCTGTTATCCAAGGCTGTGCGTTGGCTTCTTATGGTCATCATTCCAATAGCCCATGTTCTCTCTCCTGCATTTTAAATATTGCCCTCCTTACTGGCTCTTCTACCTCCAAACACACAACACACACACACACACACACACACACACACATACACACACACACACACAAATACCTTTCTGTCTTTTTCACAAAATCCATCTGTCATGGACTCAATGTGTGCCCCTTAAAATTATATGTTGAAGCCTTCACCCCTAGTCAGCCTGTATTTGGAGATGGGGTACCTCTAAGGAAGTAATTAAGGTTAAGTGAAGTCATAAAGGCAGGGTTCTGATCCTCATTTCTCTCTCCACTAGCACTCGCGGAAGAAAGGCCAAGAAGGCAACCATCTACAAGCCAGGAAGAGAGCTCTCACCAGAAATGGAATTTTCTGGCAACTTGATCATAGACTTCCAGTCTCTAGAGCTGTGAGAAAATAAATTTTTGTTGCTTTAGCCACCCAGTCTGCAGTATTCTGTTAGGGCAGCCTGAGCAGACTGAGATGCCATCTGTTGACCTTCCCTCACTCCAGTATTGTCCAACTGGTCCATTTTGGTCATGGCCAAGTTTCTGGAAACAGCTCCTTAAGTTCACTGTTCCTACTTTCTCTCTTCCCATTTACTCTCTAACCCATGTCATGCAGTTTCAGACTCTACTGCTCTGTGACAGGCGCCCCTCCAAAACCCAAACTCTTAACAACTAAACTACACCACCTTGTAATAGCTATTGTTTTAAATACGCTCCTGTTCATTGCTACATCCTTATCTCCACAGTTACCCCCCATCCCTTTTTGCTTACATTATTGCCATAGCTTCCTGATTATTCTCCTCAGCTCCAATCTGGATTACTTCCAAGACAATTTCAACATTGCCACCAGAGCAATCTTTTGAAAACACAACTCTGAGTATTATGCTAAGTTAAATACATCAGACAAAGAAAGACAAATATCATATGATTTCACTTATATCTGGGATCTAAAAAATAAAACAAATGAACAAACAAAACAAAACAAAACTCACAGATACAAAGAACAGATTGGTGGTTGCCGGGGGGCGGTGAGTGAAGGAGATCAAAAGTAAAAATTTCCAGTTATAAAATAAATAAGTCATGGGGATGTCGTGTACAGCATGGGGACTACGGTCAATAATATTGTATTGCAAATTTGAAAGTTGCTGAGAAAGTCAATCTTAAAAGTTCTCATCACAAGAAAAAAACCTGGAACTTTGTAGGGTGGTCAATGGTAAACAGACTTACAGTGGTGACCATTTCCCAATGTATACAAATATCGAATCATTATGTAGTTCATCTGAAACTAACCTAATGTTGTATCTCAATTGTGCTTCAATAAAAAATAAAATAAAAACCAAGTATAATAAAAAACAAAGCAAAGCAAACGTAAGTCTGATCACTACCCTCCCTCTGCATGAAACCCTCTGTGCTCCTCACGGCCTGACTCTTCAGCCCACGAGGCACCTTGGGTTCTGGCCCCTGGCTACCGTTCTAGCGGCCTGGGCAGGCCCCGTTTGTTCCAGAGCGACTTGCAGTTTCCCCAAAAGTGCACAACACTTTACAACTTTTTACACATTTGTTCCCTGTCCCTGAAAGGATCCCCCCCACCCCCCTTAGATTCACGCACAGGCTGCGGTGACTGACCCAAGAGGCCTTGCCAGCACCTGGTACCTCCCTCTCCAGAGGCCCACAAGCCAGACCCCCCTTTGCCAGCTTCCTCGCAGCTGGAAGTAGCCACGTGACCCACTGTCACGGGCAATGAGATGCCAGAGGAAGCCTGCAGTGGGACTTATGAACAAACAGACGTGGCCGGTGCTGTCCTTCCCCCGCTTTTATCCACCTTCAACAGGCATGTTCTTTTTGGAAATGTGGCTGTCCTGTTGACATCATGAGACCATAAAGCATGAGGATAAGAAGCCATCACTGTAAGGGTGGCAGAGCAGAAAAAGAAAGAACATGAATGCACAGCGAAAATCAATGTCCAATGCCTCTGGACTTTCATCTAAGTCACTGTTACTTGTGGCCAAACGACTCTTAACTAAAACATGGGTCTAACAACTTAACTCTTTTAAAATTCAGTCCAAGGTGTCTCTCTTGGGAAATACTTTCTGACTCTCAATTCTGATTCAGAGGTTCTTCCTTTGGCTCCTAAAATAACCCATGCATGATTCTATCACACGGGTTATCACACTTGATGTCCTCATTTATTTACCTGTCTTTCCTAGAAGACTGGGAGTTGCTAGAAGACAACATCACGCCTGTTTGATTTTATATTCCCCGTGACTAGCACATTGCCTGACACATGTTGGGCCTTCCAGACCTGACACATTACCGATTTGGAATCATAAAATATACGTTGAATCCTCCCTTTTAGGCAAAAGATACACCTTTAAATAATAAACTATAAAAATTTCTCATAATTATTGTAGTCTCTTCTTGAAGGTGGTAAAAGTAATTTATTTGTGTTAATTTGGGCAGAGAAAGTGCCACAAATAGAAGAAAAATTCATTTATCACATTAGTAAGTTTCAAAACAAAGACTCTCAAACAAAAAACTGAGAGAATGTGCTGGCAGTGGATATTTACTTAAAATAAATACTAAAAAGAAGTGATTTAGGCAGAAGGCCTATAATCCCAAATGGAAACATGGTAATACAGGAAAGAATGTAGAGAAATGGAAAAGGTAAACACGTGGGTAACACATAATGAATACTGACTGTTTAGAACAATAATAATAATGTTTTGTGGGATTAAAAGTGTGTAGAAATAAAACACATGATAACAGTAACAATGCCCAAACAGGGAAATCAGCTTAAATGTTGTAGGGTTCTTTTATTGTCCAAGAAGTATTAACGGTATCAATTTATAGTAGACTGTAATAAGTCAGGGACACATGTTTGTAATCTCTGTGGTAACTACAAAAAGAATAAAGAGTGTATAATCCAGAAGCTAATCACAGAAAATGGAATATTTTTTAAAATACTAAATTAACGTAAGAAAGAAGACAAGAATGTAGAAAGAGAGGAATAGAAAAAACCAGATGGGACAAACAGTAAACAAAGACGATGACGGTAGATTTAAACTCACACAGGCAGGCATGGTGGGCCTATCGCTCACCACACGGAAGAAGCCAGCTTGGGGAGGAAAGGTGGTTATCGCAGAGAAGGTGTGCAGAAGGAGACAGGAGGTGCCTTGGACCTTAAGACAGAGATGGAGGGATGTACTGTCAGATGAACTTTCTAAACTGATTACAGCCCCTGAACATGAATTTTCTGAGAGAGAAAGTTCACAATATCCTTACAATAAACTCTCCTTTCTGAGCTGATTTCAGGCAGTTCTGTTCCAACCTTCTGTTGCAAACAAATGACCCCTGACTGAGACAGCGGTCACGGTTAATAGGAGCTGAGAAATATGGTCTCATTAGACTGGCCTCTGGGGAGAGAGAACTAGTGTCTTGGTCATGAAGCTTCTATCACAAGAATGCTTTCATAGTCCAGCTTTCTATAATGATGGTTTCTGATTTTTTTTTTTAATATTCCAGAACACCAGGCAATCAGTCTTTATATTAATCTTAATGAAAAGGTATTATTGCTTATGTATAACAGAATACTAAAATTTGTAAAGCAAAAATGTTTCATTCTAAGAAAACAAAAGAAAAACAAAGACCTCTTGATTTTTCTGCCATGACCATCTGGTTTTATAATTAATGTCCTGCCAATATGCTAAAATATTTTCTATGTAAATCTTTTACATTCTTGCTGCATTTTCAATTAAAGTCTCTGAATTAAAACTTTGTACCATGAGTCAGCAGTTAAAGCAAACATGTTTTTTCCATTTATCTTCCTTTGGGAAAACCCAGTCCCAAATGCAGAATGCCTGCCATCCTGTAGTTCTTTTCATCAATCCAGATGTCCATAATTACTTCTGGAGGTTGCCATAGTGGTTTGCCCTGCCATTTGACACCATCTTTCCCATGATTACCTACTACGGCTTCCCTTGCTTTTTTCACTGTTCCCTATAAATACTCCCATTCACAGCGTACAACATACCTGTGGTCTACGCATCGTAAGACCTGGAGACACCTCATGTTCATGGGTGGCTTCATGCAGGGACAGCCGTTTCAGATTTGTGCTGGGGCAGAGAGACTCTCTCTTTATATCCTATTTTAGAAGCCGTTGTCCAAATCTCTGAGCTATAATGCAGAAAGCTAATATTCTAAGAAGTAGGGAAAATGAAGTTCCAGAAATCACATACGCAAAAGTCATGAGGTCTTCACAGGCATTATTTATGATAATGCCCTCCAAAGTGTGGCCCAAAGCCATTATGACCCCCATCAACATTTGGTTGGCCTTGGACAAATGGCCAACTGACCATCTGCTATAGACGTGGGTCTGTAAAGAGGCTGAGCTTAGTAGTGTCCTGTTGCCTAAATATCTAGGACAGGAAACACTGCTTTTCTTTTTCTAAAGAGGTTTTTTGTTTTTTTTTAAGATTTATCTTTTCATTTTTGAAAGCGAGAGAGAGAGGAGGGAGGTGGGCAGGGAGGGAGAGTCCTAAGCAGACTCCAAGCTGAGCCCAACGCGGGGCTCAATCTCATAACCCCGAGATCACAATCCGAGTCAAAACCAAGAGTCACCAAGAGTCAGACGCGTAACCTACTGTGTCACCCAGGGGCGACCAGAACTACTTTTCTTAGAGAAGCCCTTCTGAAAGCAGCCCACCTTGGTCACCTGGCCTCTCTGCAGCCATTCCTTTCCGCGCACTCCTCTGCGCACACGCACGATAACCATCGTTATGACAGCGTCCCATAAAGCTTCATCAAAACTATTACTAAAAACTATACAGATAGTTTTGTTACAAGTCTACTACAAGCCACACGTTATTCTAGCAGCTTTACCTGCATTATCTCTAATCTTGCAGCTCTGCAGATGGGATATCTGTATTCCTAACTAACGGCAGAGGAAACTCACTCAGAGTGGTTAACTTGTCTTCAATCACATGCTAGTAATTTCCTCTTACTGACATGACTCTTCCCATAGGGAAATTCGTCTAGTATGGAAGGATCTGCTGGGATTTGAATAAAGAAGGGGCAATCCTGAAATGCCAACGAGTAAATAAAAACCACTTCTTATTTAAAAAATGAAATTCAAATAACATGCAACTCTGTTGTCTAGTGCTTAGAATCTTCCTACGTCACACGCCAGATCAAAGCGAACTATTAGCGTGGCCTATTTAGGATGCTGAGCTAACACGCCATCCTTTCACGCACACACGCGAAGGACAGCTTGGTTCTTCACATGCTTCAAATGCGTGTCTCTCTGCCAGCGATCCTGCGATGGACTGAGCATAAATGAATATAACCATGTGGGTTACATTTTTTTGGAAATACATATGAGCTGGTAAACTAAAGGGGAAAGAACTTGGGGAAAAGTTTATTTGGGGGTTTGATCAAAACCAAATTACTTAGAAAAAATATATATATATGGAATCTGCAGCAGTTCCACAAACTCCCAAAACCAACGGCCTCTAAACAACCCAGGCCTGGCACATCAGAAAGAGTGAGTTAAGACTTGAAAAAAGTCAGACCCAATTACTAAGTACATACTGCTTCCATAATTTTCTCTACGGAAACAACAACAACAAAAAAATTCTTTTATGTTAAGAAAACAAAGCCCATTGGTGGAGTCTGAGAAAAAAAAATAAGTGGGCAAAAACTGATGGTCTTAGCAGACCCAGGCAGTGTAGGTATTGAATACACAAGAAATTATCATAACTACAATAGTAAACCCATTCTCTCCTCCCACTTTCACTGAAGCTGCTTGGAGAAAATATTGTTACTTTCTTCAGGATGAGGGGAAGTCCAGTTTTTTCACTCTTCTGTGAGCCCTGCAGTAGTTGTCTTGGGGCAGAATCCTACCCACCCGAGCTCTGACCCCAGGCCATAGAACCAGGCTTCTTATTAACAATGATTTTTTTATTTTAAAAATTGGTTAATCCTGTGACTCTCACTCCTTGCTTTGAAAGCTGTTGCATCTCTTTCTGTGGTCTTTTGGTTTGAGCTGATTGTTTATTAGTTGTTCCTCCTCCCCCTCCCCCCCTCCCCGTCCCCAGCACACTGAAGGCTTATTCATTCAGTCAGTGGATGAATAAGTAATTAATTTCAGTGCCGTGGACATAAACAAGGTGATGTAAGCAGAAGGTGACTCGGGGTGGCGATCAGGTAGTGGGACGGCATCTCTGAAGAGGTGACATTTGAGCTGAAGAGTCAAGAGTTCAGGGGAAGACAGTTCCAGGCCCAGGGCTCAGTAAGAGCAGAGCCTCCAGGCAGTAGAGAGCTGAATGCCATCAGAGAGCAGAAAGGTCAGAAAGGTGGCCAGTCGCTAGAGCACAGAGAAAGAGATTGAGAGAGGGGGGAAGGCTGGACGGGGAGGACCTGCACAGGGGATCCTGGTTCCTGAGAATGCAAATTAGATCTTATTCTAAGTATAAGGGGAAACCACTGAAGGGGTTCCAGAAAGGGAGTGACATTCATTTTGGATTTTCAGGGTGTTTTTTTTTTTTCTGTTTTTTTTTTTTTGTTGTTGTTGTTGTTATTTTGTTTTATTTTGAATTTCAGTTTTTAAAAAGCCACTCGGGCTGCTGTTTGGAGCACGGACTGGAGTGGGACGAGAGTGAACGCAGACAGATGGAGAGGCTGCAGCACCCATTCAGGTGGGAGAAAAACCTTAGGCCTCCCCATTTTGGGGAAGGATACAAATATTTAAGCTGAAGGACTCTGAAGACCTGATTGACCTAAGATCCCAGAACCTGAAACTGTCAACTCAAGTTTTCTTAAAGGGGGGAACCAGTTATATTCAGAAGAGCAGCATCCATTATTATAGCTGTCCTCATTGAGTGTATTTTATGTGAGTACATCTTTATAGTTAAGATATTTTATCAATCCTACAATCTTATAAGTTGGGCATTACTAGCCCCATTTTTCAGATAAAGAAATTGAGGCTTAGAAAGGCTAAATGATTTGTCCAAGGTCACAAGCTAGTAATTGACAAAGATGAGATTTGAACTAGTCCTTGAAAAGGGAACAGAGAAAGAAAAAGGGAAAAACAGGAGCTACCAGGTAGAGAAGTAATAGACCCATTACATGAAAGGCCATATGAAAATTATATCACTGACTTTGGGGAGAGAAATGAGGGGGTTCTAAACATATATTAGAAGTTAAATTTTAAACACTTCAAAATTTAGGTAAGAGGGTGGGAAAAAGAAAAAGAAATAGGTCAGGTCAAATTTTGCTATTTAAAAAAAGCAAATAGATTTAAAAAGCACAGGCATCATCAGAAAGAAAAAAAATCAAATAGACACTCAAGCCTCAAGCAGGAAGGAAGGAAGGAAGGAAGGAAGGAAGGAAGGAAGGAAGGAAGGAAGGAAGGAAGGGAGGATGGATGTGGTCCCTCACCGCAGGAAATAAAAACTTCTCTCCAGAGAAGCAGCGTTTCAGTGCAGAGCCCCTTTATCAAGGAAGCATCTGGAGTACCCAGACAGGGGAAAGGCCCTCCAAGTGGGACAACTCGGTGAACAGGAATATCTTCGAGAGCGTCCCAACTCATTCCCCCCTTTGCCTTTTCCATAAACTTGAGAATTTTGCAAAAAGCAAATTAAGGGCTTGGCCAATACTCTGTTTTTTAAAGAAACAGTGACCTAGTGAGAAATCTCAGCGAGGTCAGGGCCTGGAGACAGACTGGTTGGGGCCCCCGCTGGGATTCCCAAACACGAGCCGCCTCCCTTCCGCAGGGAACCGGGGTCGGCCGTGGGCCTCGCTGGAGCTGCGGGGAAGCGCTCCGAGTCGACGCCGCTCGCTCGGTTTTGCTCAGAATAAGCAGCTCTTCTTTTGAACCACATTTCCCTCGGTTGCTGTTGTTTTCCTTGTGACCTGTGGGGTGTTGTGTGTGTGTGTTTTTTTTTTTTTTTCTGTTCGAATTACACAAATGCTGGGGCGAGGGGGTTGCCTCGGCAGCCCCCACGATCCCCAGACGCAGCGGGACGGGGACTTGCTGCGCCCGGAGCCGGTCCACGGCGCGCTTCCCGGCCAAAGCCCAAGAGCCGTGGCGCTGGCGGCCCAGACGCCGGCTGCCCCAGGCCTGCTTCCCCGCGCCGGCAGGGATCGGGAGCCCGGCCCTGCCTTCTTTCTTTTCCAGGGGGCAGCGGGCAGAGAGCGGACCGCATCCTCCTGCCTGCCCGCGACCTCCCTGCCCACGAGAGCCCTGCGCTCAGCTGGCCGGAGCAAAGACAAAACCAGATCTTCTCCCTCGGACTGGTCCCCTCTGGGTCCCCTTGGGACAAATGCAATGGGGAGAGTATGATATATACTACTCATCAGCTCATTAGTAAAAGTCACATATACAATATATTGTATGCTTTATCTTAATCTTCCCAACGACTT